>NC_142353.1:41548928-41878214 GCF_059441175.1 Urocampus carinirostris
CAAGTCACCATATTGTTTAAGGCACAGGTGTCAAACTGCCGGCCCGTGGGCCAGATCAGGCCCGCTCAGGGATTGAATCCGGCCCACGAGACAAAGCTGAGGGAAGCGCAAGAGAAAAACGAGCTGCAGGTTAAAATAGCTCCACTTGATTTTTGCCAAAGCCAGGCGCCTCTCACAAACGCTGCACTTGTATTTCTTTCTTTCTCTCTCTCTCTTCCACTCTCTTTCTCGTCCTCCCTTTTTCTCTCACCTTCAATCTCTCTCTCTTTCATTCACTCTGTCTCTTTTTTTCTTTCTTTGTTCCTCTTCTTCTCTTTTTCTATCTGTGTCTTTTTACCTTCTTTGGCTCTCCCTTCCTTTTTTTCCCTTTCTCTGTCTTTTCTCTCTCTCTTTCTTGCATCAACCTCCTCTTTCTCCCCTTCTCTCTTTCTCTCCTTCTCTCTTTCTATTCCTGTTTGGATTTCTTATTCTCTCTCTTTCTTTCCCCCTATCTCACTATTTCTCTTTTTATCTCTTTTGTTTAACATTCTCTGTCTCTCGCTCTCCTTTATCTCTCTCTCGCTTTCTCCCTTTCTCTTTCTTTGTCCCACCCTCCCTCTTGTTCTCTCTCTCTCTTTCTCTTATTTCTTTCTCTCTTTTTCTTTCTCCTCAATCTACTAGTCTTTCTTTCTTTCTTTCTCTTTTTCTTTCTTTTGTTGTTTCTTTCTTCTTTTTTTCTTTGTTTCTGTCTGTCTTTCTTTCTCTCCGCATTTTCTTTTCATTCTTCCTTTTTTCTTTCTTTGCTTCTCATTCTTCCTACCTCATTAGTCCGGCCCCTGAGAGAACGTTTGTTCTATCCAGTGGCCCCCGAGTTAAAATGAGTTCAACACCCCTGGTTTAAGGCATGTTATGACCAAACTGGACCCCTTTTTCTATTCTTATTTAGCCTGACGAGCCACTCGACTGTCACTTAAAAGAAAATAAAACGACTCGAGAACATGTCAAAACCATCTCCCAAATTCCATCTATGAATTTTGACTTTCATCTTTTCTTTTCCAGAGACACCACCCCTCTAGCATTCTATTGCTTTCTGAGCTTTAGTCCTTTGTCCTGCTGCGTGGATGAAAAGCAGTTCTGTTTGAAGAGTACTCCTCTGCTTGGAACATGTTGCCTGGGAACAGCAAGTGCATCCACGAATGCATTCCTGGGCCTTGTTTCCTGAAGTGCTTTCTTTTTAACTTTAAATGATAATGATTGAATTACAAGACAAAACCAAACAGATGACAGCACTCACATGCGGACATATCACAATGTCAGAAAGCTAGTGAAGTGCATCCAATTACCCGATGAAGAGAGTGGGACTATAAATTCTGCAGTCATTCATATAAAAGCAAATACAGTGGAGTTTTCAAACGCCTCTCAGTTCGAACAAATCGGAGTCCGACCAAAAATTTCGAGAAATTCTTGCTTCGCTGTTCGGTCGAAAAATCAGAGTTCGAACGCCGGTAATGCGTCAGTGCGTACGCTAGGGTGCGATGCTGAGCGGCGTACGGGTGTTTTACCCCTTATTATGCCTCCGAAGAAAGTCAGTGCAAGCAGCAAAGTTGCTACAGGTGAAAAAGGAAAAGTAGTGCGTACAACTATTGCATTTAAGAAAGAGATAATAGCAAAATATGAAGGAGGTGTGCGAGTGTCTGATCTTGCTAGGGAATACAGCATGGCTAAATCTACGATCAGTACGAAACTAAAGAATAAGGAGGCTGTGAAATCGAGTGATGTGGTTAAGGGAGTGAGTGCTATAAGCAAGCAACGGCCGCAAGTTTTGGAAGAGGTTGAAAAACTTTTGATGATTTTCCTCTCCCCACCGTCCACCTGTGCCTTCTGCTGACCACCACAAAGGTAAGAAATCCTATTCATAATTCTTTTCTTTATCCTTTTTTTTATTTTTACACGTTCATGTTAGCGTAATCTTTTGTACGGAAGATTACGATAACGCGAACGTACGATTAGCCTGGGTTAGCTTTACGTTTACGTTTAACATTCAAGGTAAACATTCAGGGTGTTGGAACGGATTACAACGATTTACATTATTTTTAATGGGAAAAATGCTTTCGGTTATCGAACGAAACAGTTTTCGAACAGGGTTCTGGAACGGATTATGGTCGAGAACCGACGTTCCACTGTATATTCTCCGTGCATGAATAATAAAGTGACTTAAAACTCATGACATGGACTAGTTCCTTGATGGATCCGGTTTGGAAAAAAACATTAGCAAGCAAGGGCCTATCCATCATTGAGGCTACCCTATTCTAAGTATAAGGTCCTTAGCAATATATCATATCTTGGACCTTAATGCTTTTATCTTGCCAACACTTTATCACGTGATTAAAGTAATGTATAAATGGATGTATAAAGAATGGTAGAAAAAGAGAAAAAAAAAACAATAGTATCTTATCCAAAGAGCCAAGAAGAGAGCCGAGGGTTCAAGAGCGTTCTCCATTCGGGCCCCGGTGCTGTGGTATGCTCTTCCCCCTGAGATTCGATCTGCAACCTCAGTGGAAATGTTTAAATCTAAGCTTAAAACACACTTCTATGCTATATCACATGAATAACCTATATTTTATGTTGACAATATCTGTGTATTATTGGCCCTCATGTAGGTTTTAGATCAGGGGATTGTGTCATAATAGTCTGTGGTTTGCAATAGTCTTTGATCTGTGCAGCCCTTTGAGACTCTTTGTGATCATAAGCTATACTGTCTTAAGCCAGAAACGGAGACAGGACCCAACATTGTTTATTTTACTCAGTTTTATTGATAAAGAGAGAGCAGTGCTTGCTTCCACAATCCGATGATCTGTGGACACGGGTAGCGGATGGCAGGAACGAGGAAGTGGCACTTCCGTGTCAAGCGAGGATAATCGTAGGCAGCGGGAAAACAGGTCGATGGCCGGGACGGAGGAGCAAGGGCAGTAACGAGTCCAGAAAAGAAGTCGGCAACAGGTATCAGCCAGGAAACAGGGCAAAACAGGTCGATGGCCGGGACAGAGGAGCAAGGCAGAAACAGGTCCAGAAACAGGTCGGCAACAAGTATCAGGCAGGAGAAAACAGGGCAGGAGAATGGCAGATAGTGCAGAGCTTGCCTAGCTGAAAGCATATGTTCGCAGACGGTCTGACACCTTCCTCTTGGAAGACGGGGGTTTATAAAGAATCCGGGAACCAATCAGCAATCAGGGCTGTTGGCGCCAACAGGGCAGCCGCAGGTGCCCCGAATCACTAATCATGAAATATACAAATAAACATGACTTGACTTGACTTAAAAATGTAAATACACCAATTATTGATGTTAAAATATTACTTTGTTCGAGGTTTTAAATCACGAGACATATACAGTTATTTTTATTTGTACCGCTAGGGGCACTCTATCTAATATGAGTTTAAAACCAAGATGGAAAATAAATTCAAAGGGGAATATGTCAGGACCAGAACAGAGACAGGACCCACTTGCGTACGTTTCTCTCAGTTTTATTTGGAAATAGGGGAAAGGATTGCGCACACAATCCGGTGATCGCTGGTTTAGGGGAGCAGGTTGCTCTGAACGCAGAAGTGGTACTTCCATGGCGAGCGATGGCGGTGTCGAGAGCGGAAAAAACAGGTCAGTACACTGGAAAGCAGAGCAAAAAACGTGGTAGAGATCAGAAAATTGGTTGGAGACGGGAAACAGACGGGAGCATAAACAGGAGTGATTCAGGGGCGAAAAGCTTGCCTAGCGTAAACTGAGGTTCGCAGACGGACCGGCAAAAGGGTTTAAATACTGACAAGGAACCAATCCGTCAACCAGCTGCAGCTGGTGCCACACGGGCGGGGCTAATTGGACGCCATGGCAACAATAACAGAATATGCTACTTTTTCTTAAGCAAAATCCGTTGCATGCGGTGAGGTTTGTATCTTGTAAATCAAAGTTGGATTTACAAATGAAACCTGCATTTAACTCATCTTTGATTGGAAGAGCATGAACGCAGTATAGAAGCTGTGGCATTGAAAAAATGCTTTATTTATTTTGAATAAAAGCCTAAAGCTAGAAAGTCCATGGAATGAAAAAAAGATACTGGATAGCTGGACTTGCTAATACCATTACTAATTCTATTGTTTGGTATCACTTGCCATAAGGTCTCTCTCTACCGGTGACCAGCACTAATCATCTCCCTGCTCTGTCGCTCCACCGTGATCTGTTCCTATCTTTCCTTGTTCACCACCAGTTGTTCTGAATTCCCTGCCAATCAAGCTCAGGTTGTTACTTCGAAGTAGAGCCGGTCAACCACAAAATATCATGCCAGAAAACACATTTCCTAGACAATAACAATGACCCCTTTGAGCTATTTTCAAAACCAGTCTGCAGTGTTCTACTACCCTATGGTACAAGGTAGGGATACCCCTGCACTACACAGTCCAGCAACATCTAGTGTTCAAATAAAACACACTACCCCTTAAACAAGCCATCTTATTTTCTGATGAGAATAGTCTAAGGCTAAAACATATTGTAAGCATCTCCATTGTACCGGACAGGACGGGACTGATACCGGATACTGGAGCAAGATACTGGACAGGACGAGACAGACGGGACCGATACGGGATACTGGAACAAGGTATCAGACAGGACAGACGGGATCCATACCGGACACTGAAGACTTAGGCAAGATACCGGACAGGACAAGACAGGCGGCATCGATACCGGATACTGGATAAACGAGCAGGATAACAGGCAGAGTCAAAACACACTACCCTTTAAACAAGCCATCTTCATTTCTGATGAGAATAATCTCAAGCTAAAACATGATTTTATAAGCATCTATTGTACCGGACAGGACGGGACCGATACCGGATACTGGAGCAAGATACTGGACAGGACGAGACAGACGGGACCGATACCGGATACTGGAGCAAGATACTGGACGGGACAAACAGGATCGATACCGGACACTGAAGACTTGGGCAAGATGTCGGACAGGACGAGACCGATGGCATCAATACCAGATACTGGAGCAAGATACCGGACAAGATGAGACAGGCAGGATCGATACCAGATACTGGATAAACGAGCAGGATACCGGACAGAGTCAAAACACACTACCCCTTTAAAAAAGCCATCTTAATTTATGATGAGAATAGTCTCAAGCTAAAAATGATTTTATAAGCATCTCCATTGTACCGGACAGGACGGGACCGATACCGGATACTGGAGCAAGATACCAGTCAGGACAGACGGGATCGATACCGGACACTGAAGACTTGGGCAAGGTATCGGACAGGACGAGACCGATGGCATCAATACCAGATACTGGAGCAAGATACCGGACAGGACGAGACAGGCAGGATCAATACCGGATACTGGATAAACGAGCAGGATACCGGACAGAGTCAAAACACACTAACCCTTTAAACAAGCCATTTTAATTTCTGATGAGAATAGTCTCAAGCTAAAAAATGATTTTATAAGCATCTCCATTGTGTCATAGGGAAGATACACCAATTCACAGTACGTTTTTGTCAGGACCAGAACGAAGACAGGACCCACCTGCGAGCGTTTCTCTTAGTTTAATTAGGAAGAAGGGAAAGGGTAGTATACATGATCTGTAGATCATTGATCGTGGAGAGTAATTACTCAGACGCGGAAGTGGTATTTCCGTGGCGAGCGAAGGCAGTGTCGAGAGCGGGGAAAAACAGATCGATGGCCGGGACGGGGGAACAAAAAAGTAGTGAAGCTCAGAAAAGGGGTCGGAGCCGGGAATCGAACAGGAATCAGAGTCAGGGTCGAAAAGGCTTGCCTAGCGTGATCTGAGGTTTGCAAGCGGACTGACAACGGCGCCAAAGTAGCCGACTCAGGTGCTTCGCTTCAGTAATCATGACAGTTTTATTTTACCCAAGGCAGTTAATTAGCTAATATAATAATGCTATGGTAACTCCCCAAAATGTTAATGGTACATTTTTTATCATTCAGCCAGTAAGTTCCCCGGTACTCTTCAAGTTCATCCCGATCCGCGATCCACTTCTGTACCCTCACTGTACGGCCCCGGTAATCTAATCGTAATTGATAAATTCCATTTGGCAGGCCAATAAAACTCTGATTAGTTTTTCAGAAAAGGTGCATCGGTGCAGCAGCTGATGGACTCATGAAGAGAACATTAGCATATCATCTGCGCTTCTCAGTGGATGGAGTCGCTCTGTGCTTTGCTGTCATATTCGCGTTCTCCATTACGAAATACAAGGAAGAACACTGGTTTGGTTCAGGGACTACCAAGTGTCTTCAAGAAACTAGCTTGATCATCAGTTTACAAGTGTTTTGAGTGGAGGGAGAGAGTGGATAGTGGTTTATTCAAGAGAAAAATACCCTTTATGGGTAGTTCTTTTACGTCGGGTATCTTGGAAGGGTAAAATTCGAGTAATAACCACGTTAAAAAGCATGTAATATTTAGGTTTTCAGATAATGGCATGCACAGATAGACACCACGTGGTGCTAAAGCTGCAGTCCATTTGATCATTCAAAAAGGAGCCCTCACAACTTCTCTCTCTCTCTCATCAGCTGCACCGCTTATCCTCAGTAGGGTCGCGGGGATGCTGGAGCCCATCCCAGCAATCATCAGGCAGTGGGCAGGGGACACCCTGGACTAGTTGCCAGCCAATCGCAGGGCACACAGGGACAGACAACTCACTCGCTCA
Source organism: Urocampus carinirostris (assembly GCF_059441175.1). NCBI lineage: Eukaryota > Metazoa > Chordata > Actinopteri > Syngnathiformes > Syngnathidae > Urocampus > Urocampus carinirostris. The sequence goes on from NC_142353.1 coordinate 41,555,622, forward strand.
GTCACACCTAGGGACAATTTGGACTGGCCAATTCACCTGAAATGCATGTTTTTGGAATGTGGGAGGAAACCGGAGTGCCCGGAGGAAACCCACGCAAGCACGGGGAGAACATATAAACTTCGCACAGTAAGGCCGGGAGCTGGATTTGAACCCACTCTGGAGGTTCCCACGACCTCAGAACTGTGCCGCACACGCGCTAACCACTGCGCCGCCGTGCTGCCCTCCCTCACAACTTATATAACCATATTAATAAACAGATTCATTGTTTTTGTTAGGACCAGAGCGGAAACAGGACCCATTAACGTGACGTTTACTACTAGGTTTTATTGAAAGAGAGAGGAAGGGCTGCGCCCATGATCTGGTGTTCGCTGGACGCGGGAAGCAAGTCGCTCTCGTACTCGGATCGTGATCCGAACACGGAAGTGGATCTTCCATAGAAAGTGATGGCGGTATCAGGGGCGGAACACTGGTCGGTAGCCGGGACTGGGAGAGCAAGACGTGGTCGGTGTCGGAAACGAGTCCTAAGCCAAAACGGGAGAGTAAACATAGTCGGGAACAAAAAGGGGTCGTAAGCCAGGACGGGAGAGCAGACGTGGTCAGGATCCAAACAGGTCGTAGCTGGAGACAAACGGGAGCAAAAACGGGACAGGCGGGAGTCAGGGTCGAAAAAGACTTGCCTAGTATACATGGAGATTTGCAGACAGACTGACAAAAGGAGAGTGACAGGACTGGGTTTAAATAGCAGGGAAGCCAATCTGTCAACAAGCCAAAGCTGGCGCCACACGGGCGGGGCCAATTGGGCACCATGGTAACGGTAACATTTTTACGGTCGACAATGATTGGAAGGGTCTTTTAGATTAGTTTTTTTTTAACTTTTCGGAGGCAAGGGACACTTTCTTTCATATGAAGATCTCGAGGGATACCGTCTTTCAATAATTGATTGAAAATTAGTTCCCACCACAAAATTGAAGGTATATTTTATCTTAACATAACTGATAATATGGGTTATTCATTTTGGGTAAAGCGCCAATGTGTAATATTTGACCTCTAGATGGCACTGTATTATATATGGGAGCGATGGCCAGTGCCACAAAGCACATCATGGCAGGATCCTGCCGAACGAAAATGGCGGCGACCAAGGTTTGAATGAATTTCTGTAAACGAAATCCAAAGTTCTCGATTAGCATTGGTATGATAGTTCGTGATTTTTTGCTTGTTATTCAAACAATGTTTTTTTTATTTTTTTTGCTGAGTTTTTGTACCACTAGGAGGCACTAAATATTACACTCTGTCCCTATGACGTTTTTGTTTTTCTTTAAGTTATTAGCTATTATATTTTCTTTCTTTTTTTCCCTTCAAAATATATGTAGTAAATGTATTTACTCAGTGGCCTTGGGGGTATGGCGCCCGCCCCGAGACTGGGAGGTTGTGGTTCAAGCCTCGGCCGAGTCATACCTAAGACTTAAACCTTGGTACCTGTTGCCTCCCTGCTTGGCGATTAGCATTAGGGGTTGGAATTGGGGGGTTTAGTCACCTAACACCTCAGTTGGGTTGAGCGAGGGGCTGGGAATCCCCTCCTCTAAATCAATCTCCCAAATAGAGTCAGAAATGACTCTAGCCACCTCTCACTAGGGGGATATGGCTGTGGTATTTATGTATATAAATGTATTTGGGGGCCAATAATAGTGTTTTTGGAGATGAGTTGTTTCCCCTATAAAATGCACAAAAGTGCACTTTATCCCCTCTGACCACTCACCCATCCAACGTTTCTTTGAACCTACTGAATTTCATCTTAATCGTAAAAACACCTCTGCTGGTGTTTCTGACTACCTGACTCAGCAAGATGTCAAAAACAATACACAACACGCATGCATAAACACTGAGACACACACACACTCAAAAAGAGCAATGATGCTATGAGAAATTATCTAAGATCAGATAAATCAGGGGTCTCAAACTCAATTGAGTTGGGGGCCGCTCAAGGTGAGATTGGTCCAAATGGGGTTTTCCACAAAAACAGCGCTGATTAACACATTCCGCTGTTCTTAAAGTCCACTAGATGTCGCTGTAATGTGTAGTGTAAGCAAAAATTAGGCCAAGTAAGACTAGAAACTACAGAGAGTGAACGTGAGTAAAAGGCACCCTTTTTTTCGATTTTTTTTACCCAGCCTTTCTCAAAGACAAAAAAGAAGGGAAAATATTTATATTTTTCAAAAGGGAACAAAAGATAGGGAACAATAAATAGAAAAAAGTGGGAATAAAAAGAAAAAGTAGGGAAAAAGCAAAAAAAAGGATAATGAGAAAAATAAAGAAAAATGAAGTAAAAGACCCGTGGTTCATTGTTTGGAATATTCTGTAATAGAACCGTGAAAGGAACTGCTCGTCTTTAGCTTTTATTTTGACGGACCTTTCATTTTATGCAAAAAACATCCGTCACGGTTTCCATGGCGCCCAATTGGCCCCGCCCGTGTGGCGCCAGCTGCGGCTCGTTGACAGACTGGCTTCCCTTCTATTTAAGCCCAGTGCTCTCACTGTAGCGGCAATATCGGTCTCCAGTTTCGTTCCCGTCTAGTTTGTTCTGTTTAATTTTTATATCCCGTTTTCATATTAATCCTGTCTGTCCCGTCCTGTCCGGTATCGACCCCATCTGTCCGATATCTGCTCGTGCAATTGGTATCATTCCACGGCAGACTGCTACTTCACGTCTTCCGCTCATGAGTGCCCCTTTTCCTGTAAAATAAAAGCTTGTGTGAGAAACGTCATGCATTTGGGTTCTCCTCCTGTTCCGGTTCCTGACACCATCACGTAGAGGAAAAATAAGCCATTCCCTAACAACTTCATATCAAGTGTGGATGTAATTAGGTTAGGGAATTCTTTCAAAAAACGTGTCTCTTCAAGATTAATGAATGCTGCTTAAGAGAATTGGGTTTTCAAGTCGGTTAGCATGGGGTGACACAAGTTTAGGGTTATAAGAAAGTTTGCACATGTATTTGTCTGTTTTATTAAACTGTTGGCGTTCCTCACTTTGCCACTGCAACACAACCACAAACTATACTTGCTGTGAATGAATATTGAGTTCTTTGTTGTAAGACCTTCACATGCTGTTATTTGTGTTCTTTATCCAAATCCTTTGCAAATGCCGCTCATTCACATATTTGATGAATACAATCGCATAGCTTTGTTTTAACCTGAAAACAAATCACACGCAGTATGAAACCTGTGCGTCTTTGTAAATCCAACATGGCTCAAGAAAACAAATTTGCATTTCCTTTGAAAGAAAATTAAACTGGAATGGAAAAGGAACAGTGGTGGAATGGTATTAATATGATTCTCTTTATATTGTATTCATATTTATTTTGGGATATGCTAAACAGGTAATTGACCCTCTGGATTAACTCAACTCTGATGATATGAAATTATTCTTAGACATTTGATGATTGAAATTGGATAATTCTTCATTCCACTTGACTTTATTCAAACTGATGTCAGAACCAGAACAGATACAGGACCCGATCGCCTGATGTTCTTACACAAGCCTTTATTTTATGGGAAATGGGGATTCGTTCACGTTAGGTAGCCGGTCTGGCGTGGAAATACCGAAAGCCAGAGACCGACGACACCGATTCCAATTGCCCGAGTTGATATCGGACGGATGGGGTCGATACCGGACATGAAGTGACAGACAGGATAGATAATAGATCAGGATATCGAAAATTGAAAGGAGAAACTAGACGGGAACGAAAACTGGAGAAAATATTAAACAGGACAACAACAAACGGAAACTAAACTGGAACCCGAAATTAAACAGGACAACAATAAATAGGGGCGGCAGTAGCTCAGGAGGTAGAGCGCTCGTCTTGGGATCAAGGGATTCCAGTTTGAATCCCGGCTTGTCCGTGTTACATATCGAAGTGTCCTTGGGTAAGACACTGAACCCCTAATACCCCCAATAAGCAGGTTAGCGTCTTGCATGGCTGCAATACAAGGCCGCTATTGGGAAATATGGAGCACATTGTAAAGCGCTTTTGGAAGTCATTGATTTGAAAAGCGCTATATACTCATATTTTTTAAATGGGAACAATACCGGACTGGAGATATCACAGGAAAACAGGACCAAGTCAGAACCCACGTCCTGTGGGGCAGAAGTTCGTTTGACGGGCTGACCCCGAATCAAGAGAGCGCTGAGCTAATTGGGCGCCATGGCAACCGTGACACACACGGGCGGGGCCAATTGGGCTCCACGGCAACCGCGACAACTAGTAGACAGGTTCCAGTGTTTTCAGGACATACAATACTATTTTTATTGCCCAGTTGGATTTTCAAATCCAATTTGAAGAAACGAGGTGGCATTTATCGCACAGGGTATGAAAATCAGTCCCTCATTCAAGCTAATAATACAGCTCTTTTGGAAGAGAAGTCTGCTGAGTTTAAAACCTGAAAAGGTATTGACTGGAAACCCTACTTTTCTCGTACATTTTACCAAAAGAGTAGCCCAGACTGATTGCATTACACAGACCGATTCGAAGATTATGTACGGTGAATTCAGCAATGGTGTTAGATCAGGACCTTTGTAACAAGACACAAAGCAGGTAAAAGTGAACCGCAATGCCATTTTCCTCTACTTTTATTGTGAAAATGCTGTAAAATTTGCATTGCATTCATCAAAACCATGCTGTCAACCATATGATTACAGTATAGATTATTCAAAGGTCGCACTGAAAGGAGATTAAGAGATTATTTAAAAACGATCACAAAATATGATTAAGTGATAACGAATGGCCTTTAGCCAGTGATAGCTCTGGCCATTGTAACGCCCGAGGCAAGATTTTCTTTCAGTGCACACATTAAAGGAAAAAAAAACATCCAAAACTCGTCTCATCAAAACTAAGATCATAGTCTTTCTGTCAGGACCAGAACGGAAGCAGTACTCAATAGCATGACGTTTACCACAAGTTTTATTGAAGGAAAGAGGAAAGGCTGCGCCCACAATCCGGTGTTCGCTGGACATGGGAAGCAAGTCGCTCTCGTACTTGGAATGTGATCCAAACACGGAAGTGGATCTTCCATAGAGAGTGATGGCGGTGTCAGTGACGGAAAAACGGGTCTGGGAGAGCAAGGCGTGGTCGGGGTCGGAAATGAGTCGTAAGCCAGAACGGGAGAGTAGACGTAGTCGGAGACACAAGAGGTCGTAAGCTGGGACGGGAGAACAGACGTGGTCAGGAGCAAAACAGCTCAGACGGGAAAGGTGGGAGTCAGGGTCGAAAAAGGCTTGCCTAATATACACTGAGGTTCGCAGACGGACTGACAACAGGGGACAGACAGGACTGTGTTCAAATACTGACAGGAAGCCAATCAGAACCCGCGGCGGTTGGCGCCAAATGAGCGGGCACAGCTGAGTAACATCGGTAATCATGACACCTTCAGCTTGACGATGAAAAAAATAATAGTTCTCTTGAATCTTGAGGAAAATAGAAGTTTAATTGAATACTTATCTGAGTATACACAGTAAACAAACAAAGCTAATGGATGTGTGCAATTTAAGCAGGTAAGGCCAGTGTTGTACTGTGCATTTCAATACAAACAGATGAAAGGTGTGGTTGAAATATAAAAAGGTAACTCATTAGCACATATTTCCTTTAACCAGCTGCTAATCTGTACATCTGTTTTTTTTTTTGTCCTTGCACTACTGGCAGTTCTCTTATACCTAGCCACTCCTTTGCACATCTGTTCTCCTCTGCACTACCGTACTCCATTGTTATTGTTATTGTATAGCGACTTGTTTACCTGACTGCCCATTTTGCACATTTGTTTAGCTGCTCCTCTTGCACTCTTGCACTACTGTATACTACTCATAGCTATACTTATTTAGTATATTATTAGTATTTCAATACTCCAACTCGATACAACATTTTATTTATATCTGAACATTCAAGGAAACTGTGCGGGTCAGATGTATTGACATTGCGTTCTGTATACATGTGTACAAGAATGACAATAAAGTATATCTGAATTTGAATCTGAATCTGAATCATACCTGTGCTCATGTCTTTCCTTAGCATTTGTGCTTCCTCAGATGCTAACCTGCTGTTAAGAGTTTGAATGGGATGATCCATTGACTAGCTTTAGTGCAGTTATGTTCTTAACTCATACTACCTTTTGTTTAAAAATACAAACATATGGTGCATGATTTTCTCTTGTGTTTAGTTTTATTGTGAAACCCGATTCGGGTGCCCTAAAACAGCTTTAATGCGGCTTAGAAACAACACAATTACAGAATTTTGCTATTGTGATGGTGCATTCATGCCAGTGGGAACATACAACAAAAAACACTTTTTGGCGTTATTGCATACCAAAATAACCTTAAATCATTGAATCTGGAGAATGTGTCATATAAAAACATTATTCAGTTTACTATAAGTCCTGTTATTGAGTAAAAAAATAAAGATAAACAATTTAGAAGGCGTCGTGGGTTCAAATCCAGCTCCAGGCTTTCTGTGCGGAGTTTGTATGTTCTCCCCGTGCTTGCGTGGGTTTCCTCCGGGCACTCCGGTTTCCTCCCACATTCCAAAGACATGCATTTCAGGTGAATTGGCCGGTCCAAAATTGTCCCTAGGTGTGAATGAGCGATCGAGTTGTCTGTCCCTGTGTGCCCTGCGATTGGCTGGCAACCAGTTCAGGGTGTCCCCTGCCCACTGCCCGATGATTGCTGGGATGGGCTCCAGCCCCCCGCGACCCTACTGAGGATAAGCGGTACGGCTAATGAGATGAGATGAGATGAATTTAGAAGGCTCGCATGTCGCGCTACAATACGGTTGGTAAAACTTTGACCCAGCTTTTTAATGAGACCCACCCCAAAAATAAATATATATAATAATAATATATGACAGCAAAAAAGGTACTAACAATGAACATTTGTTCTTGTTTTGTTTTCAGTCTTGTCCCCATTGTCCCCACATTATATCAAAAACCTATTTTTCATCAACAGTTAATGTGTACAGCATTTAAGTCCAACATGCAACATGTATATATAGCAGCACGGCAGAGCAGTGGTTGGAATGTGTGCGGCACAGTTCTGAGGTCATGAGATCGAACCTCCTGTGTGGAGTTTGCATGTTCTCCCCGTGCTTGCGTGGGTTTCCCCCGGGCACTCCGGTTTCATCCCACATTCCAAAAACATGCATGGTAGGTTAATTGTCCGGTCCAAATTGTCCCTAGGTGTGAATGAGCGAGTGAGTTGTCTGTCCCCGTGTGCCCTGCGATTGTCTGGCAACCAGTTCAGCGTGTCCCCTGCCCACTGCCCGAAGATACCTGAGATGGGCTCCAGCACCCCCGCGGCCCTACTGAGGATAATCGGTATGCTTGCACTCACAAGCGATATGCTTGGTCCCTGAAATCTTTCCACTACATATATAATATGATATCATTTTCACATGATGCAATGTAATTAAGCGCAAATATGATAAAAAGTGCCTGCCCATGACAATGCCTCCCCAGTTTATATTTTGCGAACACAACATTGAACAGGTGTTGTTTAAAATGGGCTAAATGTTTCAAGCAATTACATGATATTGCCTCAGTAATTCAACACAAAAAATAATCAGATTTTTCCCTTCGCTTTGTTAGAAGGTGCCGTGAAATGAAAACTGTGTCCAGGTAGGCTTATTTGTGAAATCGGGAGCATGAAATAAAACATAGTATAGGACCAATGTTCCCTGTAATTTTCCTTACGGGTCTGAGCGTTCACACAAAGTCGGTGAGCAGCGCTTGAAACAACAGTGAGCAACCATAATCCCAAGTGTGGCAAGGTAATTCATTATCAAACATGTCCAAAACTTGACATCAAGTTTACATTTTGAGTTTCGGGCAATGCAAAATTATTTTTCTCTTTTGAATGCAAATGACTCATGTACTATTGCAAAGGTTATACGGCCTACAAACGTTTGTTCTTATAATTATTTCACAAGGTATCCAATTTTATTTCCTGATATATTTTGTCGCATAATATTAACATTTTTGGGGGCTCATTTAGTCGGTTGTAAGATACAGAACTGTACTTAATCACATTTTTTTAGTGGAAGTACAATGTTGGCAACAAGATTCACTTGATAGAATTGGAAATTATTTGAATACAACACAAACTTTTTCTTCCTTTTTCCGTGTTTTTTTCTACTTTTTTTTTAAATTCCGTTAAAAAAAATCTCATTGTGTTTATTTTTTCCAAGCTGTTACTTTTTTCTTTTTGTTCTCTATTTACTTATTTCTTTCTTTCTTTTCTTTTTTTCTGCCTTTTTTTCAAAATTTTTCCTTCTTTTTTTCTCGTCCTTTTGTTTCTTTTTTTTCAGCTTTTCACTACTTTTTTCATTTTGGTATTTTTGTCTTTTTTGTTCTATTCCCCCCTTCTTTTAATTCATTTTGTGCATAGTTTTACATAATATTTGGTCATGTTGGGATTAAAGAAGCCAAAACGACCTGAAGAGCTGTTTAGGACCCGAAAGAGCCGGTTCCTTTTAGTGAGCCGAGCCGAAGAAGCCGGTTCTCGACCAACTCTACTAACTTTACTCAACTTCGTTCTACTCTGACTCGACTACAAAATACCGCATTTAGGACCCAACGTCAGGGGAACCCGTGTATTTTTACCTTCATGCACTGTAACTTTGACTTAAGTCCCTTCTTAATTAGTAATTTTGAGCCCTCATTTTTGTGCGCTGGCTAGATTTTCTTGTGCACAGAGAATGTGCGAGCAGTGCGCAATTGTGCACGTCCGCAGCTTAGAGGGGACATTGTATAGGACATTATGTATCCCTGATGAATTAGCATTGGCGTTGGGTCACATACGTTTTGTGGACTCGCAAACACTATAGAATTCTTTGATGGTCCCTTATACCTCTTTTCCATTATCTAGTGCTTAGCCTCAAGGCCCGCTATATATTCATGACATAAATGTTACTCATAGCTGAATATTTGTGAATAGTTCCCACCGTGCTCCGGTAAACAGAGGCGGCCTGCGTGCCACCGGAGCTCCACTTCCACCTTTATTGAGCTCCGCGCAATAAAAGGAGCGCAGAAACTACCTCTGGAAATGAAATTTTTATACGACAGAAATATGCCGGCTGAAATTGCATTACCTTAGACATTGGTAGCTTTTTTTTTCGAAAGCTGAGTGAGAAATTAAATCTGGGCCCGAGGGCCTTGATACTCCAGTAGGAATGTTATCAGCCAAACACTGTTTAGTGGGTAAAAGATTATTGTGTCCTCGGAGAATTTGTGTCTACACTTGACTACTCTTTTGTATATTCCCTTCAAAGAGAACATTGTTTGCTAAAATGAAGATTGCATGACTTTTGCAAGGAGTTATGACATTTGAGTGAGACCTTGTTTTGCGAGTTATTTCCTCCTTTGTATTTTTATTGCAGTCATTTCGATGCAATATTACTTCAATACAATATTATATGTCTATGATGAAAAAACATTCTTAGAACTTTGTTTTGTTAACTTTATCTGTAGTGTATTCGTTGTCATTGTTACTGATGTGATGATCCCTTGCCCGCTCCTCAGACTCTGATTGGCTCCCTGTCCCTATTTAAACCCACTCCTTTGTGTCACCTGTTGTCAGTCCGTCTGCAAACCTCAGTGTACTCAAGGCAAGCGTTTTCGACCCTGGTTATTTTCGATATCCTGTTTCATTATCCATCTTGTCTGCCCCGTCCTGTCCGGTATCGACCCCATCTGTCCAATGGCAACTCGGGATATTGATATCAATCTCGTCAGCCTCTGGCTTCCTATCTTTCCACGCCGGACTGCTGCCTAACGTTCATGACTCCCCATTTCCCGTAAAATAAAAGGCTTGTGTGAGTAAGGTTACGCGTTTGGGTCCTGATCCTGTTCTGGTTCATGACAGAATGACATTAAATTAATATCGTAAATTGTATTTAGGTATTGTGTTCATTGTTTTCGTTGTCAATAAATATATTTCATCATGGCCGCACGAATTCAACAAGGTTTGTTACTTACAATGCTTAATGTGAGGCGAGAAAAACTGGAATGAAATGTTATACCAATACATACCTGTCAACCTCCACGGCTCCATGCCCTTACTGTCGTATTTTCCCTTACAAAATACAACATAATTTTTCAAACGTGTTTATTTATGTAGTTTAACATGTTATAATGTACATGTGTTACGTTATATCATATATATTGTTAATTAACATTTTGTTGTGAGATACTGAGTTGCTCGACATGAATGAAGTTTATTATAAAAAAAGTTCAAAAATGAAGTAGCTTGGATGTTCACCGTAGAAGGAAAAAATACATGCAAATATAATTAAGTAGAATAATACATTTTCGTATTCAAATCATGAATTCATTTTCTGCATTAAATTATTGTTGGTAATATACTGATTAAAGGAATAACCACAAACCTGTCTTTTTTCATTTCCTCCTTTTATACTTCCTTTTTTTCTTTGTACAACATATTCTATATCTAATACAATGCATCAAAGCAAGTGAACCGTTTGAGAGCCGGCTCTCTTTAATGAGTTGAGCCGAAAAAGCCGGTTCTCTAAAAAGAGACGGACTTCCCTTCACTACACAACTCAAACACGTTTGACTTGATTGATTTGCCGTTTCGTGATAGTCGGTGTTTACCGGAGGGTACCCATAATTGACAAATTTGCCTTTTTCCGTACATATTTCCTTGTACGTCGTACACGTCTTAAAATGCATAATAAACATACTTTGTACGGCAAAAACGTAAAGGTTGACAGGTATGCAAATATCTATTAAAAAAATTAAGGGTTTGCCTTACACACAAATAAATATAGTAATTTAGGATGGCTTGGCGGATAACCAAAGGATGGGTGGATGGCGCTTTAATGTATTTGTGACTGGTAACATAGAAACATGAAAGTATTCATACATTTTATTTCCGTACATGGAACAAAAATACCCTCTTCCTCAATATCAATTGGGAAAGGCTGCAACAGACCCAACTGACCCCAACAAGGACGAGTGATATAGAAATGATGAATGGAGCGCAAACATACAAGCGTGCACATACAAACAACAATACCGAATTCTTCTCACGGACATGAAGGGGAAAAAAAATCTATTCCTCGTCCTCATTTCACAATCGCATAACGGGAAATATTGCGCCTCTTGAAAAGGGGACATGCCAAGGTCAGCAAAATGTTATTTTTTTGTTTTTTATTTGTAAACAGGTTGTATGTTTTCACTTATAGATCCGGTTGCAGTAGCAAATACTGAAAACTCAGCACTGAAGGGCGTCACACTTTCACTGGTTTTAGATCTGTAAAACTGAGACTGGATTTATAATGCAACATGTTTTTTGCAAGTTTATCTTAAATTAAACCATTACATTTATTGAATTTATTGAAAATCCTTGTAAAATATTTCAGTCTTACAGTAGATCGTTTCCAAAAGCTGTGATGTGCGTCCGATGTTCCCTGTAATTTTCCACGGGTCTGAGCGTTCACACGAAGTCGGTGAGCAACGCTTGAAACAACAGTGAGCAACAGCAATCCCAAGTGTGGCAACTAATCCATTATCAAACATGTCCAAAACTTGACATCACGTTACATTTTGCTGAGTTTCCGGCAATGCAAAAATTGTTTTCACTTTTGAATGAATTGACTAATGTAATATTGCAAAGGCTGTACGGCCTTCAAACGTCATTTGTTTTCACAACAATTCTTTCACAAGATTTCCATTTCTTTTTTTTCCTGGTATCTTTTGTCGCATAATACCAACATTTTTGGGGGCTTATTTAGTCGGTTGCACAATACAGAACTGTATTTAATCACATTTTTAGTGGAAGTACAATGTTGGCAACAAGATTCACTTGATAGTATTGGAAATGATTTGAATGCAACACAAACTTTTTCTTCTTTTTTCCGTGTTTTTTTTCTATTTTTTTTAATTCCTTTAAAAAATATTTTTGTTTTCTATTTACTTTTTTTCCTTTGTTTGTTTCTTTTCTTTTTTTCTGGCTTGTTTCTGAATTTTTCCGTCTTTTTTCTCTTCCTTTTGTTTCTTTTTTTCTCAGCTTTTCACTACTTTTTCATTTTGGTATTTTTTCATTTTTTGTTCTATTCCCCCCTTTCCTTTAAGTCATTTTTCGCACAATTTTACATAATATTTGATCATGCAGGGATTAAAGAAGCAAAAACAACCTGAAGAGCTGTTTGGGACCCGGAAGAGCCGGTTCTTTTTAGTGAGCCGAGCCGAAGAAGCCGGTTCTCGAAAAACTATACTGACTTTACTCAACTTCGTTCTACTTCGACATTGACATTAAAATACCGCATTTAGAACACGTCAGGGGAACCCGTGTATTTTTACCTTCATGCACTGTAACTTTGACTTAATTCGCTTTTTAATTAGCAATTTCGAGCCCTGATTTTTGTGAGCTGCCTAGATTTTCTTGTGCGCGGAAAAGCTCCGGGCAGTTAGCAATTGCGCACACACGCAGCTTAGAGGTAACATTGCGCTGGATAGATTATTTTGTGCGCTGAGAATGTGCGGGCAGTGCGCGATTGCGCACGCATGCAGCTTAGAGGGAACATTGTGTGCGTCCCTCCTCGAGGTTTCTTCATTTTCCTCATGTTGAGGTTTTTGAGTTTTTCCTTGCCCTCATGGTGGTTTCAGATCAGGGGATGGTGTATTAATAGTCTGTAATAATAGTCTGAAGTCCTTTAGCTTTCTCTTATTGGCCAATGTCTACTGGTTAGACGGTGTGCGGGAGTATAGTAGTATATGTGTGAAAGCACCGTAAAGTGTGTATGAGAGTATAGTTATCTTGTGAGAGAGAATGGTTGTTTGTGTATGAGAGTATGATAGTACATGTGAAAGAATCCTAGTGTGAATGAGATATAGTATAGCAGTGTTAGTGTCATGGTTGCCATGGCGCCCAATTGGCCCCGCACGTGGGGCGCCAACTGCGCCTCATTGACAGATTGGCTTTCCTTCTATTTAAGCTCAGTGCTCTCACTCTTCCTTGGTCAGTCTGTCAACGAACCTCTGCCCTGCAAGACGTGGGTTTTGACTCTGTCCGGTTTCCTGTTGGTGTTTCCTGTCCTGTATTGTTCCCGTTTATTTTGTCCTGTTTAATATCGGTTTCCAGTTTTGTTCCCGTCTAGTTTGTCCTGTTTAATTTCGATATCCCGTTTGATATCAATCCTGTCCGTCACGTTGTTTAATATCGGTTTCAAGTTTCTTTCCCGTCTAGTTTGTCCTGTTTATTTTTTATATCCTGTCTTGATATCTATCCCGTCTGTCCCGTCCTGTCCGGTATCGACCCCATTTGTCCGATATCTGCTCTGGCAATTGTATCGATCTCCTCGGCCTCTGGCTTTCTATCATTCCACGTCAGACTGCTGCCTAACGTGCATGACTCCCCATTTCATGTAAAATAAAAGGCTTGTGTGAGAAACGTCACGCATTTGGGTCCTGATCCTGTTCCGGTTCTTGACAGTTAGTGCATGGGTATAAATGTGTCTGAACGAGAGTATTGCCATGCATGTAATATGTTAGTGCAAGTATGATTTACTTCTCAAACAGCTTTTCATAATGAATACCAGTTAAACACATGAATGGCATTCCTCAAGTGATCAGTCAACACAATCTACATTAATTGTAACTGACATGTCTTAAATGCCTCTTTACTCGGACATAAATTCTCAGATTAATTCTTCTAATGCATTTCCTCGGATTTATTGTAATTTAATATTGCTTGTTTCCACTCTAGAGACACGGTTGCAATTATATAAAATCACAATAGCAAAACGGAATCCATGCAGATGAGTTAAATTGGGATGGGACTTCCCTGAAGTTCATATTTTCAAAATTCTGATTAGGAGATTGAAAAGCATTGCAATTAACATTTTGTCGCAGCGTCACATAAAGAACACAGCTCCACAAAATGATTTTTTTAACACATGAACATGAAACAGTAATCTCTGCATGGGAGTTATATTAAAATGAAAACAATTTATTGAGCCCACCACCTACAGTATGTTTTCTCTAGGTTAATCCTTTCTTTCTTCGAATTGATTCTAGACTCAATACTTAATAAATACATGCAGTTCTGTTCATTTTAAGGGCTGTAAATAGCTATCAGGGTTGGGCAATACCGGGATTTTTGTTATCGATCTGATCTAATTAAATACAGGGTAGTATTGATCGATACCAATCAGATCCCGATACTTTTTACTTAGAGATAACATAATGTCATGATTACTGATGTGACTCAACTGTGCCCTGCTCCAACTGCCGCGGGTTCTGATTGGCTCCCGATCAGTATTTGTAACCAGTCCTGTCTCTGTCCCCTTTTGCCAGTAAACACTAGGCAAGCCTCTTTCGACCCTGACTCCCACCTCTACCGTTTTTTGCTCCTGTCTGTCCCCAGCTTCGACACATTTTTTTGATCCTGACCACGTCTGCTCTCCCGTCCCGGCTTTCGCCAACTGCCTCGGACTCTGATTGGCTCCCTGTCCCTATTTAAACCCACTCCTTTGTGTCACCTGTTGTCAGTCCGTCCGCGAACCTCAGTTTACTCAAGGCAAGCCTTTTATCGACCCTGACTCCCACCTGTTTTGACTCCCGTCTTCGACCCGTTTTTTGATCCTGACCACGTCTACTCTATTCTCCTGGCTTTGGATTCATTTCCGACCCCGACCACGTTTTAGCTCTCCAGCCCAAGCTACTGACCCGTTTATTCCGTTCTCGACACCGCCATCTTTCGCCACGGAAGTCCCACTTACGCGTTCAGAGCGACCTGCTTCCCGCGTCCAGTAATCACAGGATTGTGGGCGCAACCCTTTATCTTTCTTCCAATATAACCTGTAAGAATTGCAACGCAAGTTGGTCCTGTGTCCGTTCTGGTCCTGACACATGATCATTGACTAATTGAAGCCCTCCTGCTTTCAGTTACAAATATTTTGGGATGAAATTTGTGGGACGTTGAATCGAAAAACATCCTAAATGTAGATATATAAAATGGACAAAACCAGATTCAGCCCAAAATTCAACATCCAAAGGACAACCAGTGCTAATTGATTTGTCATGATTACTGATTTGACTAACCTGTGCCCGCTTCTTTGGCGCCAACTGCCTCAGACTCTGATTGGCTCCCTGTCCCTATTTAAACTCATTCCTTTGTGTCACCTGTTGTCAGTTCGTCTGCAAACCTCAGTTTACCCTAGGCAAGCCTTTTCTCGACCCTGACTCCCACCTGTTTTGACTCCAGTCTGTTCCCCGGCTTCGACCCGTTTTTTGATCCTGACCACGTCTACTTTCCTCTCCTGGCTTTGGACTCGTTTCCGACCCCGACCATGTTTAGCTCTACCGTCCTGGCTACTGACCCGTTTTTCCATTCCCGACACCGCCATCTTTCGCCACGTAAGTCCCACTTCCGCGTTCAGAGCGACCTGCTTCCCGCAACCCTTTCCTTTCTTCCAATAAAACTGAGAGAAACGCAACGCAAGTTGGTCCTGTGTCCGTTCTGGTCTTGACACACGATCATTGACTAATTGAAGCCCTCCCGCTTTCCACAATTTAACATCCAAACGACAACCAGTGCTAATTTATTTGTCATGATTACTGATTTGACTAACCTGTGCCCTCTCCTGCGCCAACTGCCTCAGACTCTGATTGGATCCCTGTCCCTATTTAAACCCACTCCGTGGTATCACCTGTTGTCAGTTCGTCTGCAAACCTCAGTTTACTCTAGGCAAGCCTTTTCTTGACCCTGACTCCCACCTGTTTCTACTCCCGTCTGTTCCCCGGCTTTTTTTATCCTGACAACGTCTACTCTCCTCTCCTGGCCTTGGACTCGTTTCCGACCCCGACCATGTTAAGCTCTTCCGTCCTGGCTACTGACCCGTTTTTACGTTCCCGACACCGCCATCTCTCGCCACGGAAGACCCACTTCCGCGTTCAGAGCGACCTGTTTCCCGCACCCAGCAATCACCGGATCGTGGGTGCAACCCTTTCCTTTCTTCCAATAAAACTGAGAGAAACGTAACGCAAGAGGGTCCTGTCTCCGTTCTGGTCCTGACATGATAATTACATAAGTAAATCAGAATCATTGCTTTCCTCTTGGGATTCAAGCCCTTATTGTTGTCTCACAACAGACACAAGTGTTTTTGATCTGGCAATGAAGATTCATGACTGATAGTGTTTCCGCCAATGTTTAAAAATGAATAAGAAAGGACAAAGCAGCTTGTGTCAATTTGAAAAGAATCAAAATAAATTGCAGGCTACATGTCAAACAGGAAATTGGCTGATTTCCCAGGACCTACCCTACTCAACTAGTGATTAAGACAACATCGCCAACTTCATGAAATATAGCACTGGGGGTTTGTTGTGTTCTTCAAATCTCCACAGGGAATTTGGAATCACATTAACACAAACTAGAAGAAGCGAACTACACACTCAGGAATACTGGCCTGCTTTAAAGCCGTTCCTGGGGAATGTTTGCAAGATTGGGTCACTCCGTTGCAGAATTCCTCGCAGGCTAATAAACATGTGGAAAATTGGTCTCAAATTAGAGTCCTACTCAGTCAGTATGTGCTTCTGCGCTACGCAATACTCTAGAGCAGGGATGTCAAACTCAATTGCACATGGGGCCAAAAATCAAAACACACTTAAGGTGGCGGGGCAACCAGGATAAATATTTATTGAACACCTTAAACTGAATGTTTTTGGAACATAAATATGAATAAAAACAGACAAGAATATCAAATTTAAACCTTAAATCACTTATAGAGTATTCATTATTTTGCTCTAAATAAAAATATCTTGTTAAATTATTAAACTTAGAACTTAACTTAAACAACTTAACATTATAATAGCATTCAAATTCCTTTGCTCCTATGTCAATGTATATATTTAAAAAAAAACTTAGATATGCCAAAATATTTTGCTCTCCTTAATATATCTCCTGTCAAAAGTAGAAATATGAGAACAGGGAGCCTGATGTGCTTACCTTTGGCGCAGACGGAGTAGAGCGAGAGATGGGAGGGAGTGCTTGCACTTTTTGCATAGCTCCACCCATCACTCCCACTCTCCCAGTCAAATAACTTTAAATTCTTTTCCGGTGTTTTGGCATATTTAAAATTCGTTCCGTGGATTCATCAAAAAGTATCTGAACAGTGAACACAGATTATATAGTGAGCTTTTATATAAAGGATTCTTTAGCGTTGTACAGCCAAAACGAGCTTTTTTGCGTGACACCTTGACTGTAAATTGTAGTGAAAACGTACCCTATATATTCTAAAAAGTACTGCATTTAATGCCGTTTTGGTTTGGCTTTGCGTGTATCTGAACAGGATCAGTAGCTCAAGTTTTGAATGAGATGGAGAAAATTTAAATGCAATTAAATCCGTCTCTGAGCCATAGGTACTCATAGAAAGAGCCATATCTGGCTCGCAAGCCATGGGTTCCCGACCCCTGGCATATAGTATAGTATACGTCATATATGAAGGAATAGGTACAGTGACTAAAACGTCAGAATATGATGTCCAGGGATGAGACGGCGTTGTTCATATTGACGGGCCATTATTAACAATAATGTAAAATGGTCTTGCGGGCCGGATATGATTACACGGCGGCGTTCAGGCTCCAAGTCTCTGCACCATACAACACAGTCGGCACAATCACACTCTCATACTCTAGGAAAGCGAGCTCTGTTGTGGGCAAAGAGCTGGACAGCCTAACAACAGTAGCTGAGAGACGAGCACTGAAAAAGCTGAGGTCAATCATGGACAATCCATCGCATCCACTACACAGCATTATCTCCAGACAGAAGAGCAGTTTCAGCGACAGACTGCTGTCACTGTCTTGTACTACGGACAGACTGAAGAGATCTTTTCTTCCTCATGCCATGAGGCTCTTTAAATCCACCTGGTAGAGTAAAGGCCCACATTAAACCACACCACCTACATTGAATATTACCGAATCTTACTGCAATATGTATTCTGTGTAGCACTATTTAGTTATTCTATATAACACGCTACAGTGGGCATTTGCACGTCACACTGGGTATTTGTATATTGTATTCTTTTGGCTTTATTATTGTACTGTTCTCAGCTCAGGGATGCTGCTGGAAATGTGAATTTCCCTTTGGGGATGAATAAAGTATCTATCTATCTATCTATCTATCTATCTATCTATCTATCTATCTATCTATCTATCTATCTATCTATCTATCTATCTATCTATCTATCTATCTATCTATCTATCTATCTATCTATCTATCTATCTATCTATCTATCTATCTATCTATCTATCTATCTATCTATCTATCTATCTATCTATCTATCTATCTATCTATCTATCTATCTATCTATCTATCTATCTATCTATCTATCTACAGTCCCCTCTTAACACCCATACTCATACTCTTGTTGTTCATCACTCTCCTCAGAGCACCCAAAACCTTGCTTCCTTGATTCACTCTGTGCAATACCTCACACTCCATTCCACCAACTGCAGCCACATCACAACCCAAGTACCTAAAGCTTTCAACTTCTTCCAGCACCTGTCCATGCAACCTGATTTCTAACGTCAAGCCCACTCCATCACGTGAACACTTCATCGCCTTACTCTTCCCAACATTGACACATAACTTACGCCTATCGCATACTCTTCCAAACTCCGTTACCAAACTTCTCAATGTAGACATGACGACTGAAATTGTAACTTGTTAATGGAAGATGCTGGAGGAGTTGCGGTATACCATGTGACCCTTGTAATTGGCAGCGGTTGTGTGCATTCACGCACAATTTTCCAGCAATTTACCAACACGTGGTCCAACGAGTCACGGTATAAATTGGAGCCGCCCTCTACAGTAGATTCCGATTAAAATAGAAATAGAACGAGAAGTTGTCACACCCTTGCAGTCACTTTGTCACTGTGGGCTACTTATACATACATGAAAAGCAGGGTTGGGTAGGGTTACTTTAACTGGATTACTTTTGGATTACTCCAATACCAAATATGCTAATAAAAGACAAAAGAAACTCAATATGAATAAAATAATGACTCACAACACGTGGTAAGCTTTCTCTCCTGGCTTTGATCTCTTTGATCTCCGGCAAAACTAACATAAAATGCGACAGAAACAAAATGAAAATAAATCCAAACAGCTTGCCAACATCATTTTTGCCGTTCCATGTATTCCGTGACTCCCCAAGCCTGCACACAATTTAGTAATTGTATTCATATTTAGTTTATTTTGTCTTTTATTAGCATATTACCAGCTCAGTAGCCTAGATGGTAGTGTGCCCGCTTTGAGACTGGGAGGTCGCTGGTTCGCGCCTCGGCCGAGTCATACATAATTGGTAAAATGGCAGCGCCCTCTGTTGGCTGCGGCTGCATCGGCTCGCTACAACGGGTCAGGTGTATCGACATTTCGTTCTGTGTACATTGTTACAAAGAATGAAAATACAAAGGAAATTATTATTATTATTATTATTATATTTGGTATTGGAGTAATCCAAAAGTAATTGAAAGTAATCAATCAATCAAGTTAAAGTACCCCGCGACTGAGGATAAGCGGTACGGCTAATGAGATGAGATGAGATGAGAAGTTAAAGTAACCCTACCCAACTCTGTATATTGACAATGTATTTTCTTTTGTCAGCCATTTACTGAAATAAATAAAAACTTTGCTTGGTTATGCGTAACAAATTTTAGAATTGCTTAAGCATATCTGTAATTTTCTTGAACTTAAATTGAACTCTAGCATAAACTCTATGGGGCGGCAGTAGCTCAGGAGGTAGAGCGCTCGTCTTGGGATCAAGGGATCCCAGTTCGAATCCCGGCTCGTCCGTGTTACATGTCGAAGTGTCCTTGGGTAAGACACTGAACCCCTGATACCCCCAATAAGCAGGTTAGCGCCTTACATGGCTGCAAGGCCGCTATTGGGAAATGTGGAGCACATTGTAAAGCGCTTTGGGAGGTCATTGACTTGAAAAGCGCTATATAAATGCAGATCATTTCATTTCATTTCATTATATGCAGAGAATTTGAGTGTGAGTTTACGTGCTTTATTATGTGTTCGTGAGTTTATTCTCGGGCAGCACGGTGCGGCAGTGGTTAGCGCGTGTGAGGCACAGTTCTGAGGTCATGAGACCGAACTTTCCTGTGTGGAGTTTGCATGTTCTTCCCGTGCTTGCGTGGGTTTCTTCTGGGCACAGCGGTTTACTCCCACATTCCAAGAACTTGCATGCCAGGTTAATTGGCCGGTCCAAATTGTCCCTAGGTGTGAATGAGTGAGTGACTTGTCTGTCTCTGTGTGGCTGGCAACCGGTTCAGGGTGTCCCATGCCCACTGCCCGGAGATGGCTGGGATGGGCTCCAGCACCCCCGTGACCCTAATGAGGATAATCGATGCAGATAATGGATGGGTGGATGGAAATGTATTCTCTTTTCAATATTAGACACCTGCAAATGAGATTACGTGGGATTCTAGTTTGTTTGTTTGACTCATGTATCTCACTTCCGTTTTCCTTTTTTCTTTTTTTTTATTATTATGCACTGTTTACACCATTTATCATGATTACTGATGTGACTGACCTGTGCCCGCTCATTTGGCGCCAACTGCTGCTGGTTCTGTCACTACTTGAACCCAGTCCTGTCTGTCCCCTGTTGTCAGTCCGTCTGCAAACCTTAGTGAATACTAGGCAAGCCTTTTTCCACCCTGACTCCCACCTGTCCCGTTTTTGCTCCCGTCTGATCCCAGCTACTACCTGTTTTGATCCTGACCACGTCTTCCCTACAGTTCCAGCTTCCGACTTCTTTATGTCCCCGACTACGTCTACTCCTCTGTTCTGGCTTACGACCCGTTTTTCCGTCCCTTGACACATCCATCGCTCGTTAGGGAACATCCACTTCCATGTTCGGATTATAATACGACTACAAGAGGGACTTGCTTCCCGCGTCCAGCGAACACCGGATCGTGGGCGCAGCCCTTCCTCTTTCCTTCAATAAAACTTGGGAGAAACGTAACACAATTGGGTCCTGTTTCCGTTCTAGTCCTGACCCAATTGTCAACATCGGCCTAGCATGTTGCTGTTTTTTAGATTTCCACACCCCCTTAGAGGGATCTGCTTTTTGTAATACAGGAGATTTAATTAAATGAATGGCTTCAGGAGAGGACTTTTAGAAATGCTGGACGTTTCTTATACAAGGTCTTGGTCTGCCATTGTAAGTTCAAATCCTTTGATGTCTCTTTTCCTTATTTTGAATTTCCTTTAAACTGCAAACATGTCATCTGTGTTGTCTCGGTTTTTTCATTTCCACTTTCAAATCTCATCTAATCTCATGTCATCAGCTGCACCGCCTATCCTCAGTAGGGTCGCGGGGGTGCCGGTGCTCATCCTAGCAATCATCGGGCAGTGGGCAGGGGACACCCTGGACTGGTTGCTAGCCAATCGCAGGGCACACGGGGACAGACAACTCACTCGCTCAGTCACACCTAGCGACAATTTGGACCGGCCAATTCACCTGAAATGCATGTTTTTGGAATGTGGGAGGAAACCGGAGTGCCCGGAGGAAACCCACGCAAGCACGGGGAGAACATGCAAACTCCGCACAGTAAGACCGGGAGCTGGATTTGAACCCACTCAAGAGGTTCCCAGGACCTCAGAACTGTGCCGCACACGCGCTAACCACTGCTCCGCCGTGCTGCCCCACTTTCAAATATGAACACTTAAATAAATTTCTTTCATCAGTCTCCAGTACCGCAAGAAAAACCTCCATACTGCCTGCAGTGCAAAAATAAAAAAAATGTCATTGTGTTTTAGTGTACTTAATTATTTCAAAATGAATGCATAAAAATTCCAGCCCAGCCAAGCAATGCGAAAATGTGTTACATAAAAGAAAAAATCTAGCACTGGGCAGAGTGAACGGGGCCGGTGTTTGTGTTAATGGTTCATAGAGGGAATTGGGTCTGTGATGATAAAGCAGCATGAATTTAAAGCAAGCAGTAATGGACGATGGCAATTGTCTGTTCAAGTATCAAAACAGCCTCTGAATCCACTTTTATGAAATGTTATTGCTCTGGCGTTTGCTGGCCTTTTTTGCTTCAGCCTTCAACATCCAATCTGTTCTCTCGGTCGGTAGACACTACAACGGGATTAAATATGCATGAGATTATCCGCATGTCCAGCGGTGTGGAATGAGGAGAGATCAGTTTGAACATTTTGGCCTTGTGCGACTCTTTTTGCTGGCTTTTCACCTTTGCGGAGAGATTCTGTTTAACATTTTATGAGATTACTTTGTTAGTGGCCGATGTGTGCTCACAAATCTCAGTCTGGTTCAAGAGAAAGTGGCTGACTGTACGGTTGTACATTGATTGTGCAGTCCCATTGTTGTCCACTTATCTAAAACAATCATCTCATCTCATTAGCTGCACCGCTTATCCTCAGTAGGGTCGCGGGGGTGCTGGAGCCCATCCCAGCAATCATCGGGCAGTGGGCAGGGGACACCCTGAACTGGTTGCTAGCCAATCGCAGGGCACACATGGACAGACAACTTGTTCACCCATTCACACCTAGGGACAATTTGGACCGGCCGATCCACCTGAAGTGCATGTCTTTGGAATGTGGGAGGAAACCGGAGTGCCCGGAGGAAACCCACGCAAGCACGGGGAGAACATACAAACTCTGCACAGGAAGTCCGCTAGCTGGATTTGAACCCAAACAGGAGGTTCACAAGACCTTAGAACTGTGCCTCCACACGCGCTAACCACTGCTCCACCGTGCCACAAATATTTTTACCCTTTTTTTAATATTTTATACATTTTTATGGCATTAAAAAAAACAAAAGATGATTTTCTGAAGGCAACTGAGTCGGCTCCCTTGGCGCCAACTGCCTCGGACGCTGATTGGCTGCTTGTCTCTTTTCAACCCCCTGTCTTCCTGTCACCCGTTGTCAATCCGTCTGCGAACCTCAGCTACGCTAGGCAAGCCTTCCGACCCTGACTCTTTCATGTTCTGATTCCCGGTTCCGACCCATTTTCTGAACTTGACTACATTTTACCAGCTCGGTAGCCTAGATGGTAGGGCACCCGCTCCAAGACTGGGAGGCTGCTGGTTCAAGCCTCGGTCGAGTCATACTTAAGACTTACAACATTGGTACTCATTGCCTCCCTGCTTGGTGCTCGACATTAAGGGTTGGAATTGGGGGGTTTGGTCACCTAATGACTCCCAACACAGCAAGTTGGGTCTAAAAAAATGGCGGCGCCCTGTTTGGCTGAGGCTGCATCAGCTCGCTACAGTTTAACTGTGCGGATCAGGTGTATTGACATTTCGTTCTGTGTGCATGGTTACATAGAATGACAATAAAAGTAAATTCTTCTTCTTCTTTTGCTCCTCCGTGCCGGCCATCTAACTGTTTTTCCCTCTCTCGACAATGCCATTGCTCGCCACGGAAATTCCACTTCCCCAGCTGAGTATTCAGCTTCCCACGACCAACGATCTACGGATCGTGTATTCAATCCTTTCCCTTCTTCCTAATAAAACTAAGAGAAATGCACGCAAGTGGGTCCTGTCTTCGTTCTGGTCCTGACACTATCTTCTCTCCCAGTATATTGTCACTGCTTTTTTATCACGTCCATGTCAGCCGAGCATATCAAAACCGAAAGATTCCTTCCATAAATCGTTCCTGCAGCCCCATCTCTCAGCCAATTGCCAGTTTACATCAAAGCAGCTGAAAAAAAAAAACACTTCAAGAACACTCACTGAAAAGATTTGTTCTTTTGAACATAACGCTCTTAATGACCACCCATGTGGGATTTCCCAAGAGATACTTTTGCATTGAATAATTTTGACACAAGTTCTTGCATTGTTGTCTACGTTACAATGCAGTTGTACTTGGAATATTTCTTTCTGTCTGGTGATTTCTGTTTGTATCCTCAATTTTTTTTTCTCCATGTTCTCAATGTTTTTGTCAATATCTTGCCATGCGTCCTATACTAAGAAAATGTAAATAATCGATTTAACAGGTACACAGGACGGAAAAAAAAAAAATCAGTTCACACTTAGGTTCAATAGCATTGTTGACTTTTTTTGAAAGATTAAATGGAAATACAACATTTCTTTGTCCTACACCTAGTGTTTATACATATACAATAAAACAATTATTAATTTGAAATAAGTTTCAAAAAATGCAAAAACACAATGATAATTGCATACAAAATTGCCAAACGTGTCTCGGTTGCCATGGCGCCCAACTGGCTCCGCTCGTGTGGCACCAGATTGGCTTTCCGTCTATTTCAGCTCAGTGCTATCTCTCTTTGTTTGTCAGTCAGTCAATGAACCTCTGCCCCGCAAGACGTGGGTTTTGACTCGGTCCTGTTTCCTGTTGGCATTTCCTGTCCAATAATGTTACCGTTTATTTTTGTCCTGTTTAATATCAGCGTCCAGTTTCGTTCCTGTCTATTTTTTTCCTGTTTATTATTCTCTCCACTTTTCATTCCCATCTAGTTTGTCCTGTTTTATTTCGATATCCTGTTTCATTATCAAGTGTCTGTCCTGTCCTGTCCTGTATCGACCCCATCTGTCCGATATCTACTTGGGCAATTGGTTTCGATCTTGTCGGGCTCTGGCTTCCTATCATTTCACACCAGACTGCTGCCTAACATGCATGACTCCCCATTTCTCGTAAGATAAAAGGCTTGTGTGAGAAACGTCACGCATCTGGGTCCTGATTCTGTTCTGGTTCATGACAAAACAGCTCAAACAAACATATATGAAAACAAAACAACCGCTCTAAACATCATAGCCGATAGAAATCAAACTTGGTAAAAAGTTAAAATGCCCCATGATTTACTGTGCACTTTACAATATACCGACCTCTAGTGGTGAAATATTACAGAGTGTCTCTTTAAGGAGGCCAGGGTAGGATAAAGCAATAAGAAAAACATGCACAACAATGTTGAAAAATAATGGTTGACTTATTGATCAACAGTTTTCAAGCCACAACAAATGTACAGTATGTGAATGAAATAAAAAAACTGAAACATGCCACGGTTGCCATGGCGCCCAATTGGCCCGCCCATGTGGCACCAGCTGCGGCTCGATGACAGATTGGCTTTCTTTCTATTTAAGTTCTGTGTTCTCACTCTCCGTTGGGCAGTCCATCAACGAACCTCTGCCCCGCAAGATGTGGGTTCTGACTCAGTCCTGTTGCCTGTTGCTATTTCCTGTCCGGTATTACCCCCGTTTTTTTTGTCCTGTTTAATATCCGTTTCCAGTTTTGTTCTTGTCTATTTTGTCCTGTTTATTATTTTCTCCAATTTTCGTTCCTGCCTAGTTTGTCCTGTTGGATTTTGATATCCTGTTTTTTTTATCAATCCTGTCTGTCCCTTCCTGTCCGGTATCGACCCCACCCGTCCGATATCTACACGGGAAATTGGAATGGATCTCGTCGGTCTCTGGCTGCCTGTCTTTTCATGTCAGACCGCTGCCTAACGTGCATGACTCCCCATTTCCCATAAAATAAATGGCTTGTGTGAGAACGTCACGCATTTGGGTCCTGATTCTCCTCCGGTTCCTGACAAAACGTTCAACCAGGTATCACAATTAAATTGTATCATGGTGTGTTCGCATTTATGTAACATGGATATTTTTCATGAAGAAAAAGGGAAAAAAAAACTCACTTCCGTGAACATTTTCCTGACTTCCAGATCATTAATAATCTGTAAATGGCGTTATCTCTTTTATTTGATAAAAGTAGAATGGTAAAAGCAATTTCCTGCTTCTTGGCAGCTGAATATAAAGTCACAGGAACAGCAGCCCAGCTTTCAGTGGCAGTGAAATTCTGTAGAGATCTCATCTATCATTTATGGCTGGTTCTCTATTACAGGTTCATTTGAATGGAGATAGTATAACCCTCCCGTTTTGAGCTCCAAAGGTCAGTGATTGAATATATTCTTCATGCAGAAAGTAACCTAATTTCGCTTTCATAGCTGTGCTGCAATATTCCAGCTCACACGGCGCAGTAAACAAAAGTGCAGTCTTGGCGCTCTGCCCAAACTCTGCATTTATTTTTTTCCAAGAATTGGTGGGATTACTCTCTGTCAAATTACGGTTGGAAATTGTTTATTATTCGAAACATAATTTTCTTGGCGCTTATTGGATTCTGAACTACTACTTCGTGATGTGGGTTCGAGTATCAGGTGAGCAGATGTTGTGGAGGGATTGAGCCTCCGGCGCGGTTGTCATCCCGTGGTTTTATCCACCTGGCTATGGCTCGGCACACTAGTCTTTCAAATTAAGTTTTATCTAATGTCTCCGGGCCCCTCGGATGAGGCGGTGAAGGTGATGCTACGATACTCAAAGGAATGCGGTTGTCTCCAGCTGGAGGAAATGCTGGAGTCTTGCTGTCAAGGGCCGTTTGCCATTAGCACGCTAATGCCGTCTCAACTTTCCGGCAAAATTACGGAGAGTGAAAGTAGAGACTGAGGCCTGAAGCCGGATTCTTGATGGACGATCGTATGAGTTTTGAAACTTTATTTTCTTGCCTACTGATACTTGAGAGCCGTTTTGGTACATTTGAAATTTAGCTTCCATTCAAAACATTTATGAAATTGTAGGTTACAAAATTGAGCACTTCGGAAAGTGACCATCTTTGTACCGTAAATTCCGGACTATAAGCCGCTACTTTTTTCCCAAACGTTCAACCCTGCGGCTTATTCAGTGATCCGGCCAATTTATGTAATTTTTCTAACGGCCGCCAGCGGCGCTCGAGTACAAAAAGTAAGATTTAGACCGGTGGAATATATGCGCCGTGGAAGACTGCAACTTCTTAGCTTGTGCACAAATTAAATTAGCGTAGAAATATCCTCATCATGCAAATTGCAAAAAGAAAGGCACATGCACAGCTTTCAAGCTAAATTCAATCGAGCAGTCCGATAAGGAAGGAAACAGAGCTACTGCACGTAAACTTTACTTTGCGAGCGTGTAGCTAGCGTGTTTTTGAATAAGGGAGCGTGGGACGACGTTTATATGACATAGTCTCTTTACCATACTGGGGAAGACGATTTTGATGACGTCAGTTATAAGGAGGAAGATGAGGAAGGTTTACCGTGATTGCTACAAGTACGGTATGTTTTTTTAACAGAGCCTTTTGCTGTGTTGCGAGCGTGTTGTTGGTAGCGTTTTGCTACCCTTCACAGGCACGGTTTGGGATGAAAGTTATAATATTATTATTAAAGCTTTGAAAACTCTCTCGGTGTACCGTCTTTCTTTGTAAATATGTGTAACCATAAATAATATGTATTTGAAACTGTATATTTTTGTAATGTATTCATTATAGAGACTTATTCTGATATGTTTTCCACGGGCGAATCAAAAAGAAGGGGCGAAAACAACGGGGGCTGACGGGAAGTGGAGTAAACGTGAGACGTGTTTGTGGACGCAGCGGACAATAGTGGATATATATTTTTCCCACCCTTACCTTTGGAAATATACTTTTTTTTTTTCTTGGATTATTTTCAACGGTACCCGGACTCTGCAGGTCTGCATCAAACCTTAAGTACCGGTATAATTTTCCGTTCATTTTGTCGGCTGTGGTATTTGGACTGTGTACTTTATAGTCAGTTACAATCGCGGGACTCAAAGTCGTGTTTCGGTTAAATTTGTGTTTGTTACATGTTTTAATGTGGGCGCATACGGCTTATATACAGGTGCACCTTGTGTAAGTACAAAAGCGGTTATCCTCTTAAAATGTGGTGGGTGCAGCTTATAATCAGGTGCGCTCTATAGTCCGGAATTTACGGTAATTAAATAAAGTCAGGTCAAGTCATGTTTATTTGTGACGCCCTTAATCACAAAGAGTCTCAAAGGGCTGCACAGACCACAGATTATTGCAAACCACAGACTATTATGACACCATTCCTTGATCTAAAACCTCCATGAGGGCAAATAATAAACAGATACACAGATATTGTCAACATAAAATATAGGTTATACATATGCTATAGAATAGAATTGTGTTTTAAGTTTAGATTTAAACAGTTCCCCTGAGGTTGCAGATCGAATCTCAGGGGGAAGAGCATTCCACAGCACCGGGGCCCGAATGGAGAAAGCTCTCGAACCTGCGGATCTCTTCTTGGTTCTTGGGATCACAAGTAGACCAGCGTTTTCAGAGCGAAGGCTCCGGACCGGAACATAGGGGGAAATTAAATATGAAAGATATGAACGAGCAAGTCTTTTCATGATTTTGTATACTACCAACAGAACCTTAAAATTACATCTTAAGCTAACAGGGAGCCAATGCAGGTCAGCTAAAATCGGGGTCATGTGATCAAACTTTCTTGTCTTAGTTAAAGGCCTCGCTGCAGCATTTTACACACTGCAGCGATGGATTTGAAAATAGAAAAAAAAAACATGCTCATCAACATTGTGTATACATCTCAACAGCAATGTGCAACAATTAAACCACACACCCGACGAGTGCACAAGTTCTCTGTAGATAAATAAAAACCATTATTTAAATATATCTCTGAATAGTTTTGAGGGTTACAATCTTCAATCAGGGACTGGTGATTAAATTTACATAATCCCGTATTTCCAATTAAACTAATCACAGTCAAATGTTTTTTTTTTTGTACTTTCCATTTTTATTTTATTCTTTTCTAAGAGTTTGGAGTGGTGGCAGTTCATAATTCAGGAACTCAAAATCAATGAAAGGGAAGAATGTCAACAAAAGTAGGGGATTATGCATGGATGTCCATCTTTTTTCTTTTGAGAGCAACATAAAGAAAATATAATTTTTAAAGGTGTAACTTACCAAAAAGAACAAATATATTCAATTAGTTTATTCATTTTGTCACGACCAGAACAGAATCAGGAACCAATTGCATAACGCTTCCCTTCACGCTTCAAGTTCATTGAGAACAAGAGGAAAGGCAGCGCCCGCGATCCAGTGCTCGCTGGATATGGGATGCAAGCCGCTCACAGAATCAGAACGTGTTCCGAATGCGGAAGTGGATCCTCCAGACGGGAGATCATGGTGTCAAAGACGGAAAAAAACAGGTCAATTGCCGGGACAAGAGAGCAAAACTTGGTCGGGATAAAAAACGGGTCGTAAGCTGGGACACGAGAGCAAAACATGGTCGGGGTCAAAAAACAGGTCGCAGCCGGAGACAAACAGCGAAATCAGGAACGGACGGGAGGAAAACGGGTGCAAAAAGCTGGACCGACGGGAGTCAGAGTCAAAGTGTTTGCCTTGTAGAAACAGAGGTTAGCTGACCGACTGACAACAGGCGAGTGAAAGGACTGGGCTTAAAAGGACGGGGAACTAATCAGGTTGCCTGCAGCGGCTGGCGCTAAATGAGCGGACACAGGCATACTAATCAGTCATCTGACGCAGGGGCGTCAGTAGCTCAGGAGGTAGAGCGCTCGTCTTGGTATCAAGGGATCCCAGTTCGAATCTCGGCTCGTCCGTATTACATGTCGAAGTGTCCTTGGGTAAGACACTGAACCCCTAATACCCCCAATAAGCAGGTTAGCGTCTTACATGGCTGCAATACAAGGCCGCTATTGGGAAATGTGGAGCACATTTTAAAGCGCTTTGGGAAATCTTGACTTGAAAAGCGCTATATAAATGCAGATCATTCCATTTCATTTAATTTATTGATTTTGTTTTAACAAGGAAAAAAACAAAACTAACTGTGAATAGACAAGAGAAAGTTAGGAATGCAAGAGTCCATTAAAATTGACTTTAAAAACTGTAAACCATTCATTTTAATATTTGATGTTAAAAAAATAAATTTTAGGATTAAAGTTAATATTTAGTAGAAGCAGTGGATTGCTGTAAGATCCTAAAATGGGGAGCGGCAGTAGCTCAGGAAATAGAGCGATCGTTTTAGGATTAAGGGATCCCAGTTCGAATCCCGGCTTGTCCGTGTTACATGTCGAAGTGTCCTTGGGTAAAACACTGAACCTCCAATACCCCCAATAAGCAGGTTAGCGCCTTACATGGCTGCACAGATCACAGCCGCTATTGGGAAATGTGAAGCACAATGTAAAGCGCTTTGGGAAGTCATTGACTTGAAAAGCGCAATATAAATGCAGGTCATTTCATTTTCAAAATGGGTTACATACGGCCCCCTGTCCACAGTATGGACTCTCCTCTGATAATATAACTATTGCAGCAATAACTTTGCTTAAAAAGACCGTGAGCTGCCTGGCCAATACATATTGATACAAGCTGGATCTATGTTTTTTGACACTCATTCCATTTTAAGATGGCTGACTGAATTTTTCATTGGCACTTAGATACTTTTGGGGCTTTTTAAAAGTCTGCACCAGCATCCAAGGCAATCACGACCTTTTACATTTGCCCACCACGTCCTTCCTAGTTGTCTCACTGCCATGCTGTTTTGTCCAAGGTGGCCTAAAACATAATTGCAGCGTGTCGCTGACCATGGTGCTGAAGAGCTACTGCACCACTCAGCAGTTTTCCTTTCACTAGTTTTTCGGCTATTTAGTGTTAGAGGTCTGAATAATAATGCACTACAACGCATGACGTCATTTTACATAAGATAAGTGAAATACTTGTTCCTATACAACAACATTTCAGAACAGAAATGACATATTTAAGAATTTAAATTTTTATGTTACACAATCCCAGTGGAGTGGTCAGCGCATGTACGGCACAGTTCTAAGGTCTTGGGAACCTCTTGAGTGGGTTCAAATCCAGCTACCATACTTCCTGTGCAGAGTTTGTATATTCTCCCCGTGCTTGCGTGGGTTTTCTCCGGGCACTCCAGTTTCCTCCCACATTCCAAAGACATGCATTTCAGGTGGATTGGCCGGTCCAAATCGTCCCTAGGTGTGAGTGAGCAGGCGAATTGTCTGTCCCTGTTTGCCCTGCGATTGGCTGGCAACCTGTTCTGGGTGTCCCCTGCCCACTGCCGGATGATTGCTGGGATGAGCTCCAGCAGCCCCGCGACTCTACTGACGATAAGCGGTGCAGCAAATGAGATGAGATGAGACAATCCCAGTGCAGTGGTTAGCGCGTGTACGGCACAGTTCTGAGGCCATGAGTTCAAACCTCCTTTGTGAAGTTTGCATTTTCTCCCCATGCTTGCTTGGGTTTCCTCCCACATTCCAAAAACATGCATGTCAGGTTAATTAGCTAGTCCAAATTGTCGCTAGTTGTGAATGATGTCTGTCCCTGCCTGCCCTGCGAATGGCTGACAACCAATTCAAGGTTGTCCCCTGCCCACTGCCTGAAGATAGCTGGGATGGGCTCCAGCACCCCCGTGACCCTACTGAGGATAAGCGGTGCAGATAATGGATGGATGGATGGCTGGACAATCCCAATGCCCATAAAGGCTTCGTGAGCAATGCTAGCCGGTGTAGCATATGTATCATATACACCATAGTTAGCACCAGTGTTGGGTAGGGTTACCTTAACTGGATTACTTTCAATTACTTTTGGAATGCTCCAATACCAAATATGCTAATAAAAGACAAAAGAAACTAAATATGAATAAAATTATAACTCACAACACGTGGTAAGCTTTCTCTCCTGGCTTTGATCTCTTTGATCTCCGGCAAAACTAACATAAAATGTGACAGAAAAAAAAAAAAATCCAAACAGCTTGCCAACATCATTTTTGCTGTTCCATGTATTCCGTTACTCCCCAGGCCTGCACAAAATTTAGTAATTTTATTCATATTTAGTTTCTTTTGTCTTTTATTAGCATATTTGGTATTGGAGTAATCCAAAAGTAATTGAAAGTAATCAAGTAAAAGTAACCCTACCCAACCCTGGTTAGCGCACAGTTAAGTTAAATACATACATATAGGATTAGTTTAAATAAATAGTAACTTTGATAAGAATAAACATCCATTTAAATATGTTATTTAAAAGAAAGTGTACAAGCGTTTTTTATTTATGGAGCACGTTTAGGAAGTTTTACTCTAGTTATGCAAAATTACACAAAAGGCAAGCGTAAATTATTGAAACCAACTAGAATAGAACCAACATCTCAGAACTGTGGGACAGATATGCTAACCAGTCATCTACTGTTGTCAAGTTTGGTTCTCTCTCTCTCTCTCTCCCCCCCTCGCTTTCTCCTTTCCTTTTTTTGGTCACTTCTTACTTGGATCCTATTTCCACTCACACCTGGTGTCACTTGCCCTGATTGCACCCTAATCACTTCTCCTACTCACAATTGAAGCACTCTTGTTTTTGCGTAGGTTTGCCAGATCGTTGCCACTCTTGTCTTGATCCAAAGTTGTCTCAGCCTTGTTTTGCTTACAGTGTACCGAACCCTTGCCTCCTTTCCCGACCTCAAAATTCACCTGCTAAATATTTGGACTGTCATTTTCTGAACCATGAGTTTACCCAATAGCCTTGCCTACCACGACAACTGCCTCTGGAGATCAATACAGTGGGACCTCGCTACTTCACGGTTCGATGTTCGCGGCTTCAGAGCTTTGCGGTCTGTAATGGTTAAAAAAAAATTACTAATAATAAATAAATAATTTGCGGCGGGGTTCACTCCCAGGCCGCGCGACGGAGCAGGTTCGGCGGACGCGGCGTCACACGGCGCAACACGAGAAAAGGGCCTTGGGTTAGGGGCTCGCTTGCGGGAGCGACCGAACGGCACCCGCGGTGCGGCGCAAGTAAAAACCCTGTCGTGAATTTGTCTCCAATCGGCCCGGGCGGACGTAAAATCGCCCAGCTGTACGACTCTTAGCGGTGGATCACTTGGTTCGTGCGTCGATGAAAAACGCAGCTAGCTGCGAGAACTAATGTGATTTTCAGCTGCGATTGGCTGGCAACCAGGTCAGGGTGTCCCCTGCCCACTGCCCGGAAATGGCTGGGAAGGGCTCCAGCCCCCCGGCAACCCTAATAAGGATAAGCGGTGCAGATAATGAATTTTTTTTTTTTTTTTTTTTTTTTCTTGAAGGTGCGCTGCTACTTCGCGGATTTTCACTTATCACGGGTGGTTTTGGTCCCCATTGACCGCGATAACCGAGGTCCCACTGTATACTATTGCCTCGATTTTCTGTCTCACCCATGTACCGAACCTGAACCAAATAAACGACCCATTGTTACCTGTATCCTTGCTTCTGCATTGTGATTCAGCACCACCCAAAGCGGGTCCATGGACAATGAGCTGCCTTGGTCTATTTTATATTATTGAATATTTCTTTTTTTTTTTCTCTTTTTTTGTAGCCTCTACCAAAAATACAGTGTTTGTCAAGACTACTTTTATCACTCCAAATTTCTCTTTCTGATTCTCTGTCTCTCACTCTCTTCATCCCTAGTTATTGCCAAGGTCACACTTTGCAGCAAAGCTTTTATTTCTTGTTACCTAGCGAGGAATCATTTTAGGGGCAGATTATAACATATTTCAAAATTTAGAAGGAATCACAACAGTGCGTTTTTATTTAAAATGCAAACATACACGTATAGCTAAATCAATACATTTATATAGTGTTTGTGTGTGTGTGTTATTTCTGTTAGCCACATAAAATTCCCCTTCAAAAAAAGGGTGGAAGATTGTAATTGGATGTATAACTTAAGACTTCAATATGTTTGTCTGGAGGCTAAAACCTCCCAATGAACACTTTTCAGGACGGATCCAAACCTTAGGGAGGCTAATCCTAAATCAGGGTAGTGATTGGAGAGGCATGAGAGGTGGTGTGTCACATTTGGAGGCGAAACACAAAAGACAAGGAAACCTTTGATGGGATTAGAGCGAAACCACAAACAAGGCGTGTAGAGCTTTGTTTCTGGCCTTTCTCTAAAACTACAGGGCCATTTTTTGTGCACCTGATAATTTTTCATTATAAAAGTAATATTTTGATATCAATTCAGTCTCCCAAAATAATGATGGAAATTCTTTCCATCGCTGACAGATACTATGCACTCTTAGAAATCAGAAATATTCAATAAAATATATTTTTAATCTATTAATTCATTAAGTGCCATAACAGCATTGTGCCTGAGTGCCAAAACATAAAGAGATATTTTTTTTTCTTATTCTTTAAAATAAAAACATAAAAACTTCTCCAGACTTTGGCACTGCTGATCAGCAAGTATCAAGCCTGTGTGAATAGTTTCAATATGAGTACTGGATTGCAGAAACGGTGTTGATCTGTCACGACGAGAACGGAATCATGACCCAATTACGTAATGTTTACCACAAGTTTTATTGAAAGAAAGAGGAAAGGCAGAGCCTGCAATCCGGTGCTCGCTGGACGCGGGAGGCGACCCGATCACAAGCTCGGATCTTGATCCAAATAGGGAAGGGGATCTTCCGTTGAGGGAGATGATGGTGTCAGGGACGGAAAAAAACAGGTCGATAGCCGGGACAGGAGAGAAAAACGTGGTCGGGATCAAAAATGGGCCGTAAGCCGGGAATGGGAGAGCAGATGTGGTCGGAATAAAAAAAAACAGGTCATAGCTGGAGACAGACGGGGAGATCTGGAATGGACAGGTGGAAAAACGGGTGCAAAAACGGGACAGGCGGGAGTCAGGGTCAAAATGCTTGCCTTGTAACAACAGAGGTTCACTGATGGACTGACAACCGGAGAGTGACAGGACTGAGTTTAAAAAGGGTCAGGGAGCCAATCAGATCGGGCACAGGTGATCCCAATCATTCATCATGACATGATCGGATCTTTGTCCACACATCTTTGCGTTGCTTTGCTTCCTTTATCCAGCAATTAATAGTGTGTTGGTGGCCCTCTTGTGACCAAAATCATGATTATGTCACCGGAAACATAAGTGCTGAAAAATTCTTGCATAGTTCATGCATCGTCCATGCATACGTTCAGTGTTCTTGCAATAAAATGTTAGTTTGCATGCAAAGTGTTCCAGTATTTATGGTAAGCATTGTTTTGGTATTGGCTGTATCACAAATGCAAAACAAGGCACTGAAGTTAAACTTCTACTTGAAATGCATTATTTTACAAAAAGTTGTTTTTCCCAGAATTTTTCTTTGTGTGAAATAAGTATTTTCAGAGAAAAATTGCAAAAGCTAGAAACATGCTTTTTTCCTAATGCGAGATAATGATTTGATGATTCTGTTATGTCCTATGCCTAAATGCGCTAATCCGTTCCAAGCCCTGCTATTGTCCAGTTCTTTTTTCTAATAAATCATAAAAGAGCATCAGAACAAATACATTTTACTACTGAACAATAAACAAAACGAGAGGCAAATAATTTAAAGAAGCAAGGAGTAAAAGAACCAGTAACAATCATTCACCTTTTTGCCTCGCACTTCTTGAAAAACTGGACCAATGACGTCTGCTTTTGCCGGCTTTTGACTTCATGGAATTTTGGTAAAATGTCTTTTTTTTGGTCTGATTGAATGATGGCTGCGCCCTCCCGGCCATCTGGCTGGATCCCCTCCTCCTCATAGTCTCTGAACTGTGACGATAATACTTGCATGCTGGGATGAACTTATGTGCACCGAGATGCCAAGAAAATTGTTTATTTCGGAAAACTCTGGGAGCAGCGAATGACTGCACGTACTGTACTGTTTTTTTTTCTTTTTTTTTTTTCCTGAAAACGCCTTTGTAACTAGAGTTCAGGAACTTCGTAACTTGAAACTTTTGTATGGAGAGGTATTCGTAAGTAAAAGGTACCACTGTAGCAGTAAATAATTTCCAAACCAATATATAATAGCT
This sequence comes from Urocampus carinirostris, assembly GCF_059441175.1. Classification (NCBI taxonomy): domain Eukaryota; kingdom Metazoa; phylum Chordata; class Actinopteri; order Syngnathiformes; family Syngnathidae; genus Urocampus; species Urocampus carinirostris. The sequence goes on from NC_142353.1 coordinate 41,591,305, forward strand.
CTGCTTAATATAAACAGAAATACAAAACAGCAAGCCAAATTAGTTACACATGAATTGCGTTTGCAAGTGTATTTTGTGTACAGACCTTTGAGACTTCTTGTGATTAAGGGCTATACAAATTAACATGACTTGACTTGACTTGATTTAAATAACTAGAGAACTACATTTTCTGTAGGCCTTCAAAACTGAGTCAAAATCACAAACAATGGCTGGGAGAGCTCTTAATATTTGAGAGAAACATCTGGCATTGAATAAATTAACCTCGATCACATACCTGGCATATTAATCGCTCAGATGTGTCGCAAGAAAAATAATTAAATCAATGACTGGCCACAAATCAAAGACGGTCAGGATTGGCAAGTTTAATATCAGTCAAAGCCTACTTGGGCTCATTTAGAAAAGTGCCAGGCAGTTCTAAGTCTAAATGAGGGCCGTGGAGAACCAAGAGGTGACTCTGATATAGCTGTCACCCTGCTGTGCTCTCAATGGTCTATTCTGCGGGTCTCCCTGCTGTCTCCCTGGGTTGATCTGAGCCCCCCAGCTGGGATGACCACCGGGCTGCTAGTATCAAAGCGGTTTGATGTCAGGCACTTTGCCAGTATAGGCGATCCCTTTTATGAATATATCTCTTCAGATCAGATGTTTTGTGGCCTAGTTTATTGTTTCTATTCAATGGTGAAAAAAGGCTGCATGCATGCGCTGGCCTGTTGTCGCAATACCTTTCCATTAGTGGCTTCTAGGTTTGAACAATTGTATTGACACTATTAACCTATTAACAGCAAATAAACAATGTGAGGTTTGAACAATTTTTCTCGACAATTTTAACAGCAATTAAGCATAGTCACAATTTTGTTATATCTGACAATATGACGTTTTAACCATTTTTTCCGACACTTTTAACAGCAATAAAATACATTCACAATTTCGTTATATCATATTCTAACAATATGAATAAATGTTTTTTTTTGGTTTGAACAAATGTATTGACACTAATAACAGCAAACAAACAATGTGAGGTTTGAACAACCCTTCTCGACAATCTTAACAGCAATCAAGCATATTCACAATTTCGTTATATAACATTTTTGTCAGTTTCAATAGATCCGTCGAGTCCAAAATCGAATGTTTTTTGGTCTGAACAAATCCACCGACACCAACAGGAGCAAACAAACACGACAATCTCAACATCAAACAAGCATTTTCACAATTTTGTTAAATCTGACATTATGACGTGACAATATGACGTTTCAACATTTTTTCCTGACATTTTCAACATCAATAAAACAATTTCAGAGTTATTATCTTTTAACAGTAGTTAACCAACGTGTAAAGGGCAATTCTATTGTGCAAGGGCATAGCTCTGCCATCCCACCCTCCCAAGCAGCATCCTTCCAGTCCTCTGTGTGGGTCCTCTCCCTTCTTACTTCTACTTTCCACAACCAGGCCGTTGCTGCCGGGACCCCCACAGTGTAGCTCCGGTCTCCCCCTCCGGGTGGGTGCAGACGATTCTTCTAGGGCTTATTGCACTTTTGAAGCTGCAAAAATGATCCGATAAATTACTGTGAAAACAAGTAAAGGGGATGGAAATCTGTGAGTGATGTCACATAACGCATCATCATAATCATAAAAAAGACTCATAAAGGCTTGAGCCAGGAGAGTCTAAAAGCTGCACCATTACTATTGTCGTTAGTGTTCAAAACGTGTGACATCACTAATGCATGAGAAAAACATTTAAATATGTTTTTAAATTACCTCTCATCTACAAGCTATTACACTGAATAGCGTTTTATGTTTCTTAATCAACACATATTACTTTGAAGGTAAATAATTAATGTACATTTTATTGCAATGCGAAATAAAGTTAAGTGAGCTTCTACAGATACTTAGTTCGTCTCTACCTTTATAAACAGGTATCATAAATATGAACACAGTGGATCAGATGAGCCTGTTGTAAAATCTAAAACTATAATTACTATTTGGGGTCATTAAAAAATGCGGTAGAAGTATTTTATCGCAAGTTATAGAAGTCTGTTGATGGCAAAAGACGAGAAAGAGTACTTGATGATAGTGTCAGGACCACAACGGAGACAGGACCCACTTGCGTTACGTTTCTCTCAGTTTTTTGGAATAAGGGAAAGGCTTGCACTCACGATCCGGTGATTGCTGGGCGCGGGAAGCAGGTCGCTCCGAACGCGGAAGTGGGACATCCGTGGCGAGCGATGGCAGTGTCGGGAACGGAAAAAAACGGGTCAGTAGCCGGGAAAAGAGAGCAAAAAACGTAGTCGGGATCAGCAACGAGTCGAAAGCCAGGAGAGGAGAGTATCCGTGGTCAGGATAAAAAAAACAGGTCGAAGCTGGGGAACAGACGGGAGCAAAAATAGGTGGGAGTCAGGGTCGAACAAGCTTGCCTAGAGTAAACTGAGGTTCGCAGATGGACTGACAACAGGTGACAGCTAGACGGGGGTTTAAATAGAGACAGAGAGCCAATCAGAGTCCGAGGCAGTTGGCGCCAAAAGAGCGGGCACAGCTAATTCACATCAGTAATCATGATATTGGCGATTTTCTTTTACTTGTGAGTTCCTTGGAAACTCCATGGGGAGTTTTTAAATCAGATGTTTTTAAATAAAAAAAAGGAACATTCTATTTACCTAATCATGTGATGTTCATCGGTCACATATAAATGTCAAGTGTTTTCATGCTAAGAAGATTCAATGATGAACTTTTAGCGAAGTTTATGCTTTAATATGTCAACTAAGTCACAAAGTTGTGTTGAACCTGTGGTACATTAAATGTATTCTTATTTTGTTGGTTACGTTTGTCATAATTACTGATGTGACTCACCTGTGCCAGCTCATTTGGCGCCAACTGCCGCGGGTTCTGATTGGCTCCTTGTCAGTATTTGAACCCAGTCCTGTCTGTCCCCTGTTGTCAGTCCGTCTGCGAACCTTAGTAAATACGAGGCCAGCCTTTTTCGACCCTGACTCCTACCTGTCCCATTTTTGCTCCCGTCTGTCTCCAGCTACGATCTGTTTTGCTCCAGACCACGTCTGTTCTCCCGTCCCGGCTTACGACCACTTTTCGTCCCTGACTACGTCTACTCTCCCGTTCTGGCTTAGGACTTGTTTCCGACCCCGACCACGCTTTGCTCTCCCAGTCCCAGCTACCCACCAGTTTTTCCATTCCTGACACCGCCATCGCTCGCTACGGAAGATCCGCTTCCGTGTTCAGATCACAATCCGAGTACAAGAGCGACTTGCTTCCCGCGTCCAATGAACACCGGAGCGTAGGCGCAGCCCTTCCTCTTTCCTTCTATAAAACGCAATTGGGTCCTGTTTCCGTTCTGGTCCTGACAATGTTAGTCATTAGGTTATTTATTTCTTTATTTTTTTGTAATTCACCAATCATTATACACCATTGTGTGGAGTTGAAAAGTATCCTAATAACACTAAAATAATTATTTTTTATCGAGTTTTATATCTCAGCAAAGTTTTTTCAAAATCTATACTTCAAAATAATACATGCACACTACACGGAATGAGATGGGAAGCTGTGTTGATTTTTTCAGGGGCTTTTTGGACAAATTACAGGCTGGAGGCGCTGTTGCTCTTGTGCACTTTCTAGACAATTTTTTATATATTACCTTTTTTTTTTAAATTGATGTTCATTATGTTTTGTGTTTTGTTACCCAATGCTAAATCTATTGCAACATCGTCAACCTGGAAGGGGAATGCCACTTGTGAGGCCTCTTCTCAAGGTTTTTTATTTTTCTCTTGTTGAGGTTTTTGAGTTTTTCCTTACCCGATTGTTGATTTAAGATCAGGGGACGGTGTCATTGTAACCTGTGCAGTCCTTTGAGATATTTTTCAATTAAAGCCTATGCAAATAAATGTGAATTGTGTCATGATTACTAATGTGAGACACCTGTGCCAGTTCCTTGGCGCCAACAGCCCTGGACGCTGATTGGCTGTTGTACTCTTTTTAAACCCCCTCCTTCCTGACTTCGTCGGATCATCTGCAAAACTACGCTACACGCTAGGCAAGCTTTTGTGACTCCTGACTATCCTGCCCTGTTTTCCGTCTGATTCCGGTTGCCGACCTTTTCTGGACCCGCTTATCTTTTTGCTCCTCCGTCCCGGCCATTGACCTGTGTTTTTCTTGCTCTCAACATTGCCTTCGTTCCCAGCGATCTGCTACCTGTGACCGGCGATCCCCGGACCGTGGGTGAAAGCCCTTTCCTTCTTCTAAATAAAGCTGAGTAAAACGAACGCAATTGGGTCCCGTCTCCGTTCCTGGTCCATGACAGACTTTACTTGAAAGACACGCGACAGCCATTTGCAAATTCTTGTTATTGAGGGCTACACAAATGAATATAACCCAACTTGAATTGATAAAAGCTGAACAAGCAAGTGAATGACGGTCTAAATCCCAATCCTAGATAACCATTTTATTTATTTGCATTTCCAACAGCAAAAATATGTTTTGCTATAATACAATATTCTGTGGGCAGCACGGCGGAGCAGTGGTTAGCGCGTGTGTGGCACAGTTCTAAGGTCTTGGGAACCTCTTGTGTGGGTTCAAATCCAGCTACCGGACTTCCTGTGCAGGGTTTGTATGTTCTCCCCGTGCTTGCGTGGGTTTCCACTCCGGTTTCCTCCCAGATTCCAAAGACATGCATTTCAGGTGGATTGGCCGGTCCAAATTGTCCCTAGGTGTGAATGAGCGAGCGAGTTGTCCGTCCCTGTGTGCCCTGCGATTGGCTGGCAACCAGTTCAGGGTGTCCCCTGCCCACTGCCTGATGATTGCTGGGATGGGCTCCAGCACCCCCGCGACCCAACTGAGGATAAGCGGTGCAGCTAATGAGATGAGATGAGAGAGATGGCCGGTCCAAATTGTCCCTAGGTGTGAATGAGCGAGTTGTCTGTCCCTGTGTGCCCTGTGATTGGCTGGCAACCAGTTCAGGGTGTCCCAAGCCCACTGCCGATGATTGCTGGGATGGGCTCCAGCACCCCTGCGGCCCTACTGAGGATAAGCGGAGCAGCTGATGAGATGAGATGAGACAATATTCTGTTCTCTCTTCTCTTTATCGACACAAAAATGAATCATTTAACTATTTTGCATGTAAACCATTATATGAGAAACAGCTTTTTTTGTGTGTATGAGACAATTTTCCTTTTGAAAATATTTTGTTGGAACATCCTTTTATGATCTCATTTGGAAGAACGAATCCAAACGATCACTATTCATATGTTCAAGAAATTGACTACAAGCGGAGACGCAATGTGATGTTTATCGAAAATCGTTTGGCAAGATTTGGTTTTAGAAATATAGGCGTCTCTCCCTTGAGAGTGAAAGCGGCTTCCTTAATGAAACTCAGTAATGGGTTACTACATTGATCTGACATTCATATCATATTTTAGCTTTTAATTGGCTGACTACTTTATAGAGTTACTTCCTGCTCCACTCAATCCAGTTTTTTAATAGACAGTGCCAGAGAAGCGTTTAAGACTCCTGACAAAATGGAAAGCTCCATTGGCGCTGGTGGTCATTCATCTGGGTAAGATTATTACTTTGCCACAGGTAGGTTTATGATATATATATATATATATATATATATATATATATATATATATATATATACTGGACTGTCTCAGAAAATTAGAATATTGTGATAAAGTTCTTTATTTTCTGTAATGCAATTAAAAAAACAAAAATGTCATACATTCTGGATTCATTACACATCAACTGAACTATTTCAAGCCTTTTATTATTTGAATATTGCTGATTTTGGCTTACAGCTGAAAAAAACTCAAAAATCCTATCTCAAAATATTAGAATACTTTCTCAGACCAAGTAAAAAAATAATTTTATAACAGCAAAACTAAATCAAAGATTTGAAAATGTACATTGATGCACTAAGTACTTGGTTGGGAATCCTTTTGCACGGATTACTGCATCAATCCGGCGTGGCATGGAGGCAATCAGCCTGTGGCATTGCTGAGGTGTTATTGATGCCCAGGATGCTTCGATAGCGGCCTTCAGCTCATTTGCATTTGTAGGTCTGGTGTCTTTCATCTTCTTCTTAACTATACCCCACAAATTCTCGATGGGGTTCAGGTCAGGGGAATTAGCAGGCCAATCAAGGACAGTGATGCCATGGTCAGTGCACCAGTTACTGGTGGTTTTGGCACTGTGGGCAGGTGCCAGATCATGCTGGAAAATGAAATCCTCATCTCCATAGAGCTTTTCAGCAGATGGAAGCATGTAGTGCTCTAAAATCTCTTGGTACACAGTTGCATTTACTCTGGACTTGATGAAACACAGTGGACCATCACCAGCAGCTGACATGGCTCCCCAAACCATTGCTGACTGTGGGAACTTCACACTGGATTTCAAGCAACTTGGATTTTGCTCCTCTCCAGCCTTTCTCCAGACTCTGGCGCCTTGACTTCCAAATGAAATTCAAAACTTGCTTTCGTCTGAAAAGAGGACTTTGGACCACTCTGCAACTGTCCAGTGCTTCTTCTCCATAGCCCAAGTCAGGCGCTTCTTCCGTTGTCTTGAGTTCAGAAGTGGCTTGACCATGGGAATACGGCTATTGTAGCCCATTTCCCGGACACGTCTGTGAACTGTGGCTTTTGATACCTGGACTCCAGCTTCAGCCCACTGTCTTTGAAGCTCCCCCAAATTCTGGAAGCGGCTCTTCGTCACAATTTTGTTAAGGCTGCGGTCATCTCTCTTGGTTGTGCAGCGTTTCCGGCCACATTTTTCCCTTCCAACAGACTTTTTGTGGATATGCTTTGAAACTGCACTCTGTAAACAGCCTGCTCTTTGAGAATTTTCCTTTTGTGTCTTACCCTCCTGATGGAGGGTATCAATGATGGTCCTCTGGACAGCAGTCTTCCCCATACTTGAGATTTAGTTTACTGAACCAAGTTGAGTGTTTTTAAGGCTCAGGAAACCCTCGCAAGGTGTTTCGAGTTAATTAGATGATTCAGGTGATTAGTTGAATAGCCTACTTGTATACTTTTTCATGATATTCTAATATTTTGAGATAGGATTTTTGAGTTTTCTTAAGCTGTAAGCCAAATTAACCAATATTCAAATAATAAAAGGCTTGAAATAGTTCAGTTGATGTGTAATGAATCCAGAATGTATGACATTTTTGTTTTTTTAATTGCATTACAGAAAATAAAGAACTTTATCACAATATTCTAATTTTCTGAGACAGTCCAGTATATCTCATCTCATCTCATCTCATCTCATTAGCTGTACCGCTTATCCTTATTAGGGCCGCGGGAGGGCTGGAGCCCATCCCAGCCATCTCCGGGCAGTGGGCAGGGGACAACCTGAACTGGTTGCCAGCCAATCGCAGGGCAATATATATATATATATATATATATATATATATATATATATATATATATATATATATATATATATATATATATATATACAGTGTACATTTTACCTGTGAAAAGTGATGGGTCCCAACAGAGATCTATGGGTCCCCACAATTTAGTGCGCTCCATGCCCATACAAACTGTCTTATTTTCCCTTACAAAATACAAAAAAATATATATTTTGTATTCAAACATGTTTATTTATGTAGTTTAACATGTTATATTGTACATGTGTTTCCTCATTTTTACATCCATTTTAACAAGATACTTTTAACAAGAGATAGTATAGTGGTTTTTAACGTTTACAATGATTTCAACATATTTTCTTTAGTCTGAATTTAAACCAACATCGACCTTTTTTATATATATGAGAAAATAGAAATAATAACAATAATGAGTATAAAAACAAGTACAATTTACCTGCAAATGAATGTGTCAGAACACAACACGTGGTAAGCTTCTCCGTTGGCTTCAATCTCTATAAGGGGAATTAGCATTTTAGCACAACATGCAGCGTCCGGTAAAACTAACATAAAAGGCGACAGAAACAAAATGAAAATAAATCCAAACAGCTTGACAACATCAATCACATTCCCGTGCATGTTGAGAGATTTGTCAGCTCTGGTTTTAATGTTTAAAATTAACTTTTAACAGAGCACTAAAAGATCGTGTCTTACCGTTGGCAGCTCGTTGTAGACTGCCAAAAACCCCCACCTTCCTGTCGCCTGTCTAAAGCCAAACCAAACCTTACCACATACCAGCAGGTGGCACTGTTGGACACATCATTGCAGGACACTTAAACAGAAACTATATATATATATATATATATATATATTATGCTCAGACTGGGCTACCTTAACATCCAGCAAAGGTTTTTTCTTCACATACAGCAATTGTTTTGTCCAGTTAATGTAGCAGTGCTGCTTTAATAATTAAATGTGACTTCACCTGTGAAAAAAGTTATCTGTCGGACCCATTCATCGATTTTTCAATCGGGGGTAAAGCTCTTGAAAAACTGAAGCAGATTTGTTGTCAAAGGTGCATCTTTGTTTTTATGCTGGAGTGTTTTGCTGGTGTCAGTGGTCTAGGAGTTAAGTATTGAATCACCCTCTGAAAACAGGTCGTAGGCAGGGTTGGGTAGGGTTACTTTAACTTGATTACTTTCAATTACTTATGGATTACTCCAATACCAAATATGCTAATAAAAGATAAAGGAAACTAAATATGAATAAAATTACTAAATTTTGTGCAGGCTTGGGGAGTAACGGAATACATGGAACGGCAAGCTCATCTCATCTCATTAGGTGCACCGCTTATCCTCAGTAGGGTCGCGGGGGTGCTGGAGCCCATCCCAGCAATCATCGGGCATTGGGCAGGGGACACCCTGAACTGGTTGCCAGCCAATCGCAGGGCACACAGGGACAGACGACTCGCTCGCTCATTTACACCTAGGGACAATTTGGACCGGCCACTCCACCTGAAATGCATGTCTTTGGAATGTGGGAGGAGACCGGAGTGCCCGGAGGAAATTCACGGGGAGAACATACAAACTCCGCACAGGAAGTCCGGTAGCTGGATTTGAACCCACACAGGAGGTTCCCAAGACCTGTGCTGCACACGCGCTAACCACTGCGATGTTGGCAATCTATTTGGATTTTTTTTTCATTTAGTTTCTGTCGCATTTTATGTTAGTTTTGCCGGAGATCAAATAGATCAAAGCCAGGAGAGAAAGCTTACCACGTGTTGTTAGTCATCATTTTATCCATATTTAGTTTCTTTTGTCTTTTATTAGCATATTTGGTATTGTAGTCATCCAAAAGTAATTGAAAGTAATCCAGTTAAAGTAACCCTACCCAACCCTGATAGTGTTATAGCATCTGATTTGGTTCTGATGTTGTGAACCAGCAAAAGGTTTGGAGTAAAATTTCTTTAGAGGCTTTTTTTCCTCAGAGTGCTTGCTGAGAACACAGCTCAATATTTCTTGACTGGAAATAACAATTTTCTCAATGCCTGAAAAAGCAAAGGGGCTGTAATTCCAAAGAACACTATGGAAATGAATACATACATACACACATAAATACACATATATTCCTCATGCTTAGCACATTGAAACATTGTTGTGGTTTAGTAAGGGGAGACCGAGGTCAATGTCGAGTAGACTTCTACTTGACACAATGAAGAACCAGATTGATTGGGGTACTAAACAGGCTGAATGGCGCTCATTACTGTGGTTCAATCTGACGACAACTATTTTAGTTGGATTCTCTCTACACAAATTTGTCACGAGGCCCGGGACAGAACGGAGGCAGGAGGCAGGAAGGATGAACTCATTCGCGTAACGATCCGTACTTTTATTTAGCAAAATAAAAGTCGTCCAACACTCAGGGACAAAACAAACAAAAACAGGCTTTACAGGCAAACAGGAACTCAGACTAAAAATACTCACAAAACAGGTTTTACTCAAAACGTGCAAACACAGGTTTCCTCCAGACAGAGAGAAAAGAATAATGCAGAACAGAAAACGCAATGAACCAGCAACCCGCAATACCTAAAAACCCCCCTTAAGAAGCAAACGCGCAAATTAGGCGATCTGCTTCAGCTGGTGCCCAGGGGGCGGGGCCAGCCGGTCGCCACGGTGACCATGCTGGACACGACAAAATTTCCTTTTGAAAGGGTTACTGTCTGTCAGGAGGACCAGAACAGAGCAGGAGACCCCAGAGCGTTCGTTACAAGTCTTTTATTTGGGGAAGCGTACAGGGTTAGCGGGATACGCGATGACCGTCAAACGTCAGCAGCAACGCCGTGAAGACAACTTCGGAACACGTAGCCAATCGTAGCGTGGGACGGAAGCAGGTTGAGTTTACCGGGACTGGAGAGAAGATCGTAGCGTGGGACGGAAGCAGGTCGAGTTTACCGGGACTGGAGAGAAGATCGTAGCGTGGGACGGAAGCAGGTCGGATCGGAGGCAGGCAGGCAGAATCAGGTAAACAAGAAGGCGCAGGTAATCGGGAGAGTCATACGGGGTACAGAAGTAATCCTCAGACGAAGAGGTCTCGGCGTAGTGTGCTTAAAAAGGGAACATAAACCAATCAGGAAACGCATTCCAGCGAGTCAGATGATTACCCCAGGTGGCTCCATTTAGGTAATCATGACACTGTCTTGCATTTTCAGAAGAATCCAGCTTTGTTATAGCATCTGATTTTGTTCGGAGGTTGTGCACCAACCAAAATATCAGGGTAGAACTTTCTTGAAGGGCTTTTTCTTGACCGTGTATTTTAATTTCCATGTAACTAACAAAGCAAGGAGGCTGTACATCCATATGAAGCTTTGAACGATAACACATACATTCGCACATACATCCATTCATTCCTCATGCCGGGCTTGTGGACAAACATTGTGGTTTAGTAAGAGGAGACCGAGGTCAAAGTCGAGAAGATTTCTGCTTGACACGACAATGAACTGCAAGATATGGAAAATGAAGCGGAAACAGAATTAATTCATCAAATCAAACTGTTGTGGTGATGAAAGGAAACTTGGTGGATGGAGGAATGAGCCCAATCACCTGAGGCTCATGAAAAGAAGCTGCAATAGACAGAGGCGCAAATTACTTCACACGGCCATCAAGCAGAACCAGGAACCCTCTGACGTTTTCAGTGCTTTAACATGGGAAGGCTCTTATTGGTTTTATTGACAGAATCTCTTGCAGGGCTTTACTGAAGCACTTGGAGTGCTTCGGAGACTAGCCCAAGATGGGAGTCATGAAGAGTGAAGTGGATTGAGAGGTGGACCATTGCTTTCTGGTGGTACCGCTTTAATACACTGGGATTTGTTTTCTTCTCTTAATTTCTCTTGTTGAAAAAAATGGTTCAACACGTGTTTTGGCATTCAACATATCCCAACGTTTACAGTTTATGGATCCATCCATCTATTATCTGCACTGCTTATCCTCAGTAGGGTCACTGAAACCCATCCGAACGGAGGTTCGTTGACGGACTGACACTGGTTGAGTGAGAGCACTGAGCTTAAATAGACTGGAAGCCAATCTGTCAACGAGCCGCAGCTGGCACCAGTTGGGCGCCGTGGCAACCGTGACAAAAAAATACTTTCTATATTTTTTCTGCTCAAAGCTGCAGTCATTTGGAAAGGACAATACGCGTTTCCTTTTTTCTTTTATCTAAACGGAACTTATGTTATTATTATATTTGACCACCTGATGTAGCTGTATTGTAAAGTCCTAAATGTGTGCTACAAAGCACTAAAACAACACAAACTACCGACACTCATAGTGACCAATTTTCACCATTCTACTTCTCACTTACTTTTCCAGCCTCTCCCAAGTCCTCCAGCACACACGCATATGTTTTTGAGTCTTTGGGTACGCATAGCAGCAAGATGCTGGACAATTATGTAAGATCCCTTTAAGGCACAGGTGTCAAACTGGCGGCCCGCGGGCCAAGTCGGGCCCGCTAAGGGATTAAATCCGGCCCGCGAGACAAACACTCAGAGAAGCGCAAGAGAAAAACAAGCAGCAGGTTGAAATATGTCAACTTGAACAAAGACACTGTACTTGTATTTTTCTCTCTCTCTCTCTCTCTCTCTCTCTCTCTCTCTCTCTCTCTCTCTCTCTCTCTCTCTCTCTCTCTCTCTCTCTCTCTCTCTCTCTCTCTCTCTCTTTCTCTCTCTCTCACTATCTCTGTGTCTTCCACCCCTTTTCTTTCTTTCTCTCTCTCTCTCTCTCTCTCTCTCTCTCTGTCTTCCACCCCTTTTCTCTCTCTCTCTCTCTCTCTCTCTCTGTCTTCCACCCCTTTTCTCTCTCTCTCTCTCTCTGTCTTCCACCCCTTTTCTCTCTCTCTCTCTCTCTCTCTGTCTTCCACCCCTTTTCTCTCTCTCTCTCTCTCTCTGTCTTCCACCCCTTTTCTCTCTCTCTCTCTCTCTCTCTCTCTCTCTCTGTCTTCCACCCTCTTTCTCTCCCTCTCTCTCTCTCTCTCTCTCTCTCTCTGACTTCCACCCCTGTTCTCTCTCTCTCTCTTTGTCTTCCACCCCTTTTCTCTCTCTCTCTCTCTCTCTCTCTCTTTGTCTTTCTTTCTTCCCCTTCCTTTCTTTTCCCCCTCTCTCATGACTTTTTATCTTTTGTTTCTCATGCTCTCTTTCTTTCTCTCTTTTTCTTTCTTTGTTAGGCCCTCTCTCCTTTCCCCTCTCCTATTTCTTTATCTCTCTTTTTCTTTCTCTTGAATCTACTAGTCCGGCCCCCGACAGAATGTTTGTTCTATCGTGTGGCCCCCGAGTTCAAATGAGTTTGACACCCCTGCTTTAAGGTGAGGTTTATGTTATGTAGAATAAATATTAATACTAATTTGATAAATAAATACAAATATCTTAACCCACTGGTGTTTCAAAAAATGCATGCTCACATGATAATGAATTCATTTTTGCTTATCAATACAAACATTATATATGCATATTTTTTTAAAGTATGACGTTTTCTTTTTTACCAATAGAAGGCGCTAATTAATTCAAAATGTCTCTTTAACTGTTATGATCACTGATGTGACTCAGCTGTGCCCGCTCCTTTGGCGCCAACTGCCTAGGACTCTGATTGGCTCCCCATCAGTACCCATTCCTGTCTGTCCCCTTTTGTCAGTCCATCTGCGAACCTCAGTTAACACTAGGCAAGCCTTTTTCGACCCTGACTCCCACCTGTCCCGTTTTTTGCTGGCGTCTGTTCCCCGGCTTCGACCCGTTTTTGATCCTGACCACGTCTACTCTACCGTCCCGGCTTTCGACCTCTTTTTGTCCCCGACCACGTCTTCTCTCCTATTTTGGCTTACGACTCGCTTCCTGACCTTGTTTTTGCCCTCCTTTCCCAGATACTGACCCGTTTTTCCCGTCCCCGACTCGCCACGGAAGATCCACTTCCGCGTTCGGAGCGCAATCCGAGAATCAGAGCGACCTGCTTCCCGCGTCCAGCAATCACCGGATCGTGGGTGCAACTCTTTTCTTTCTCTCTCTTTCTTTCAATAAAACTTGTGAGAGACGCAAGTGGGTCCTGTCTCCATCCTGGTCTTGACATTAACCAAAAAAAGAAAAGAAAAAGAAAAACATGTTGATGGTTTAACATTTTCAAAAGTCAAGTCATTTTTATTTGTATAGCCCTTAATCACAAAGAGTCTCAAAGGGCTTCACAGGTTATTACACAGACTATATTTTTTCAGACTATTATTACACCATCCCCTGATCTGGAACCAACATGAGGGCAAGGAAAAACTCAAAAACCTCAACATGAGGAAAATGAAGAAACCTCGAGAAGGAACCGCACATGTGGCATCCCTAAAAGACCTACTTCAGTAAAATGTTCATTTATTTTTAAAAAATGGAGGGGAAAAATGATGATTTCAGATCAAAGGATGTTCTCTTGGTGGTGTGCAGCCCTCTAGTCAAGTCAAGTCAAATGTATTTATATAGCCATTAATCACAAAAATGTCTTAAAGGACTGCACAGGATTACAATGACACTATTACCTGATCTCAAACCAACAGGCGGGCAAGGAACAACTCAAAAACCTCAGCATGAGGAAACTGAGACTCTTTTTGGACTCACCATCCATTATCTGCACCGCTTATCCTCAGTAGGGTCGCGGGGGTGCTGGAGCCCATCCCAGCTATCTCCGGGCAGTGGGCAGGGGACACCCTAAACTGGTAGCCAGCCAAATAGCTATACAAATACATATGACTTGACTTTTTTTGTTCCAGGACTTGAATTTATTTCCCTTTCTCTCTCTCTCTCTCTCTCTTTCTCTCCCTCTCTCCCTCTCTTTTCCACCCCTTTTCTCCCACTCTCTGTCTCAGTCTTTTTCACTCTCTGTGTCTTTATTTTTTTCTTCCTTTCTTGCTCTTTGTCTCCTTCTCTCTCTGTGTCTTTTTAACTTCTTTTGCTCTAACTTTCTTTTCTCTCTCTTTCTTTTTCTCTTCCTACCATCTGCGCTTTCTTTTCTCTTTTCTCTCCTTCTGTCTTTCTATTTGTCTTTGGATTTCTTTACTCCTCTCGCTTTCTTTCCTCCTCTCTCACGACTTTTTATCTCTTTTGTTTCTCACGCTCTCTCTCTCTCTCTCTCTCTCCCTCCCTCTCTCTCTCTCTCTCTCTCTCCCACTCTCTCTCTCTTTTCCACCCCTTTTCTCCCACTCTCTGTCTCTGTCTTTTTCACTCTCCGTGTCTCTCTTTTTTTCTTCCTTTCTTGCTCTTTGTCTCCTTCTCTCTCTGTGTCTTTTTAACTTCTTTTGCTCTAACTTCCTTTTCTCTCTTTTTTCTTTTTCTCTTCCTACCATCCGCGCTTTATTTTCTCTTTTCTCTCCTTCTGTCTTTCTATTTGTCTTTGGATTTCTTTACTCCTCTCGCTTTCTTTCCTCCTCTCTCACGACTTTTTATCTCTTTTGTTTCTCATGCTCTCTCTCTCTCTCTCTCTCTCTCTCTCTTTCCCACTCTCTTTCTCTTTTCCACCCCTTTTCTCCCACTCTCTGTCTCTGTCTTTTTCACTCTCTGTGTTTCTCTTTTTCGCTTCCTTTGTTGCTCTTTGTCTCCTTCTCTCTCTGTCTTTTTAACTTATTTTGCTCTAACTTCCTTTTTTCCTTTTCTTTCTTTTTTTTCTCTTTTCCTACCTTCCATGCTTTCTTTTCTCTCCTTCTGTCTTTCTATTTCTCTTTGGATTTCTTTACTCCTCTCGCTTTCTTTCCCCCTCTCGCGACTTTTTATCTCTTTTGTTTCTCAAGCTCTCTCCCTCTCTCTCCCTTTCTCTCCCTCTCTCTGTCTTTCCCTCTCTTCTCCACCCCTTTTCTCCCACTCTCTGTCTCTGTCTCTCTCTGTGTCTCTTTTTTTGTTGCAGGAGCAAGGGCTATAGCACCACATAGTGTCACATAGTGTCTATCTGCACAGGATCCTGGTTTTGTGTCCGACAAACCAGTCTAGTTTGACTGCATTTGTATATTTTTCTGTCTGCAAAAACAGCTTGCGTAAACATTCCTTGCTGAAGAAATTCCTGGAGACTAACAGCCAAGCTGTGCGAGTCACTTCAGGTGAAGCAGTTTGCAGGCGTCATTTTCAGAAAGCGTCATTTGATTACTCACACAGTGATTGCGCAGATCCGAGTTAAGTCCAGGCGAGTTCAGTAAAGTCCAGTCAAGTGTGAAACCTGCCTTTCGTCTTGCTAGCACGAGGGTTTTCATATCCAGCCCGTCAAACATTCATTCATGCTTTTATTATCTGCACCGCTTATCCTCAGTAGGGTCTCGGCGGTGCTGGAGCACATCCCAGCTATCTTCGGGCAGCGGGCAGGGGATACCCTGAACTGGTCGCAGGGAACCCTGGGACAGACAACTCACTCGCTCATTAATACCTAGGGACAATTCGGACCAGCCAATTAACCTGACATGCATGTTTTTGGAATGTGGGAGGAAACCCGGAAGAAATCCACACAGGCACGGGGAGAACATGCAAACTCCACACAGGTGGGTAGGGTTACTTTAACTGGATTACTTTCAATCACTTTTGGATTACTCCAATACCAAATATGCTAATAACAGACAAAATAAACTAAATATGAATAAAATGATGACTCACAACACGTGGTAAGCTTTCTCTCCTGGCTTTGATTTCTTTGATCTCCGGCAAATCTAACATAAAATGTGACGGAAGCAAAATGAAAATAAATCCAAACAGCTTGCCATCATCATTTTTGCCGTTCCATGTGTTCCGTTACTCCCCAAGCCTGCACAAAATTGAGTAATTCTATTCATATTTAGTTTCTTTTGTCTTTTATTAGCATACTTGGTATTGGAGTAATCCAAAAGTAATTGAAAGTAATCAAGCTAAAGTAACCCTGACCCAACCCTGCCCGCCCGTCAAACAAAAGTGTCAAAAAATAATAGTAAATAAAGTACTACTTTAAACATTTCTGATGCCAACTTTGTCCCCATTGTTCATTTGTAAGTCTGCAAAAATACTAGTAAGGTAATATCGTAATACAAAAAGTACTTCCACCAAAATATTTAAACAGAAGTACTACAAACCTACAATAACATTAAACAAATACAAAAGACATACTACAAAACTACTACTATAAAACTAATGCTATGGACATACTGCACTATACTACTATGTAAAGTCTACAAAATACTACAGAAATCCTATAGAAATACTACTATGAAATAATTTAAACTACTTTTACATAAGGACAACAACGATACCACTACAATCATACAATAATACACAAATACTACTGCAGAAAAATACGACAGATATACAACAATACTACAACTACAGTAATACAACTAAAATACTACGGATATACTTCGAAGATTGTATTGTGGAAATACTATAAAAAATGCTACAGATATACTGCTGATGCATAACCATGGAAAAAGTACAAAAATGTCAAAAAATCAAACTGCAGTAATACTACAAAAATACTACAGTATACAGTAATACAATACTACAGAAATAGTACCAAATAACTCAAGAAATACGGATACAATAAAACTACAAAACTTACTATCAAATTACATGCTTAAAACTGGGACAAAATATTTAATTTTAGTGTACAGAGTATAATGTATTATTTTGCCTTCATTTTTAAAAGAGAAAAAAAGAAAAAATACAAAAATACAAAGACTTGTGCTACAGATACACTACAACGATTCTGAAATGGAAATACTACAAAAATACTACAAACATACTACTGCATAAATACTACAAAAATATGTCTACAGTAATGCTACACAACTAAAATACTATAGAAAAAAACAATTATAGTTGGACTACAAAACAAAATATCAAATGTAGTACTTACAACAGGAGCCTAATACATTATTTTGCTTGAATTGTGAGTGTTTCAAACTAATTTGATGAAACGAATCTATTTTAAAACAAATACGGTATAACAAAATATAGCATTTAGATGCGTGGATGCATATTTATTAATTCAAAAAAAAAAATGGACGGGTCTCCAGGATCGGCCCCTTGGCCAGTTTCTAACCCAATACATCCCCTACCCAAAATAGTTGCCCTCTCTTGTGATTGTCATGATGAAAGATGTGAATCACCTACGTCCGCTCATTTGGCGCCAACGGCCTAGGACTTTGATTGGCTCCCTGTCGCTACTCAAACCCACTCCTATCTGTCACCTGTTGTCAGTCCGTCTGTGAACCTCGGTTACTCTAGGCAAGCTCTTTTCGACCCTGTTTTACTCCCGTCTGTTCTCCGGCTTCGACCCATTTTTTTGATCCTGACCACGTTTTTTGCTCTCCTGTCCCGGCGACTGACCCGTTTTTTTTCGTTCCCGACACCGCTATCGCTCGCCACGGAAGTCCCACTTCCACGTTCAGAGCGACCTGCTTCCCGCGTCCAGCGATTACCGGATCGTGGGTGCAACCCTTTCCTATCTTCTCATAAAACTGAGAGAAACGTAACGCAAGTGGGTCCTGTCATGTCCAGCATGGTCGCCGTGGCGACCGGCTGGCCCCGCCCCCCTTGGCACCGGCTGTAGCAGATCGTCTAATTTGCATGTGTGCTTCTTAAAGGCGGGTTTTGGGGATTGCCGGTTGCTGGTTCATTGCGTTTTCTGTTCTGCATTAATCTGTTCTGTCTGACTTGAGGAAACCTGTGTTTGCACGTTCTGAATAAAAGCCTGTTTTGTGAGTATTCCGAGTCTGAGTTCCTGTTTGCCTGTAAGCCTGTTTTTGTTTGTTTTGTCTCTGAGTGTTGGACGACTTTTATTTCCTTAATAAAAGTATCTGATCGTTAACGCGAATGAGTTCTCCCTTCCTGCCTCCTGCCTCCGATCCGGTCCGGTCCCTTGACAGGTCCTTTCACCGTACTGGTCTTGACAGCGATAGCCTAAAGCTTATATTGACCGATGGGATAGGATACAACACATTTAAGTTCTTCCAAAACGTTTTATTCTAATTATAGAGAACACATGACCTTAAAATGTACTCCTAAACAATCATATCCAAGAGAGCTTTGGCATTCCGAACACATGCTAACATTTGATTGTTAAAAGAAAGAAATAACACAACAGCTCTGATTCTTTTTGTGCCGCCAGCTTTTAAAGGACCCCCTTACATCAAACAATAAATCAGTGGATTAATCAGTTCAAATCCCTCTTCTGTCAAGAATAATGGAACCAGTTGTGTACTGCTTTTTTTAGCCAGCTTTTACCATCCGTAAATACAAAAGGCCACCCACTTTTGTTGTATTTGCATGGCCCGAGATACTCTCGCTGATTGCACTCTCTATTATTTCAAATAAACGCCGAAAGATGTGAATCATTCCAAGTGTTGTCCTTAAGTACACCTTTCACACCGAGCAGAAGAAAAAAAAAAACATTAAAAACGAGGTAGCAAGCTAGGACTGAATGGGTGATCAATAAAAATGTTATTCTGGGGGCTATTTTTTCTTTACGTACATGAATACAGTAATCCCTCGGTTATCGCTGTTTGTTGGAATTATATACATATATTTATCCTACAGTTGACATTAATATGTTATAAGTGTTCTCAGCCCTTTTTGTATAGTTTTCAGCCGTAAGCTGTTCTTCAAGGCCATGAGTTGTTTTTTGTGCAGTCTGGTTCACATTCCAGTGGGTGCACCCTGACCTGTGCATGCCATAACTCAAGTTGTTTTTCACCAAGAACCTTAATATTAGAAGGGAGGGTTCGGAGACTTCTTCAGAGTGAGGAGGAGATTTGTAACAGCCCGGTCTCCGCCGCTCTCACTATAATGATTAATAGAATAACCAATTCTAAATGACCGATTCTCCATGTCTTCTTTTATTTCAGAGCGTTTTATTAAAAATGTTGGGGACTTAAACCTAACACTGTTAATGGGGACCAACCCCACGCCGCCCCTCAAAAATGCTTAAAAAAACATATACAGGTATACAGTATACCCCCCGCCATTAAACCGAAGTGATCGCTGGCATGATGGCAAGGAGTTATTGGGTGACTCATCCAGAACTCTTCACACTGGAACTGAATGTACCAAAACATGACCCACAAGTGTAGCAATGTCTTACATAATCAATTTACACGGAATAGGACTGCGGCGAAACCACTACGAACCATTCAGTATGATTGTATTAACCGCTCTCAACCACATGCAGCCATCGCAGTTTATTTCCCTTGTTAACAATACCGGTTACATATTGAAAATGAAAACAGTGAAAATGTGATATTTGATGAGTGTTTGTGAAGCGTTTTAGGAAACAACAGTTAAAAAAATGGTCTGTGTTCATTTTAATGAAAGTGGAAGAGCTACCTTCTGACAATAACAACATACTTTAACTAGTGGCACAATTAGCTGTGTTTAGGTAGTACAAACAATCGCTCGCTTTTGGTATGATAAAGTCAAACTTGAGATGAAATGTGACGGAAGAGAATATACTTACGTCGCCTCGCCGAGTTCTTCCATGATATACAGCGCCACAGAAGAAAGGGGTGAGGTGGGAGGAGTAGAAGGAGGGGGGGTGAGCGAAGTGATAACCCACCATGACTAAGCATTGTGTCAGGGCCTACCCCTCCCCTTCACAATAAGAGTGTCCACACCGTGTCCTCTGTTGACATAAGCTCGCGCTTGCTCAAGTCAATAAATGCTTTTATTGAGAAGGTAAAGTATCTTTTTTAGACCCGCGAAGCTCTGAACCGTGAACTAGCGAGGTTCCACTGTATTTGTTTTCAAGCACCTGTTAAAGGTCACACCCATTATGTACCATTATACCATCTTATCAAAAGTTTTTTTTTTTAAATACAATCCCCAGAGTAAAAGGGCAATTTTGATTATGACGCCATTCCATGTATGGTAGAATTTGGAATTCCAAAACGTAATACACTTCAAAAAACTGAAAGGTTACAGAGAAAATTCAAATTGTAAAATAATTCTGAAGTGAAATGGGTGGGGACGGTCAGAAATCTCGAGCCCTGCTGCAGAGACAGACAAAAACAAACAGCAGGAAACACACTTAATGTATTATTTGTCATGATTACTGATGGGACTCAGCTGTGCCCGGGTTCTGATTGGCTCCTTGTCCTGACTTAAACCCAGTCCTGTCTGTCCCCTGTTGTAAGTCTGTCGCCGAACCTCAGTGTATACTAGGCAAGCCTTTTTCGACCCTGACTCCTACCTGTCCTATTTTTGCTCCCGTCTGTCTCCAGCTACGATCTGTTTTGCTTCTGACTACGTCTGTTCTCCCGTCCCGGCTTACGACCTCTTTTTGTCCCGGACTATGTCTACTCTCCCCTTCTGGCTTACAACTTGTTTCCGACCCCGACCACGCCTTGCTCTTCCAGTCCCGGCTACCGACCAGTTTTTCTGTCCCTGAAACCACCATCGCTCGCTACGGAAGATCCACTTCCTAGTTCGGATCCCAGTCCGAATCCAGAAAACGACTTGCTTCCCGCATCCAGCGAACACCGGATCGTGGGCGCAGCCCTTCCTCTTTCTTTCCATAAAACTTGTGGTAAACGTCACGCAATTGGGTCCTGTTTCTGTTCTAGTCCTGACAATGTTAGTCATTAGGTCAATATACTTCAAAGATTATACTGTGGAAAGTATCCTAATAATCTGACATTATTTATATAAGTAATGGAAATACAATTTCCATTTCGCTTTGTTTTCTAACTAGAGTATTCATAGTAGACACACGACATAAGGAGAGAATACATCGAATCATTATGTACTTGCAAAGACAACATGAGATGATTGCACGGAAAAAAAAAAAACTCTCATGGTACAAACTTACAAATCTGTTCTAAAAGCCCCGCCCACCCTTTAGTAAATCTCCTAGGTTCCAAAAAGCAGATGTGGAATATCAAAGAACTGCAAGATGATTGACTGATAGTGACAATGATGTAAACAGTGCATAATAGTCATAACAAAAGCTCATGCCACGTGCACCCAAGCTACTTTCTAACAATAACAACATACTTTAGCTAGTGGCATCGAACGGCTTTTACAACAAATACACGAAACCACACAATTAGCCGTGTTTAGGTAGTACAAACAATCGCTGGCTTTTTGGTATGAGTCAAACTTGAGATGAAATGTGACAGAAGAGAATATACTTACGTTGCGTCGCCGAGTTCCTCCATGATATACAGCGCCACAGAAGAAGAGGGTGAGGTGGGAGGAGTAGAAGGAGGGGGAGTGAGCGAAGTGGTAACTTACCATGACTAAGCATTGTGTCAGGGCCTCCCCCTCCCCTTCACAATAAGAGTGTCCACACAGTGTCCTCTGTTGACATAAGCTCGCGCTTGCTCAAGTCAATAAATGCTTTTATTGAGAAGGCAAAGTATATTTTTTTGAGCCGCAAACTAGCGAGGTTCCATTGTATTTGTTTTTAAGCACCTGTTGAAGAAAAACTTCTTTAATTAGCTATTTTCACTTTCTACGATATACCCACCACCATTTCATACACTCCAGAAAACCCATCTCATTCCAGTACCATCTTGTTGAAATTTTTAATTATGGAACTGAGTTTGAAAAATACTTATTTTTGTATCGATCAACATATGTCAGAACTAGTCATTCATCATCAGTTCAATGAACTGTAAATTCATAAATGAATGTGTCATTCCTTCAAAATTATGGGACTCATCATTATTTTCTAGAATGGACCTTTGGTATCTTTGTCATGAACCAGAACAGGATCAGGACCCAAACGCGTGACGTTCTCCCAGAAGCCTTTTATTTTCGGGAGAATGGGGAGTCATGCACCTTAGGCAGTGGTCTGGCGTGGAAAGACAGGAAGCCAGAGACCGACGAGATCGATTCCAATTGCCCAAGTTGATATCGGACAGATGGGGTCGATACCGGAGACAGGACGGGACAGACAGGACAGATAATGAATCAGGATATAATGTACATATATATGTATGTGTATGTGTGTGTGTAGAGATACATATATTTTGATAGATACAATATGTTCCAATATGTTGTCTTGTTTCAAAAACAAAGACAAAACCATGCACAACATTTTAAATAATAAAACAAAATCCCTGCACTTTCACTGTTTCCATTGTTTTTGGGAAAAAACGAAAATGATCATTAAAATCAGCTAAAACAATTTTTACATTAACAACATCGTTTTAAAAAATATTTCACTGTACTGCTTCATTAGCGGATAATTAGTATATAAAAGTTACTTGGCTGATCCTTGGGAGGAACCAGACAGTATACACCTATATGTTTTTTGCTAAAATTAGGACATTTCCGGTGGCACGCTAGGCAAAGTCTCGTGGAACACTAGTGTGCCCCGGCACACTTGTTGAAAAACGCTGATAGAATCTAGACAGGTTCACTAAGACATAACATACTGACATTCTTAACTCGGGCCATTCAGCGCAATATGTTTCACTGACAATATTTTTAAAGTGAATAAAGGATTCATGAACATGACAGTGACTTGGAAAACAATTATAAATCAAATGGAAAAAAATAATCCCTTCGTTTATCTGAGCTCGGGATAAAGGACGGAAGATAATTTATTAACTCGCATGAAGCAATTAGAAGCAACCATCTGTGGGGTTGCTGTACAAGATCTTTTCCCAGACATTTAAGCCAACACCCACATCCCGCACCCCCACAGAGTTGGCACACCTCCTCTCATCCACGCACTCTCACAAAATAAAGTCAGTCCGTCCTGTTTCGTCAGGAGAAAAACGCAAAAGAAAAGTGCAAACCTTTAACCAATAGAATAGAAAAGAATAGAATATACCTTAATTGTCTCATCTCATCTCATCTCATCAGCTATAATTTAATAATAATTTCCTTTGTATTGTCATTCTTTGTAACAATGTACACAGAACGAAATGTCGATACACCTGACCCGTTGTAGCGAGCCGATGCAGCCGCAGCCAACAGAGGGCGCCGCCATTATTACCAATGTTATAAGTCTTAGGTATGACTCGGCCGAGGCGCGAACCAGCGACCTCCCAGTCTCAAAGCGGGCGCCCTACCATCTAGGCTACACACCGCTTATCCTCAGTAGGGTCCCGGGGGTGCTGGAGCCCATCCCAGCAATCATCCGACAGTGGGCAGGGGACACCCTGAACTGGTTGCCAGCCAATCGCAGGGCACACGGGGACAGACATTGTTACAAAATGGGTTAAATATATTGTGACAACCAAATTGGACGTGGCACTCCAGTCTCACATTTTACAGTGAGGATAAAATAAAAAAAAAAGAAAAAAAAGGCTAAAAAAAAACCAACAATCTGCAATGTATGTGCATTGCATAATATCACTGTTTAACACTTGGATTTTTTGCCGTATAAAGGGCAAGATTTCCCCCCGAAAGACTTCTCTTAGCTTAATTTTTTTGTCACTAGAGTATCTTTTGAATGGAACGGTGGGTGCGTGGTTTGTGCAAAACACGGTACAGAGGTACAGGGTTTGATTCCAGCTGCCTGCCTCCGGGTGGGGAGTTTGCAAGTTCTACTTGTGCCTGTGCTGTCAGAGTTGCCATGGCGCCAGCTGTGACTCGTTGATTGGCTTTCTGTCTATTTAAGCTCAGTGGTCTCACTCTTCCTTTGTCAGTCCGTAAACAAACCTCAGCCCCGCAAGACGTGGGTTTTGACTAGGTCCTGTTTCCTGTTGGTATTTCCTGTCCGGTATTGTTCCCGTTTATTTGGTCCTGTTTGATATCGGTATTCTGTTTTTTTCCCGTCTAGTTTGTCCTGTTTAATTTTGATATCAGCAGCACGGTGGATCAGTGGTTAGCGCGTGTGCAACACGGTTTTGAGGTCATGAGATCAAACCTCCTGTGTGGATTTTGCATGTTCTCCCGGTGCTAGCGTGAGTTTCCTCCGGGCACTCCGGTTTCCTCCCACATTCCATTGGCCGGTCTAAGTTGTCCCTAGTTGTGAATGAGTAAGTTGTTTGTCTCTGAGTGCCCTGCGATTGGCTGGCAATGAGTTCAGGGTGTCCCCTGTCCACTGTCCAAAGATGGCTTGGATGGGATCCAGCACCCCCGCAACCCTACTGAGGATAGGCGGTGCAGATAATGGATGGATGTTTTGGTATCAATCCTGTCTGTCCTGTTGTTTAATATCGGTTTCCAGTTTTGATCCCGTCTAGTTATTCCTGTTTAATTTTGATATCCTGTTTTGGTATCAGCAGCACGGCGAAACAGTGGTTAGCGCGTGTGTGGCACGGTTCTGAAGTCATGAGATCAAACCTCCTGTTTGGAGTTTGCATGTTCTCCCCGTGTTTTCGTGAGTTTTCCGGTTTTCCTCTCACATTCCAAAAACATGCATGTCAGGATAACTGGCCGGTCTAAATTGTCCCTAGATGTGAATGAGCGAACGAATTGTCCTTGTGTGCCCTGCGACTGGCTCGCAACCAGTTCAGGGTGTCCCCTGCCCACTACCCGAAGATGGCTGGGATGGGCTCACCCCCGCAACCCTACTGAGGATAAGCGATGCAGATAATGGATGGATGGATGTTTTGATATCAATCCTGTCTGTCCTGTTGTTTAATATCGGTTTCCAGTTTTGTTCCCGTCTAGTTTTTCCTGTTTATTTTCGATATCCTGTTTTGATATCAATCCTGTCTGTGCCCTCCTGTCTGGTAATAACCCCATCTCTTCGATATCTGCTCGGGCAATTGGTATCGATCTCGTCAGCCTCTGGCTTCCTATCGTTCCACGCCAGACTGCTGCCTAATGTGCATGACTCCTCATTTCCCGTAAAATAAAAGGCTTGTATGAGAGACATCACGCATTTGGGTCCTGATCCAGTTCAGCAGGGTTTTTTCCGGGCACTACAGTTTCCTCCCACATTCCAAAGACATGCGTAGCAGCTCAGTTTGGGACTCCAAATTGTCCCCACGTATGAGTGAGTGTATGCATGGTTGTATGTATCCATATACCTTGACTAGCTGACAACCAGTTTAGTGTGTCCCACTGCCTGAAGATGGCTGGAATGGGATCCAGCACCCACCGTGACCCTAGTGAGAATTCGTGGTGCAGAAAATGGATGGCTGATGTGTATCTCGTACGTAGAGAGGCCGCTGTATTTTTCAAAATTTCCTTTAAAACACCTGCAACCTGAAATCGTGTGTTGAGCTGCATATGGCAGATGGCAGTCAGGCAGTTGTGTTTGATATTTTTTTTAAATGTGCAGGGACAAAACCGTTGTTATCCACCACCCAAGCCTCAAATAGCTGCATATTAATTCAACACTCAGACGTTAGAGAAAATTCTAAAAGCTGAACCCATTCTCGCCTCTGATTTATAGACATTGATGAGTTTTGGTCTTTGTTATGTTGCTAAATGGAAATCCAGTGAGGGGACCGTTTATTTTCGGTTCCCTGTTAAAATTTCAGCGAAATAGGCACTGAACCCAACATGCAATTGGGCACACAATAGGCAATGGCACAGCCCCAACCCTGACAGTACTCCTCAGAGTGAAACTTAAAAGTGCCCACAAGGCGCAATTAAGAAATTAAATTTTCAGTGGAACAAAACATTGTCAGGCGATGTAATGTGCGGAGATGAATCAAGGTTCTGGCTGCAGACACTGGATAACGGGATCAAAGCATGGAGGCGGTGTGAAGAACACACTGCTGCACAGATCTTGGAATAAGATTTGGGAGCCGGTTGCCATCCCATATCTCCAGAATCTGGGATTTTATGCAATTCTCCAGGATCACAACACTCACCCTCAACCGAGCCAGGATAACCAGACGACTTCCAGGATTTGGAGGTAGAGAGGACAGAACAGCATGCTGAACTGGAAGTACCCACATCAAACCAGTAGAACTCTTGAGGGATCTCTTTTTTGGACATGCTGTCTATTCCTTTTCGGGGATTTTTTTTGTTGTTGCTATCACATAGAAAAATGTGACCTGCATGAGGAGGAAGTGCCAAGATGGCGTAGATCTGTAGACAGCTCGTCTCTACAGTTTAAAAAGGTTTCATTTTCATCCACACGGTCCACTGTGATTTGCAAAGTGATAGAGAAAAATATAACCTTTGATTTTTGTAACCAGCAATTCTGATTATACCCCTGCTTACACTGAGGAAATGGAATGTTTTGCTGTGGAAAAAGCTAAAGTGATGTAAATACAGAGGCAAGTTGTCTCAAAAACATTTCTTTGAAAACGTGTAGTTAAAATCTTGGTCCGTTACAGGACTGGTCTTCCTTGCTAATCCTTAATCGGTTACTTGTCATGATGACTGATGTGACTCAGCTGTGCTTGCTCATTTGGCTCCAACCGCCGCGGGTTCTGATTGGCTCCCTGTCACTATTTAAACCCGGTTCTGTCAATCCCTGTGGTCAGACTGTCTGCAAACCTCTATTTATTCAAGGCAAGCCTTTTTCGACCCTGACTCCCGCATATCCTATTTTTGTTCCCGTTTGTCTCCAGCTACGATCTGTTTTTATCCCGACCACGTCTGCTCTCCCGTCCTGGCTTACGACCCGTTTCTGACCCAGACCACATTTTTGCTCTCCCGTCCCGGCTATCAAACTGTTTTTCCATCCCTGACACAGCCATCAAAGGTCCACTTCAGAATTCGGATCGCAATCCAATTAAGTGAGCGACTTGTTTCCCGCACCCAGCGAGCACCGGATCGTGGGCGCAGCCTTTACTCATTCCATTCAATAAAACTTATGAGAAACGTTACAAAATTAGGTCCTGTTTCTGTTCTGGTCCTGAAATTACTCTTTTTTTTGCGCACACACAT
The DNA here is from genome assembly GCF_059441175.1 of Urocampus carinirostris. Taxonomy (NCBI): domain Eukaryota; kingdom Metazoa; phylum Chordata; class Actinopteri; order Syngnathiformes; family Syngnathidae; genus Urocampus; species Urocampus carinirostris. The sequence goes on from NC_142353.1 coordinate 41,618,436, forward strand.
TCCTCACAAATTCAATGTGTTTAAACATTTCTAAAACGATACTGGACAATATGGCTTTGAAATAGTTTAATTAAAAGTCAAATTACAATAATTTGCCGGAAAAAAAGTTATTGTATCTCAGCGAAAACATTGGATTTCATGTGATAGTTGTGTAGTGAAAGGAAGTCCGTCTCTTTTTAGAGAACCGTCTTTTTCGGCTAAACTCATTAAAGAGAGCCGTCTCTCAAACGGCTCACTAGCTTTGGTGCATTATATTACTAATTATTATGTTGTCTAAAGAAGTTAAGAAAAAAAGCAGGTATAAAAGGAGAAAATTTAAAAAGACAGGTTTGTGGTTATCCCTTTAATCATTATATTACCAACAATAATTTAATGCAGAAAATGAATTAATAATTGGAATAACTTAATTGTATTCGCATGTATTTTTTCCTTCTACAGTGAACGTCCAAGCGACTTCATTTTTGAACTTTTTTATAATAATCCTCATTCATGTCGAGCAACTCAGTATCTCACAACAAAATGTTAATTAACCATATATATGATATAACGAAACACATGTTGGGGCGGCAGTAGCTCAGGAGGTAGAGCGCTCGTCTTGGGATCAAGAGATCGCAGTTCGAATCCCGGCTCCTCCGTGTTACATGTCGAAGTGTCCTTGGGTAAGACACTGAACCCCTAATACCCCCAATAAGCAGGTTAGCGCCTTACATGGCTGCACGGCCGCTATTGGGAAATGTGAAGCGCTTTGGGAAGTCTTGAATTGAAAAGCGCTATATAAAGGCAGATAATTTAATTTCATATTATCATTATATTTTTAACATTGGGCGAGACTGATTCAGAAGCGTGGTGCATTTGGCCCGCAGGCTGTATTTTTCCCACCCCTTCCCTATCCTAATTGCGAGCACACACTGGAGTCCCACCCAGTTGTGATGGCTTATTGATAAGGTCCAGTCATAGGTGCTCCTCCTCTCTGACTCCACCAGTCGCTATTGGTTAAAAGCGAGGCGTGCTCTTGGTCAGGGAGGAACTTGGAGCGCACGCTGAGACGCTGCGCACAAGCGCGCAGCCAAAGAGAAGAGAAGATGCTTATTCTCCATTCAACTCCTCAGTCCTCGAACACACCTCGCTTTGCACAGAGCTTCAAGTGCAGAATTTGCCGGTTTTTCAGACGGAACTTGCCAGGTCTCGCCCGGTCCTGCACAGAGGAGACAGCGATCGTGGGTTCTGCAAGCAGCCAGACTCTGCGAATGGTGGACCACAAGGTGTCGATATGGGCGCGCTGAAGATAGGACGCCAACTCTGCGCCGTGGCTCTTGTACTTTGTCTTTATTTCACGTCGGCTGTCAACTCCAAAGGTAAGAAGGATGTCTTGGGTGTAGTTGCAAGGGCACTGCACGCAGTTGTGCACTTCCCCGCTGTTTTACGCACCATTAAACTTGTGCAAAATGTGCGTCTGCATACATCGGAAAGTGAACCGCTGTAATATTAACGGATAGGTCCCTATATAGTCCTAGTTTTTGCAATGAGGCTCCCTTATTATGGGTTTTAGGTTTTTATTATTTTGAAAGTATCATTATCATCCGTTTTTGCCAAACGGTCTGCATTACACACTCAGGGTTCGTACGGGTGCTTGAAATCCTTTAAAAGTACTTGGCTTTTGAGTAAATTGCTTGTAAATGCTTGACATTGTCGCAGTGTTTCTCAACAAGTCTGCTTATTAATGATGCCAACGCGGCTGTCTAGTGGCTTGACTTTGCCGTTGCATTTCTTCTTCTCTTATAATTAACTGCAGCTGGCATTAGTTAGTACCAGGTGGACAGGTGCATGGTGCACCTAAACAGGGCACCATGAAATGTGTTTTAGTGAAAGTGTTACATATAGCTTATGAGGTAAATTACAATGGGAAGTGCTTTCTGCACCCTAAAAATCTTGCATATTTTACACGCACCATTAAAAAATGTTTATATAAATCGCCGAAATATTTGTGGCTCTGCAAAATACATGATTCACATCTGTTTTTTTTCTTTTAATAGTGCTGGAAAAATTGGAATATCGGCTTTGAAATTCCATCAAGAGTGCTTGAATTTTGCCTTGAAAAGGGTTTATGAATCCTGCATGAGCTTTTGTTTTAAGTATAGGGATGATTTTTCATCTCCACTCGAGTAATCTTGATATATATATATTTTTTTTCTTTACAATTTCACCATTCATTCCTCAAAGCTGGGGTATGTGTTCACAATGCCCCCTTGCGTTCAAAGAACGCTAATGCTTTATTTTTCGTTGTGCCTGTCTGTGTGTAGCAAAGCTGTTCGGGGCGAAACACATTAAGTAAGAGTGATGTGGTTGAAGAGTGACTTTATACTCGTCTTTGCATAATTTTATTAGTGAAGCAGGACAATATTAAAAGTAGAAAAAGGCATGCTTTAAGTATGGGTTCAATCACCTACCCAAACCTGAAAAATTATGAAAAAAAAAGGTTTATTCAAGCCCTTCTAAGAACTATATGTACTTGCACGCGCACGCTGAATGAGCCTGCAATGATTACACAACCTCGGATATAGCGGCAGCAGTATATAGTTGCAAATTCCTTACAGCTCCTTTTTATACTACCGCAAAGGAAACATTGCTTATAAAACTCTACTTGTATCGACTCATAACGATAACCAAAAACTATTTTTTTAAAACTGCATTCTATATTTGGAAAGATAACATGTATTTAATACCTGTCTTTATTTTTGTATACAATTGCATGCTTTAATATTCAGCATGTTAAACAAAAATTAGTGCTGGAGAGACCAAAGCTTGACTTTGTCAATCAATCAAATGTTCCATATCTTGTCAGTAATAATAAGCAGCACCAACAAATATTTCCAGAAAGTTGTGTGTGCATTAGTAGATCTGATCATAGGATGTGTCTTGCAAAGAACGGCAACATCTCTTCATCATCAGCTGCACCGCTTATCCTCAGTAGGGTCACAGGGGTGCTCGAGCCCATCCCAGCAATCATCGGGCAGTGGGCAGGGGACACCCTGAACTGGTTTTCAGCCAATCGCAGGGCACAAAGGGACAGACAATTTGCTCGCTCATTCACACCTAGGGACAATTTTGGACCGGCCAATCCACCTGAAATGCATGTCTTTGGAATGTGGGAAAAAACCGGAGGGCCCGCAGGGAGAACATACAAACTCCGCACAGTAAGTCCGGTAGCTGGATTTGAACCCACACAGGAGGTTCCCGAGACCTTAGAACTGTGCCGCACACGCGCTAACCACTGCGCCACCGTGCTGCCCAACAGCAACATGATTAACCGATAGCAACAAGAATGAAATACTTAAAACAACAGTGTGCAATAATAGTCAAACTGGTAGCCTTTGAAATCTCTTTTTCAGGTACCCAATATTGAAAAGAGAATAAATTCATCAATAGCCAGGTACATAATGACTGGACTATTTTCTTACTATCATCATTATTTATCATATGACCTTCTGAACAAATTAACCTTGTCAAAAATCTTGGAAAGTCAAACACTTAAAGAGCAGTGGTGAATTAAAGTCAATTAATTGTCAAATACAGACATCCGAAACATGGCATAAAAACACTAGCCAGAGCCACTAAACCGCTACGTAATGCTCTTAAGAAAAAAAAAATCAACCATCCCTCTCTTAAGAGATGTTGAAGATAAGAACACGCAGCCATCGATGACATCATGATTCTGAGAGTCGCAAAGACCTTCATACATGGGTGGTCTCTCCAAAGAGGATTAACCAGAAGGACTAGACGATGCAAATCACATATTGGCAAGATTTATAAAGCGGTAATACTGTAATCCCCCCAAAAAGGACATCTGAAAAGCCTAAAATAATCTGAGACAAGGTTTTATACACTGGGACATAGATTAACCTTTACACTTATGATGGGACGTCATAAGCATTTGAGGACATTGGGGGATATACTCCTAAGTCTTTGGAAACATTTTCCTTCCCTTTTGAATAATAGTGCGAAGAAGATTTTTTTTAGGCCAGGTCTAGATCCTGACTTCCACGATTGAAAAGAGTGGGACTAAAGGATGATGGTGTTTAAACAGAAAGACTAAGCAGGAAATATCAAAAAATACCGTTTACCAAATTGTTCTAATTAGTTATCTGACTCCATTAACCAAACACACCCTACATTCACCCAACAATTTATGCGCACTTGTTTCCCGAGGGAAAAGATGAACAGGACGCCCACTATTTCACACGGGGGCAGATTTAATTTCATTAACAATTTAACTAAGTGTACTCCATCCAAGACGGCCGATTTAGCGACGTTGGACTCTCTGGGAAGCCTTTTTCTCAAGTCCCTTAGCTTTCTCCTATTTGCCATCTTCTCCCCGCATAATGGTGTGCCGACTCCTCCCATGGAAGCCTCCTGGGTTTCACCATCTTGTAGAAGAGTCTGGATGTCTGGGGTACTCAAAACGACACCAAAAGTTTCTACGTCATCAGCATCTGGATGTGCTGATTATCTTATCAACTGTACGTGCCGTTCCTGTAAACAACATTTTCCACCAGGGTGCCCTGACCTCACACCACAGCCCAGTCAGTGAATATCTTTTGCATTAAATGTACTTTATATTCAATCGTATAAAATCCTTTATAGTCCAATGAATAAAATCCTTCACAGCTCACACAGATATTGATCAAAATTTGCTATCCTACAAAACTATCAAACATGCTGGTTACTTTTACAGTGACACTGTGGTAAAACGTAGAACCATAGGTCAGAATTTGGTAAAAAAGAATCCAAAGGCTTGGATATTTCATCCGGATAGTAGAAGGCAAAATGATGAGACAAAGAATAGCCAACCCTAATGGCCTAAGGTACATTGTAAAGACTCCATAATGGTTACCTCTACATTAATCCAAACGTTGGACTGCCTGGGTGACTTTAATACAGTATGTCCCCAGTTTGATGTTTTAATTTGTTGCACCAGCAGGACGCAACTGGAGGCAGGCAGTCATCTCGCTGCAGCAGAGTTGATCATTTATCATCACGCTATCATGACTCCGTACCACTATAGTCATTAAAACCATTTTATGTCACCGGAGAATTGTGAAAGAAATACGAGCGTACAGTAGCGCTGCTGTGAATGTTTCACTTGTGCCTTGTATGAAAATCAATATCAGCCCTAAACATGCCGGCTCAAATAGAACTGATACTGAAATCATTGTCTGTAGTATAAGAGAGAAACACATATAAAAAGGTGACTCAGATATATTTGTGTTACAGGCAAATGAAAGAAAAAAATAAAGCCTACATTGTATATACTGTAATTTGAAAGAGCTGTGACAATGCCAGCAGGGGCTGAATTCCATTTTTACAAGACCCATGTATAAGAAACAGATACAATTAGCATAATTTTTCCACTTTCAGTGAATAAGGTGTCCATTTTTTGACATTCATGTTTTGTGACGTCACCGTAAAGGCTAAACCAGTACTTGTGGACGGATTTGTCTCTTTAAGTGTTTCTACTGAGTCATGACTTTTTATGTCCTAAGAGCTAGTTTCTTTTTCCACAGATCACTAAATCAGGAAAAATTCCCTGGACAGGGACCATGTTGCGGATCTATATATTCCAGCCCTTTAATATGTGATGTATTAACGCTGTCTTTAGAAATTTCTTCTGGTATACGTTGACTCTACTTATTAGACCATAAAGTCATGGGCTGAATGGGTAGAACTAGATGGTAGTGTGCCCGCTTTGAGACTGGGAGGTCGCTGGTTCGCGCCTCGGCCGAGTCATACCTAATTGGTATAATGGCGGCGCCCTCTGTTGGCTGCGGCTGCATCGACTCGCTACAACGGGTCAGGTGTATCGACATTTCGTTCTGTGTACATTGTTACAAAGAATGACAATACAAAGGAAATTATTATTATTATTATTATTATTTGGGATAATCTGTTGCCTTTTTAGCGATGTGTCAATAATGATTTTGGGGTTATTCTTTTGTGCCGCAATCACCTTCGAAAAATAGCCTGATTTTGCAGATCAAGGGCTGCTCTATACTTTATCAAGTTGTCACACCAGATTTGACAGAAAACCTCAAGGTAGCGCGCCATTTTCTTTCAGATTTCCTGCAGTCTTTTTTTGAACGATCTAGTTTCATCAATAAACCAAGGTATGCGTCTTTTAGGTCGTGATTTAGGCCGTAGGGGCGCTACAGAATCAAGTACACTAGCCAGGGTGGCATTAAAGTCTTTCATGAGTGAGTCAATAGAGCCATTATATAAAGGAAACGACGCAACTACTCCTGAAAGAAGATCAGAGGGCTCAGAAACTATGCCAGTTCAAATATTGCGTCCGCTAAATCCTTGAGTTTTTTTAGTACAACATCTAGCCAGCACCTCAAATGTAACTAAATAACGATCAGAAATAACAGTAGTACACGGTAACACTGTGATAAAGGACTATACAAATAAACCTGATTTGAGTTGATATGACTAGAGGGCCCCGTCTTAGGCCAACGCTCATTTTGTTTTGTCCTCCAAACGCCCCCCCCCCCCCCCCCCCCCCCCTCCATTCCGACCCCCCCAGAATAGGTAATGAGCCAAGTGAAAAGGTATTGGGATCACATGGGTGAAGACCTGACCATGAGATGTTCATCTTTGAGCCTGATCTTTAGTGGGGGCTTGGGTAACAGGGACACCAGATTCATCATTGCGGTCTTGGAAATGTGATTTGTCTGGCCTATAACCAAGGTCCTATCTGAGGGACTCTGCTAGGTATATAAAGCTCCTGACATCTTTGCTCCTAAGATCATTGGGACACTAACATCCCCGGCAAGGGGTTAAGCAGGAGTACCCGGTCTGGTTTGGGAAGTTAAACAAGGATAATGGTATTAGTATTAGGTGAAAATAAACACAAAAATGGTAATCTGGTTTAGAATAGATGGTTTCTACTATAAAAAATACGCAATGGCGCAGTGGTTAGCGCATGTGCGGCACAGTTTAAATCATGGGAACCTCCTGCGTGGGTTCAAATCTAGCTCCAGACTTCCTGTGTGGAGTTTGTATGTTCTCCCCGTGCTTGCGTGGGTTTCCTCCGGGCACTCCGGTTTCCTTCCACATTCCAAAAACATGCATTTCAGGTGAATTGGCCGGTCCAAATTGTCCCTAGGTGTAAATGAGCGAGTGAGTTGTCTGTCCCCGTGTGCCTTGCAATTGGCTGGCAACCAGTTCAGGGTGTCCCTTGCCCACTGCCAGATGATTGCTGGGATGGGCTCCACCACCCCCGCGACCCTACTGAGGATAAGCGGTGCAGCTAATGAGATGAGATGAGATGCAGTGGTAAACTTTTCGTCAGGCAGATCCGCCATTGTTGTTTTGGTCTCGCGGTTCGAGTTTTCGTCTGCACGCCGACCTCGGCAAACGAGATCTAGTCGTTTCGAGATTACGTCATTGTTGTGGTGGTTGTCGTCGAAGGAAGGTGAAGGCGAAGTATGCCACCGAAAAAAGTTAGTATTAGGTGAAAATCAACACAAAATTGGTAATTTCTTCCGTGTCAGTAATAAGTCGAAACTTATTGCAGAAAGTGATAACAACGGCAATAATTCCGGTGTTATGCCGAGATTTGCATCCCCTAGCTCAGGGGTGTCAAACTAATTTTAACTCTGGGGGCCACACGATAGAACAAACATTCTGTCAGGGGCTAGACTAATAGATTAAAGACAAAGAAAAAGAGAGATAAAGAGGGAGGGATAAGGAGAGAGGGTGAGACAAAGGAAGAAAAAAAGGAGAGAGGGAGAGAGTATGAGAAACAAAAGAGAAGTCATGAGAGAGGGGTAAAGAAAGGGAGAGGAATAAAGAAATCCAAAGAAAAATAGAAAGACAGAAGGGGAGAAAAAAGAAAAAGCGCGAAGGGTAGGAAGAGAGAAAAGAACGGGGGGGGGGGGGAGTAACTAAATGCAAGTACTATGTCTTTGTGAGAGGAATCTGGCTTTGGCAACATCACGTTGACTTATTTCAACCTGCAGCTTGTTTTTCTCTTGCGCTTCTCAAAGTGTTGTCTCGCGGGCCGGATTCAATCCCTTAGCGGGCCTGATCCGGCCCACGGGCCGCCTGTTTGACACCGGTGCCCTAGCTACTATAACCACTTTTACCTCGTTTTATCTCACTTTTATATCACTTTTCGGGAATGTAATGGCGAACATATAACCAAAACTACTTCGTCTTGCATTTGTTGGGAATGTAATACAACTTAAACCGTTCCGTCTTTGTATTTGTTGTGAATGTAATCGAGCGGTAATGCACACCGTATATAAATCACTTCTGAGAACTGTTATGCACTCTACTATAAAGCTTATTATGCTGTAATAAGCTTTATGGTAGAGTGCATAACAGTTTCAATACAAGCAATTTGAGTAGAAAAAGGCAAAATAAGCATGTTACCTGCTCGAACTGCACGGATATACAGACTAATATTTCAGCAATATTGTTTTGTATAATGTACAATATTTTTGTGGAGTGAAAAATCTGAAGTGATAACTGCTTTGTATTATCAATTAACTGATGATTAAAACTGAAAAATATAGATTCATATAATTATTTCAGCAATATTCTTTTGAATAATGTGCAAAATTGTTGTGAACTGAAAAATCTTGAAGTGATAACTGATTTGTATATTACCAATAAACTGTTTAAAACTGAATGAATATATAGATTTATATTATATATTTGTCGCCGATTTACAATGTCCACCTCGATAACACAAAATTTTGGGGACCCATAGATTTTTGAGCATGCGAGTCCTCGGGACTCATCACTTTTCACAGGTAAAATGAACACATAACGCAAAACGTAATCGTTTATTGCTCATTAGACCATAAATACCGGGATCGCCACCTAAAACACTTTAAAAATGATGGTTTGATATGGAACACCTCTAATGACCACTCAAACAAATTGCGGTGGTTCATTTGGCTAGTGGTGGCAAACGGATAATCAAATCATAATTTGTTCACTCGCATCAAAGTGGCGATTGAAACATTTTCCTCACAAAGAGCCCAGCAGGTCGGCTGTAATGGGAGTTGCAAGCCTCGCCTGTACTTGGCTAAGATGTAAGCTCTTAAAGATCAATTGTGATGTTCGCATGCAGCGAGTCACAAATGGGGCTCCTCCGGTGTAACACGAGCAGACAAGGAAAGGCTTTCTAATGGCTTTATGCAATTTTGGTCGGACAAAACGCTGCAAATTCGGGTTAAACCATTTGGTTTGTTTGTCTCTGGATTTATTTGAAAGCTAGTTTGTGCGTGTTTGATTTAGCGGAAGCTTAGGGGTGTGTACACAGAAAGCAAAAACAATTAAGTAGGACCAATAGGGATGAGTTTCCTATTTGATGAGGGATTATTCAAATGACTGGCAACTGAGGGTAATGCATTGCAAAGGAAACTAGGGCCACTATGGTAAGACTAGACAGAACCGCATGGAAAGTACTGGCCCTTTTCTTTCATCTAATAGTATTTGAAAAACACAACCACCTCTCATATGGTTGCAGTTCTTTGTAAGATCAGCAATTAATATGATCATATTCTAGTAATGGTAAATGGTCTGCATTTATATAGCGCTTTGCAAGTCAATGAAGACCTTCCAAAGTGCTTTACAATGTACTTCACACTTACCCATTCACATTCACACACTCACACACCAATAGGGGCACCAACCTGCTTATTGAGAGTATTAGGGGATTCAGTGTCTTGCCCAAGGACACTTGGACATATAACACGGAGGAGCCGGGAATCGAACCTGCGATCTCTTGATCCCAAGATGTGCGCTCTACCTCCTAAGCGAATGCCGCTAATCTGACTGAATATTATTTGACAATCAATTTGACATACACCAATTATATGCAGGGGTTTTATGGGTGCTTGAAATCCTTAAAAATGCTTGAATTTTAATGTGTTTTCAAGGATTGCAAAGTGCTTGAATTTTGTGTGAAGTTCTTGAAATTGATTCCATGTTCTACAAAAAATCTGGTTAAAAATGACACACTGCTCTCTTCTGGCTTTGCTCTGCATTTCTTTTCTGCTCATGATTGACAGCAGCTGGTATAAGTTTGTATGGTATGAAGCGTCATCTCCCCCTACTGGTTGTTCCCATGAGGACAGGTGCATGCTACACCTAAACAGGGCACTATACAATGTATATGTCACGGTTGCCATGGCGCCCAATTGGCCCCGCCCATGTGGAGCCAGCTGCAGCTTGTTCACGGATTGGCTTCCCCACTATTTAGACCCTGTACTTTCAATCCCCGGTTGTCGGTCCGTCTGCGAATCTCCGTGTGTTCAAGGCAAGCCTTTTTCGACCCTGACTTCCGTCTGTCCCGTTCTGCTCCAGTTTGTCTCCGGCTACAACAAGTTTTGATCCCGATCACGTCTTGGCTTACGACTTGTTTCCGACCCCGACCACATTTTTGCTGTCCCGTCCCCGACACCACCATCGCTCGCCACGGAAGATCCGCTTCCGTGTTCGGATCACAAGCCGAGTATAAGAGTGACCTGCCTCCCACGTCAAGCGAACTCCGGGGCGTGGGTGCACCCCTTCCTCGTTCCGTCAATCAAACTTGTGGTAAACGTCACGCGAGTGGGTCCTGTTTCCGGTCTGGTCCTGACAGTACATTAGAGCAAGGATTATGTATCAATTTTGGACATTTATTATGCCAGTGGTAAATAGTAATGCGAAAGACTTCCTGCAATTGAAAATGTAAGCCACATATTTAGTGTAATTTTACACCTACAGTACTTGTGGAGGGATTTGTCTCAAATATATTTACACACTTATTGTTCGGACCCACAAATATTTTCACAATTACCTCAAGATCTAAAAGTCCTAATTCTTCATAAATGCAGAGGCAAGTTTTAAAACCCCAGATGTAAATCTGATTTTTCCCTGTGGTTTTGCCAAACACATGATTTACTCCGGATTTCTTCTTTTAATGGCACTGAATAAATTGTAAAATTGGCTTTGAGAGTCCTTAGAAAAATTAGGCGAATGGCTAAATTTCAATGCCTGTATCCAGACCATTAAAATGTCATTAGATTTTGATATTAAAATCAAAAAACGATTCATTTTGAATTAGTCTTCGATCAGGCAAAAAGGATCATCATTATTGGCCAAAATATAGAGCTAAGGAATATTATGGATTGAATAAAAAGGGTAATTTACCAAATTGCGATTTACAAGGTTTTGATCTGTCATCAACCGAACGTTTTGCTGTGATTTGGCACACAATAATCAGTATTTTGTATATACCGATATTATCGCACATAAAAAAACAAACATTTGCCAGAAATTAAAAGTGCGCCTTTAAAAACTATTCACTTTATAGACTGGAAATAAAGAAAATGTCATGATGACTGATTTGGATCATTTGGCGCCGCTGCCAGCTATCTGATTGGTTCCCAGTCCTTTCACTCTCCTGTTGTCAGTCCGTCAGCGAACCTCTGTTTCTACAAGGCAAGCATTTTGACTCTGACTCCGTCGGTCCATCTTTTGGCACCCGTTTTTCCACCCGTCCGTTCCTGATCTCCCGGTTTGTGTCCGGTTTCGACCCGTTTTTTCCGTCCTCGAGACCGCTATCTCCCGAAGATCCACTTCCGTATTCAGATCATGATCTGATTGTGTGAACAGCTTGGTTTCCACGTCCAGCGAGCACCGGATCGCGGGCGCTGCCCTCCTCTTTCTATCTATAAACTTGTGGTTAACGCTACGCATTTGGGTCCTGATTAAGTTCTGGTCGTGACAGAAAATACAATTATAATGCATACAAATATAACGAAATGCTTCCACATATGGCAACCATTTATGAACAAATCTATGAAAAAAGTATTTTATTCAGTTTTAATTGAATCCGCCTTATACTCAGTGGCACCTTCATATGTGAAAATTAATAGCTCGCTGAGGATTATTTTCAGGGTGCGCTTTAATATTAGGGTGCACCTTTTATGGTCTGTACAATAAATTAAAAAAATGGATAATGACTGTTGAGAGGTTGAACATTATTAGTTGGTGATTGCTTAAAAAAATCAGTTAGTTGTTTACTAATTAATTAATTCTCACTGAAGCAATTTGCTGTATTCTAGAAGGTTTTTTTCCCCCATGCTCAAAACTACTTTTTTCCCCGAGTTCAGCTTTAATAGTCACGAACTGAAGCTGAGTTGATCAATTATTTCCCATCGTTGTAAAATTGAAAGGCGAAAAAGGTCTTATGATGACTATAATGTCGGCAGGATGAATATTAATCAATGTGGCGATCATTTGTGTCAATGTTCAGTGCCCAGATTTACATTTAAATTAATTCAAATGGTCTCCCATTCCGGAATGATATACAGTAGTCATGATGGTAATAAAAGTAAAACCCTCTTTCATACTCGGCTAGCTGTAATGTGGGATCGCTGTCATTTCAGGTCTGGCCTTATATGCTCTTTGAGTTATTAGAGTTGTATCCTTTACATCTAAATGACTGGATTAATCCATTTCAGAAGCAGGAGTTCTGTAGCATGGAGACCTGGAGATCCTTTATTCATACAAGGTTGTGCGAGTGCTATCTACTTCCGGCGCCGTCACGAATGGCAGCAGCTCCCGTGTTATTTTCGCTATCTATCTATTTTCGATGGGGAAAGAAATCCAGCATGGCCTTAGTGGATCGCTGGTTGAAAAAAACATTATCTCTAATCTCATATTGCTGATAGTGAGGGCCAGGATAGCACATTTGTGTTCCCTTTCTGTCCACCAAAATTGAACTGCATGTCGGGACCAGAACAGAGACAAGATCCACTTGCGTATGTTTCAGCCTTCTTGGGAAGAAGGGAGAGGATTGCACAATAGATCCAGTGATCGCTGGTTGCGGAGAGCAGGTTGCTCTGTACGTGGAAGTGATACTTCCTTGGCAAGAGATGCCGGTGTCTGGAACGGAAAAAAACAGGTCAGTAGTCGGGACAGGAGAGCAAAAAAAACATGGCCGAGATCAGAAAATTGGTCGAAGCCGGGAAACAGATGGGAGCCAAAACGGGAGTGAGTCAGGGTCGAAAAGCTTGCCTAGCGTAAACTGAGGTTTGCAGACGGACTGACAACAGGTGACAGAAAGGACTGGGTTTAAATAGTGACAGGGAACCAGTCTGAGGCAATGAGCGGGCACAGGTGCTTCGCATCAGTAATCATGACACTTCATTCATGCGGCCGCAATCCATTATCTGTGATCCAATACTGCTACAAGTGGGGAAGGGTATGGTGCAATTTTTTGGTGTTCTTGTGTTTGCCGTTACTGTATTTCCGCTTAATATATACTGCAATGTGCAGCTGTGATCCATTATCCCCAATTCTACCTTGCTGCTAGCAGGGTAAGACTGAAGGCCGTATTATCAGAAGGCATGCTGTTCACTTTGAATTAAATATACAGTTGTGGGCGTGATCCATTCTATCGGGCTGACTATTTCTGGAAGCAGTAGCTTTTTGTTTCCGCGTGAAATAAATTGTTTTGGCCTTGATGCATTATTCCAAGTTAACTACTTAATCGCTGAGAGAGGGGCCCAGAAAGTAAAATGTTGTCATGAGTGGCTTCTTATTTGAGTTTTTTTTTAGTCTAAAAGAACCAGCACCCATCCAGTCGCTATCCATTATCCCCAGTAGTCTATCGCTATTAGCGGGTGCCGGCAGAGCTCATGTTAAAAAGGGCAGATAACTTCGCTGTTTTTCGCAAGGGGCTTGTGACACCAATAACTGTGATAAACAATGGATTACAGTATACCAATTTTTCTAAAAATCAATACAAAATGCTGCAGCGAGGCTTTTAACTAAGACAAGAAAGTTTGATCACATGACCCCAATGCTAGCTAACCTGCATTGGCTCCCAGTTAGCTTAAGACGCGATTTTAAGGATCTGTGGTAGTATAAAAAAGCATGCATGGACTTGCTCCCTCATATCTTTCAGATTTATTTTCCCCCTATGTTCCGGTCCGGAGCTTCTGAAAATGCTGGTCTACTCGGAATACCAAGAGCCAAGAAGAGATCCGCAAGTTCGAGAGCATTCTCCATTTGGGCCCCAGTGCTGCGGAATGCTCTTCCCACTAAGATTCGATCTGCATCCTCAGTGGAAATGTTTAAATCCAAGCTCAAAACATACTTCTATTATATAGCATATGAATAACTTATATGAATACACAATATCTGTGTATTATTTGCCCTCATGCAGGTTTTAGATCAGGTGATGGTGTCGTAATAGTCTGTGGTCTGTGCAGCCATTTGAGACTCTTTGTGATTAATAGCTTCACAAATAAACATGACTTGACTATAGTGCTACAATGTGGATTGTTGTTACAGAACCCCTACCTATCCAATAGGTTTTGTATGGAAAAATAATATTACTAGTAATATGTCTCATGATATTTTTCTTAATCAATGTCACTAGTTTCTTCGAATAATACATACTGTATAGTGTAAATTGGACACCCAAAAGTTGGTTAAAGACAAAACTGAGTATTAGTGGTTGACACATACTTGAAATTTCTGCATGTCTGCCAAAAAATAACGAAATTCTTAGTGGAGCCTTCATTTGAATAAACCACACAAAAGAAATGTTCTTTGGTGAACGGCAACGTGTGTTTTTCCATCGTAATTGAACCTTTTCAATGGACGAAATGGGCGCCCTGCATGATTGCCCACGCTTGTAACATTTCCTATCTTTGGTTACAGACAAATGGACCAGATGCTGTTTTTATTAGGCCAGTTTGTCATACACAGACCCATAATCTGACTTTCTCACCAGTGAGAAAGTATTCCATCACGTACGACCATAGAAAGTACTTTTTCACTTATTTTCATTTTGTGTGCCGCGCATTCGATAGCATCTCGGTCTGTGCTTTGTTTTAACAGAGATTTACGTCTCGATCTTTTGATCAAGATTGCGACGATTCAATATTGTTATCCAAAAAATACGTCGACTTGATGTATTGTCATTGGAACAATCTGCGTTTGATCTTCTCAAGTTAATAGAAAGTTGCACACCGCGTCCATTACTAGTTTTCATTCCAGATATACTGCGGTACATCCCAAAGGGTTCTCTTGCTGTTTCTATTGCCAGTTTCATGGCCTTGGGGTAGCTGTTCATACATGTCTTCCCTTCATCCATGGTGCACAAGAGCACCCGCTGGGACAGAACAGTGCTTGAGGACAAGTTGTGATGAATGGTCTGTCCCGCTTCAGTTCCAGCTTGCTGTGTCCTGCCCTGTACGGGGCGACTCGCTGCCTCGCTAGCGGGTAGATATTAGTCATTGACCTGTGTTATTTGTGAGCATAGGTTGACACACAGAGGTGCAGTAGGAAACCCTAATACCCGAATAGTTTTTTACGTGTATTGCTCTTAAATGACAATTGTTGTGGAAGTATATTCCCTCCATCAATTATCTGCACCGCTTATCCTCAGTAGGGTCGTGGGGGTGCTGGAGCCCATCCAAATATCTTCGGATAGTGAGCAGGAGACACCCTGAACTGGTTCCCTGACAGTCGCAGGGCACACAGAGACAGACAATTCGCTACTGACCCGTTTTTCTATTACCGACACTGCCATCGCTTGTGAGAAACGTTACACATGTGGGTCCTGTCTCCATTCCGGTCTCGACATTTGACTGGTCAAACATGTCCCAATACCGCATATGTGTCTTATTGTGAAATATATTGCCCTAAAAAATAATATAATCTGACTAGTGCCTCGCCTATCTTAAATTATTTAAAAAAAAAATATGGATCGACACGTGTGTACTGGTATCAGTTATTAGTGCGGGGACCAGTGTTCCCTCTAAGCTGTGCAATTGTGCACTGCTCGCACATTCTCAGCGCACAAGAAAATCTAGCCAGCGCACAAAAATGAGGGATCAAAATTACTATGAAACAACAGTGAGCAAATTACTATTATTGTGACTCCCTGTGATTAAGGGTGTCACAAATATTCATTGCTTGAGGTTTTTGAGTTTTTCCTTGCCCTCATGCAGGTTTTAGATCAGGGGATGGTCTCCTAATAGTCTGTAGATAATCTGTGGTCTATGCAGCCCTTGGAGACTCCTTGTGATTAATGGCGTCACAAATAAACATGACTTGACTTGACTTAATAAAAGGCTTAGGTGTTCCGTGCAAGACCTAGATTTATACCACTTTTTCCTCATTAATGAACTTTTGGATTTTGCTTAGCGATAGATCAATTGAAGTTATTTTTCCGTTAACACAGCATAACAGCCAAACTTTTTCTGACTATAGATTTTTTGGGGTCTTTTCATCGTGAACGTTCCTGGAATAGCTCAAGCATTAGCCGGCCAATGGCAAGGGACATACAGTGGATTCAGACAACCATAGACGCTGACACAATCATTGAGTTAAATTGGATTTTTTGGGGGTTTGCGGTGTCGTCTGTCCTTTTTACCTTCTTGGCTCGATAATAAAGAAATCTTTGAGTGTTTGTGTGCACGGGACCAGCTGCAGTCGGCCCGACGAATCATTAGAAAGCTGGCCAGCTCTATGTCACCTTGTCTTTATGTTTGGCCTCGCTGCACTTGCACTTTTCTCACGCAATAGACTCAGGTCAATGTTTGGAAAAATGAAAGTATCTTTGGTGCCAAGCGACAAAAAAGCAAAACATATTGTGAGAGATGATCATTATTAAGACTGTTTAATGGCTATATTTGCACAGATAAAATACATGTATATAGTTTAATTCTACATTATAACGGCAGAGAAAAGAACTCACGTCCTTCCTGGTCGAAGTCCACAGAGAGAGAAGGACGTTTATTTTGAGAGATCAGTGCACACAAGAACATAATTTCAAAATAAAAGAATACAAGATTGATAAACGTACAAGAGATATAATTACACATTATTGAAACGTTACTTTATGTGTGTGTGTGTATGAGAAACATTTTTTTTATATTTAGTAATATAAAAACAAGCTAATTACCTTGAGACAGAAATTCAAGAGATTTACATTGAAACCCTGACACATACATCGATAAATCAAGGAAAAATGACTTCAAAGATGTGCAGGGGTGTTTCATTTATTTCAATAAACCCCAATGCAGCTAATTTAACCCCACTACCCCTAATTCTAACCCTTAACCTTCACACATATTTTAACCCAAAATCCCTAAACTCGCTAGAGTTGGGTTGATCCTCAAAGATAATGTATTTAAAAGAGGCAAAATAAAAACACTTGTGTTTGCCCACCTGGTTTTCTTTTAAAATGTACCTACATTTTGGTATTTGTCATGATTACTGATGTGACTCAGCTGTGCCCGCGGATTCTGATTGGCTCCCGGTCAGTATTCGAACCCAGTCCTGTCAGTCCGTCTGCGAACCTCAGTGAACACTAGGCAAGCCTTGTTTGACCCTGATTCCCACCTGTCCCGTTTTGATCCTGACCACGTCTGATCTCCCGTTCTGGCTTATGACTCGTTTCCGACCCCGCCCACGCCTTGCTCTCCACCCCAGCTACTGACCTGTTTTTTTTTTTTCCGTTCCCAACACCGCCATCGCTCGCCACAGAAGTCCCACTTCCGTGTCTGGGCATCCTCCTCCTCGCGACCAGCAATCTCCGGATCGTGTGTGCACTCCTTCCCCTTCTTCCCAATTAAACTGTGAGAAACATTATGCGAGTGGGTCCTGTCTCCGTTGTTGTTACATTTTGATATTTAATTCCTGTTTACCAAATTGTTCCAATTATTTATCTGACTCCACTAACCAAACACTAACTGCATTCTCCTAACACGCGCGGTCGTTTCTTGACGGAAAAATGACCAGCATTTCCACACGGGGGCAGATTTGATTTCTTAAACAATAAAACTAAGTGAACTCCATCGAATATATGGCCGAAATAGTGTTGCTCGAGTCTCCATCAAGCCTCCTCTCTCGATCTTCTGCTTTTTTTCTCCCGGCCCATAGTTTTTTTCTCCGCAAGGTGGTGTGCCGGCTCCTCCCATGGGCGTGCCAATGAAAGCCCCCACGTCGGCTCCAACCCCTCGCCTCGATGTCTGGAGAAACACAAAACAATACCGAGCGTTTATCAAAACAATGCCAGACGTCCTTCGTCAGAGTCCTGTTATCAAAATTCCCCAGCCAAAACATTCCGAATTTGGAACAGCGTGACCTGAAGCCCACTCGGTTGCACTCGATAAATGTAACTTGTATTTAATCGTATAAAATCCTTTATAGTAAAATGTATAAAATCCTTCACCGTTCTGGTCTTGGCACATTTTTTTTTCTTCCTTTTCTATTAAAACAAGTATAATACACAGGAACATAAGAAACTTGAAATTTGTCAGGACCAGAACAGAGACAGGACCCATTTGCGTGCGTTTCTTAGTTTTTTTGGGAAGATGGGAAAAGATTTTACACAAGATCCGGAGATCGCTGGTCACGTGAAGCAGGTTGCTCAGACGCGGAAGTAGAAATTCTGTGGCGAGCGATGGCTGTGTCGAGAGCGAAAAAAAAAAAACGGGTCAGTAGCCGGGACGGGGAGCAAAATCGGGGTCAAGAACAAAAAACGGGTCGGAAACCGTGACACTCTTATCCCTAATACAGACATCCTTACCCCACTACTCCAAACTCTAACCCTTAACCTTAGCACCAATTATAACCCCAAATTCCTAAACTCGCTAGAGTTCAGTTGAAACTATCTACCTCAAAGATTATGTATTTAAAAGAGGCAAAATATACAGAACATAAAATAACAAGAAAAAAATACTCTAGTGTTGGCACACCAGATTTTCTTTTAAAATTTACCTACATTTTGGTATTTGTCATGATTACTGATGTGACTCGGCTAGGCCCGCTCAATTGGCACCAACTGCCACTGATTCTGATTGGCTCCCGGTCAGTATTTTGTAATTCGGGACGGGAGAGCAAACGTGGTCGAGATCAAAACAGATCATAGTTTCCGGGAAACAGACGGGAGCCGGAATAGGGGAGAGTCAGGGAAATACAACAGGAAAAACTATACGGGAAAGAAAACTGGAGAGAATAATAAACAGGACAAAAATAGACGGGACCAAAACTGCAAACCAATATTAAACAGGACAGAAATAAACAGGAACAATACTGGACAGGAAATACCAACAGGAAACAGGACTGAGGAAAAACCCACGTCTTGCGGGGCAGAGGTTCATTGACGGACTGACCAATGAAGAGTGAGAGCACTGAGCTTAAATAGAAGAGCTTGCCTATCATAAGCTGAGGTTTGCAGATGGACTGACATTCGGTGACTGGAGGACAGGGGTATAAAAAGTGACAGGTAGCCAATCAGAGCCTGAGGCAGTTGGCACCAAAGAAGCGGGCACAGGTGCCTCGCATCAGTTATCATGACAGATTAAAATGCTAGTGGAACTTTTTTCAATGTCTGTAAAAGGTAAATAAAGAATATATTTTAAGATCATTGTTCAAATCTCAATCACCCTAGAAGTGCCTTCAAGTCCATCAAGGGTATTGAGATGCACTACCCCAGAAGTCATCCTAGGTCTTCAAATGTAAAACCTCAAATCAATCTAGATAATCACGCCGAATGCCACAGTAATGATTAATGAATCAAAACATTTTTTTAGCCCCTCAGGACGGTAATTTCCCAGTCGAGACATGACGGACTGCGACGAATAAAGACCGGCAACATCATTTATGAGTGTCGTAATCTTAAATTTGGCAGCAGTGGTCTGTGACAGAGGCCACCAATCATTTCCAGCAGGCTCGTTTAACGCCGACTCGTATTTGACTACGGTCCACGATGGCGTTCGAATGCTGCACATACAGATTTTATTTGAATATTTTAAGGAAGTTCCCGCATTTGAAACCCTGCTCAAAGGCAATTTTCCCCACCACCTTTTACTTTTTATGGCCTTTTTGAATTTGACAGTCATATAACATTACTAGTTCACGGATCTCTTAACCATGGATTAACCCATAAGGACACAACTCTGGACAGCTTTCTCCATTGTTGACTGTTCCAGGACTGTGTTTGGGTCGTGGCAAAGTTGGCACCAGTCCATTCCGTATACATTTATCTATCTACCTCTCTATGTATCTCTCTTTCTCTATTTCTCTTTCTTTCTCTTCTCTTTCTTCCTTCAACCTTAGTTTAAATCCTTCCTTCCTTCCTTCTTTACACCTTAGTTTAAATGATTCCTCTCTTCATTTCTTCCTTCCTTCCACCTTAGTTTAAATGATTCCTTTCTTCATTTCTTCCTTCCTTACTTCAACCTTAGTTTAAATGATTCCTCTCTTCATTTATTCCTTCCTTCCTTCCATCTTTGTTTAAATGATTCATTTCCTCTTTTATTGCTTCCTTCCTTCCACCTTAGTTTAAATGCTTCCTTTCTTTATTTATTCCTTCCTTCCTCCTTAGCTGAAATGATTCCTTTCTTCCTTCCTTTCACCTTAGTTGAAATGCTTACTTCCTTCGTTTCTTCCACCTTAGTTTAAATGCTTACTTTCTTCATTTCTTGCTTCATTTCTTCCTTCCACCTTAGTTTAAATGATTCCTTTCTTCATTTCTTGATTCCTTTCTTCCTTCCTTCCACCTTAGTTTAAATGATTCCTTTCTTCATTTCTTGCTTCCTTCCTTCCGCCTTAGTTTACATGCTTACTTTCTTCATTTCTTGCTTCCTTCCTTGCACCTTAGTTGAAATGATTCCTTTCTTCATTTCTTGCTTCCTTCCTTCCACCTTAGTTGAAATGATTCCTTTTTTCCTTCCACCTTAGTTTAAATGCTTACTTTCTTCATTTTTTGCTTCATTTCTTCCTTCCACCTTAGTTTAAATGATTCCTTTCTTCCTTCCTTTCACCTTAGTTTAAATGATTCCTTTCTTCGTTTCTTCCACCTTAGTTTAAATGATTCCTTTCTTCCTTCCTTCCTTCCACCTTAGTTTAAATGCTTACTTTCTTCATTTTTTGCTTCATTTCTTCCTTCCACCTTAGTTTAAATGATTCCTTTCTTCCTTCCTTCCACCTTAGTTGAAATGATTCCTTTCTTCATTTTTTGCTTCCTTCCTCCCTTCCTTCCACCTTAGTTTACATGCTTCCTTTCTTCATTTCTTTCATCCGTCCTTCCTTCCACCTTGGTTTGAATGCTTACTTTCTTCATTTCTTGCTTCATTCCTTCCTTCCTTCCACCTTAGTTGAAATGATTCCTTTCTTCTTTTCTTGCTTCATTTCTTCCACCTTAGTTTAAATGATTCCTTTCTTCATGTCTTGCTTGCTCCCTTCCTTCCTTCCACCTTAGTTTAAATGATTCCTTTCTTCATTTCTTGCTTGCTTCCCTCCTTCCTTCCACCTTAGTTTGAATGATTTCTTTCTTAATTTCTTGCTTCCTTCCCTCCTTCCTTCCACCTTAGTTTGAATAAATGATTCCTTTCTTTGTTTCTTCCCTCCTTACTTTCTTCCACCTTAGTTTAAATAAATAATTCCTTTCTTCATTCCTTCCTTCCTTCCGAGTAGGCTTTTGTAAAAGTCGCGTCCGATGTGACGGGAAAATCTGCTGGAAGGCTGTCACCGCTGCTGAGCCATCGTAGATGGGCTTCAGCGTATTTCAGGGTAGAGTTGGGAACGGGAAAATGAGGTAAATGATGCTGTTATCAGCTGTCAAAAAAAAAAAAAAATCATGCCTTCCCTTTTCAAATATCTTGTGTCCGTTCACAACATGTCGCAGCTTTGATGACAGATGACCCATTTGCTTTTCTTCTAACCAGGATTTCAAATGCAGTGATCCCTCGCTGTATCGCGGTTTACTTATTAGGGTTGTGCTAATTTGCAGATTGTCATCATGCGTTGTTTGATGTATTCTCATTGGCTAAATCGTTGCCCTGCCCCTTTTCTGCTTGTGTCTGCCTGCATGCAAATCTTTTTCAACTTTTTTCAAAAAGCTATCATGAAAACAAAACGCTCATGACCGACAAAAGTACTGGCGGCCAGGGCTAAAAGACAAACAAATATGCATTTTATCCCTGAAAAAGTTGAACTTCTCGACCCGCTAACTTTGCTTTGGAGCCATATGTGTCAGGACCAGAACAGAGACAGGACCCACTCGCGTAACGTTTCTCACAAGTTTTATTAGAAGAAAGGGAGGTGGTTGCACCCATGATCCGGGGATTGCTGGACGTGGGAAGCAGGTCACTCTGAACACAGAAGTGGGATTTCCGCGGTGTCCGGAGCGGAAAAAATAGGTCAGTAGCCGGGATAGAAGAGAAAAAACGTGGTCTGGATCGGAAACAAGTCGAAAGCCAGGAGAGGAGAGTAGACAGAGTTTAAATACTGACACAGAGCCAATCCGTCAACAAGCTGCAGCTGGCGCCACACGGGTGGGGGCGATTAGGCGCCATGGCAACCGCGACACTATGCATCTCTTTGGCATTTCTATTGGCTCGCTAGCGTCTTTTAAAAAATATTTGATATTGGAAAAACATATGGTTTCTGTAAAATAGCAAACAAGACACATTCCCATATTAATGAATATAAATAGATACCAGCAAAAAGAAGAAGAGAAAAGAAGTGTAGATGGGCAATGTATGCATTTCCTTCCTTGTAATGCTTAGATAAGGCTTTTATTATTTTGCGTCTCCAGACTTTTTTGTTATTGCATCTTGGTCCAAAGTGGCTCTCGCAACATTTTGGGTTGCCAATGGGGAAGTTGAATCATTTTTCCATAATGTCCACGTGATGGTGACAAAGTAACATGTGAAGTCAAATGATTTGTGTTCTTAATACAAGTGTAGCGGCAACACAATTATGAATGAATGAATGAAAACTTTTATTTCGAACATAAAAATAAAAAAACAGGACAAAAACAATGAGTCAACAACAAAATAATGTCACATAACATGTTCGAAAAGGGGCAGTCAGATGCAGATGCTTCAATTAAAAAAAATACATATAGATGTATAATATATTATTTTCGTTTAGAAAAAAAAAACTTATATGATTTAAAGGGCTTTTTTTTGTTAAATAGATAGTTGAACCTGTAAAAGTGTCCGTTCTTTGGTTACTGTCACGGTTGCCATGGCGCCCAATTGGCCCCACCCGTGTGGCCCCAGCTGCAGCTTGTTGATATATTGGCTCCCTGTCAATATTTAAACTCTGTCCTGTCGGTCCATCTGCGAATCTGTTTCCACACAGCAAGCCCTTCATCGCCTGTCCGTTTTTTTGCTCTGGTTTGTCTCCCGCTACGATCTGTTTTGATCTTGACCACGTCTGCTCTCCCGTCCCAAATTACAACCTGTTTTGATCTCGACCACCTCTGTTCTCCCGTCCTGAATACCGATCCGTTTTTTATCTCGACCACGTCTACTCTCCTCTCCTGGTTTTCGACTTGTTTCTGATCCCGACCACATTTTTGCTTTTCTATCCCGGCTACTGACCCGTTTTTTTCTGTTCCCGACACCGCCATCGCTTGCCAGGGAAATTCCACTTCTGCGCTCAGAGCGACATGCTTCCCGCCTCCAGCAATCCCTGAATCGTGGGCGATACCCTTTCCCCTTTCTTCTAATAAAACTTGTGAGAAACACTACGTGAGGGGGTCCTGTTTCCCTTCTGGTACTAACAGTTACAGAGTACTACAGTACTTAATAAATATTTCTACTTAGTGGGTTTTGACTCTCGAGGGCCATTTTTGGAACGTGAAAAACGAGCGATTACTGTACGACCGAATAATATTGCAGTTTGCTTTGTCTTAGTGTCCAGCATGTGTAACATATCAGTTCTTCATTAGCCCGAGGCATCATCCCACTGCTTCCTTTTTATGCTTGAAAATCTCACTGTTGAAAGTCCTTTTGGCTTTTGATACAATCTCGGAGTTCCTCAGGGTCAGCTCTACAGTGGATTTCTTTTTCGGTGGATGGAAACGGATGTTTACTCATCTCAACCTTGTGGGCATTCCGCCTCCTTTGCTGATTTGCTATGCGTTGTACCCACACGCTGTCCGAGGAAAATGATTCTTTTGTTGCTTCGCTGTTTGACTTTTTAAACGTCTGATGCCTCACTTAGATGTTTTCAGTTAGGAATGTTCACAAGTATTGTGATTTCAGGGTTGGGTAGGGTTACTTTAACTGGATTACTTTCAATGACTTTTGGATTACTCCAATACCAAATATGCTAATAAAAGACAAGAAACTAAATATGAATAAAATGATGACTCACAACACGTGGTAAGCTTTCTCTCCTAGCTTTGATCTCTTTGATCTCAGGCAAAACTAACATGAAATGCGACAGAAACAAAATGAAAATAAATCCAAACAGCTTGCCAACATAATTTTTGCCGTTCCATGTATTCCGTTACTCCCCAAGCCTGCACAAAATTTCGTCATTTTATTCATATTTAGTTTCTTTTGTCTTTTATTAGCATATTTGGTATTGGAGTAATCCAAAAGTAATTTAAAGTAATCAAGTTAAAGTAACCCTACCCAACCCTGTGTGATTTGCACTTGATGGTTGGCCTTGGGCTGCTGACTTCAGTGTCTAAAATCTAAATTCTAGTCAATTTGCAACTCTGGGATGTAGGTTTTCTTGAAAATATCAGCGTGCATATTTTTTAACAAATAGATGTCGCTGTATAGTAGAGCGCAACATAAAACGAGTGCTAATAAGCTCAAAGGAGAATACAACTATGACGACTCTGTCATGATGACTGATTTGGATCAGCTGTGCCTGCTAGTTTGGCGCCATCCGCTGCGGGCTACCTGATTGGTTCCCTGTCCTTTTTAAGCCCAGTCCCTTCACTTGCCTGTTGTCAGCACGTCAGCGAACCTCTGTTTCTACAAGGTAAGCATTTTGACTCTGACTCCCGTCAGTCCTGCTTTTTTCACCCGTTTTTCCACCCTGTTCCTGATCTCCCAGTTTGTCTCCGGCTACGACCTGTTTTTGACCCCAACCACGTTTGCTCTCCCGTCCCGGCTTACGACCCGTTTCTGATCCCGACCACGTCTTTGCTCTCCTGTCCGGCTATTGACTTGTTTTATCCGTCCTTGACACCGCCATCTTCCGCTCCGAAAGATCCACTACCGTATTCGGTTTACAATCCGATTGTGTGAGCGACTTGCTTCCCGCATCCAGTGAGCATGGAATTGCAGGCGCTGCCCTTCCTCTTTCTATCAATAATTGTGGTTAACGCTACGCATTTGGGTCCTGATTCTGTTCTGGTCGTGACACTCAGTGACCAAAGGGCACTATTTTACAAATATGTCAGGTCCCTTCCAGTGGGGCGAAAGTTAATTTCTCAACCATATAAGCCTTGTCTAAAATGCTTGTTATCTGCACCGCTTATCCTCATTAGGGTCGCGGGGGTGCTGGAGGTCATCCAGCTATCTTCAGGCAGTGAACAGGGGACACCCTGAACTGGTTGCCAGCCAGTTGCAGGGCACACAGGGACACAACTCACTTGTTCACACCTAGGGACAATTCGGACCAGCCAATTAACCTGACATGCATGTTTTTGGAATGTGGGAGGAAACTGGAGTGACCGGAGGAAACCCACACAAGCACGGGGAGAACATGCAAACTCCACACAGGATATACGATCTCATGACCTCAAAAATGTGCTGCACACGCGATAACCGCTGCGCTTCCCTGTAATATAGATATTATGTCATGGTTGCCATGGCACCCAATTGGTCCCTGCCCATTGACACCGGCTGAAACGTGTTGACAGATTGCTGTCGGACTATTTAAACGCGGTCTTGTGAGTCGCCTGGTGTCAGAGCATCTGCGAAACTTCTGCTAGACTCTGTGATATGCCAAGTCCTGTGTATTCGTCTGTGTTTGATCCAGTTTTATTTTCGGCCCGATCTGTTTGATTTTGACCACTCTTTAGTTCTGTTTTCAATCCACTTCCGCGACCGTCGATCCCCGAATCGAGTGTGCGCGCATTCCTCTTCTCCCACAATCAGGGTTGGGTAGGGTTACTTTAACTGGATTACTTTCAATTACTTTTGCATTACTCCAATACCAAATATGCTAATAAAAGACAAAAGAAACTAAATATGAATAAAATTACTAAATTTTGTGCAGGCTTGGGGAGTAACGGAATACATGGAATGGCAAAAATTATGTTGGCAAGCGGTTTGTATTTATTTTAATTTTGTTTTTGTCGCAATATATGTTCGTTTTGCCGGAGATGAAAGCCAGGAGAGAAAGCTTACCACGTGTTGTGAGTCATAATTTTATTCTTATTTAATTTATGTTGTCTTTTATTAGCAGATTTGGTATTGGGGTATTCCACAAGTAATTGAAAGTAATCAAGTTAAAGTAATCCTACCTAACCCTGCCCACAATAAACTGTGAGTAACGTTACGCGATTGGGTTCTCGTTCCTGTTTCCTGTCCTGGTTAATATTCATTTTTTTATACTGTAAACATTTTTTTCAAGGATCAGCAAGGAATTAAGACCTGTTTTACTGACAGCCGCCATAGCCTGACTTGCGTCATTGTTTTAAACAAGGGAAATAATCCTTCTTACCAGTTTTAAAAGGTAGAAAAGCGCAACAGCATTCCTGACAGTAGTGGTAGAAACCCGGTTATGCATTCCTGCACTAAAAAAAAAAAAAATGAAAAAGTGAATTTTACTTCCCAGCCAGATGTACTCATGAAAACCCCAACCCCTGTGCTAAGACATTGAATTATTCGACACAGCACCGATCTGCCCCAAAAATGTTGAAAAAATACCTTCCGACTTCAATCACCGTGCTGCTCGCCATAAAACCCAGAGGGCGACTCGTTACCGAATCGCTCGCGGCGCTGATGAATGACTTCCATTTATTCGGCACAATCTGAAGATGCAGCATGACTCCATTGAGCTGGAGAACCTCTCCATGGGTGCCTCTGTTAGACTGCAGGGTTGCGTTTCTCTCACGCCAGCACATTTTCCAACCAGAGGTTCAAATATCGTTTGTTCAGCCCATGTTTGGATTTGCATTCGTTGGCAGCTCTGATTAATCTGGGTCTTTGTCTTTGCTCGATGCAAAACGGAAAGGTAAAGCAATAAATGCAATTACCGATTAATCATGCCGAGGCTCTGTTCTCCTACCGCAGTTGAAGCTTTTCGTTTTGTGAAGGCCTCCGGTTAACCCTAACCCTAATCTGTTCATGAGGGATGTTTAAAGCATTTTAGCGTAGCATACCGGTCAACCTGTAAATTTTTGCCGTACAAAATACGTTTATTATGTATTTTAAGACGTGTACGACGTACAAGGAAATCTGTACGGAAAAACAAATGTGTCAATTATGGGTACCATCCGGTATACAAGATTATCACGAAACTGCAAATCAATCAAGTCAAACGAGTTCGCCGCGGTAGCCTCTATCTCGGGATGGTTTTTTTCGTTGCAAACGAAGCGAGCGGTTTGATACTACTGCGCGCATGCATCTGCCGCCTGGGGATTTCCCATCATGCATCATTCCTTGGTAGTTGTGTAGTGAAAGGAAGTCAGTCTCTTTTTAAAGAACTGGCTTTTTTGGCTCTACTCATTAAAGAGAGACGTATTATATTTGACGTATTATATTACGAATTATTATATTGTATAAAGAAGTTGAGGAAAAAAAGGAAGTATACAGGTAAATGGAGAAAATGAAAAAAAGACCAGCTCGGTGGCCTTGGGGGTATGACGCCCGCCCAGAGACTGGGAGGTTGTGGTTCAAGCCTCGGCCGAGTCATACCTAAGACTTAAACATTGGGACCTGTTGCCTCCCTGCTTGGCGTTCAGTGTTAGGGGTTTGAATTGGGGGGTTTGGTCACCTTATGACTCCCAACACCTCAGTTGGGTTGAGCGAGGGGGCTGGGAATCCCCTCCTCTGAATCAATCTCCCAAAAAGAGTCAGATATGACTATAGCCACCTCCCACTAGGGGGATATAGCTGGGTATATATATATATAAATGGAGAAAATGAAAAAAGACACGTTTGTGGTTATCCCTTTAATCAGTATATTACCAAGAATAATTTAATGCATACAATGAATTCATAATTTGAATAAGACAATGTATTGTTCTATTTATATTTGCATGTATTTTTTCCTTCTGCAGTGAACGTCCAACCAAGCGACTTCATTTTTGAACTTTTTTATAATAAACCTCATTCATGTCGAGCAACTCAATATCTCACAACGAAATGTTAATTAACAATATATATTATATAACGAAACACATGTACTATATAACATGTTAAAATACATAAATAAACATGTTTGGAGAAAAAAATATGGTGTGAGATTATTTTGTATTTTGTAAGGGAAAATGTGACAGTTTGTGAGGACATGGAGCCCTGGAGGTTGACAGGTACGGTGTAGGAAGGTGATTTTTGTGACTGCGCAGGGGCCCCCAAAATGGATTTTCTGTGCCCCGAGTAGAAAAGAAGTATCCCGAGAAATGCTTTCACTCGCCATGTGTCCTTCTGGTAAGAGGCGCTTTATTAAACTGCGAATCTCCAACACAAAAGCGACTTCTCGTTACTTACAGATTCAGGTGCACTCACCAATCGTTTTTTTTTGTGTGCACTTTGAAAGTGTCGCGTGAGAGATGTCAAAATATCGCTCTGGCAGAATAGAGGCATACCTCGCTTTTCAGTCCAGTGAACATGAAATTAAGTTTTGGTTTGGTGGCCTTTTCTGAATAAAGGACTGACATCAAAACAGTTTGGGAAGCTAAAAAATGTTTATTTGGTTTTCGTTCATTTTGTACAGACTGGGTTGGGTAGGGTTACTTTAACGTGATTACTTTCAATTACTTTTGGATTACTCCAATACCAAATATGCTCATAAAAGACAAAAGAAACTAAATATGAATAAAATGATGACTCACAACACATGGTAAGCTTTCTCTCCTGGCTTTGATCTCTTTGATCTCCGGCAAAACGAACATAAAATGTGACAGAAACAAAATGAAAATAAATCCAAACAGCTTGCCAACATCATTTTTGCCGTTCCAAGCCTGCACAAAATTAATTAATTTTATTCATATTTAGTTTATTTTGTCTTTTATTAGCATATTTGGTATTGGAGTAATCCAAAAGTAATTGAAAGTAATCAAGTTAAAGTAACCCTACCCAACCCTGTGTACAGACACTGCCCTACTTGCGTACGAGATTGTTCGTAAGTTGCTTCAGTGCTATATTTGGTATGTTTAAGATATGTATACGTATGTTTAAGGCTTGTGTAAGTAACCTGTATTTTTTTGTACTAAAAAATAAACATTTCTTAAAATAATATGCTCTATATAGATGAATAAAGTGAAGTGTTCTTCCTTTTGGAGGATTGGCTTCAAGAGGTTCAAATGGCCGAAAAAAAGCGATCCAACCATCTTCTCAACCGCATCAAGCTTTCTTGTTACACTTTCATTTCGAAAGAAATGGCTCGCCTCTTCTTTACACTTTACAAAAAACATATTGAATGGATGTACGAGATCTGAAAATATAAAAATGTTAAAGTTCTTAGGGCGCTGGAGATACAGTATGGAATATTTACACACAAACTAGGAAGAGGTAGCGGATTTCTTCTTCGGGTAGATGCTGGGTGACCGTTTACAGCGCCACATGCCGGTAGTGGCAGAAATAAGCACTACAGTACTATTCTGTAGTGAGAAAAAGGTGCACATTACAAAAGATACTTTTGGACATCCCGGAAAAAATGATCGTATCTACTGTTTTTTGTAAGTCGAACGGTCGTAAGTAGGGGAGTGTCTGTATTGGAAACATTTGTTCGAAATACGAAAAATTCTAGACACAAGCCCGATCTGAGAACAAATTAATCCCCAAAACAGGGGTGTCACTTTAGCTCAGTTCGGAGAGGTAAGGAGGAAAGCATCTGCAAGTAACTCGTCCAAATACACAATAAGACCTCAAACGGATTACACGAAATTAAAGTATAAAACCTTTAATCCTTGTCTCTCTTTTTAATCCCCATGAAACACGTCTTCTTAAGACACATCAGGCGCTACGTGATGTAGTGCAACACTGGCTGTAAGCAGTCTTGATTGGACCGGCCCATTTGTACTGCTGTCACAAAGCAAAAACTACCGTAAATTCCGTACCATAAGCCGCTACTTTTTTCCCAAACGTTCAACCCTGCGGCTTATTCAGTGATGCGGCCAATTTATGTAATGTTTCTAACAGCCACCAGCGGCGCTCGAGTACAAAAGGTAAGATTTAGACCGGTGGAATATATGCGCCGAGGAAGACTGCAACTTCTTAGCTTGTGCACAAATTAAATTAGCGAAGAAATATCCTCACCATGCAAATTGCAAAAAGGCACATGACGCAGCTTTCAAGCTAAAAGCAATCGAGCAGTCCGATAAAGAAGGAAACAGAGCTACTGCACGTAAACTTTCCTTTGCGAGCGTGTTGCTAGCGTGTTTTTGAATAAGGGAGCGTGGGACGACGTCTATATTATATAGTCTCTTTCCCATACTAGGGAAGACGACTTTGATGACAGTTTACCATGATTTAGTACGAAGTACGGTATGTTTCTTTAACAGAGCCGTATATTGTGTTTTGACCGTGTTGCTAGTAGCGTTTTGCTACCCTTCACAGGCACGGTTTGGGATGAAAGTTATAATATTATTATTAAATCTTTGAAAACTCTCTCGGTGTACTGTCTTTCTTTGTAAATATGTGTAACCATGTATAATATGTATTTGCAACTGTATATTTTTGTAATGTATTTATTTTAGAGACCTATTCTGATATGTTTTCCACGGGCGAATCAAAAAGAAGGGGCAAAAACAACGGGGGCTGACGGGAAGTGGAGTAAAAGTGAGACGTGTTGGTGGACGCAGCGGACAATAGTGGATATATATTTTTCCCACCCTTACCTTTGGGAATATACATTTTTTTTCCTTGGATTATTTTCAACAGGACCCGGACTCTGCAGGTCTGCATCAAACCTTAAGTACCGAAATCATTTTCCGTTCATTTTGCCGGCTGTGGTTTTTGGACTGAGTACTTACCAGCTCAGTAGCCTAGATGGTAAGGCGCCCGCTTTGAGACTGGGAGGTTCGGGTTCGCGCCCCGGCCGAGTCATTCCTAAGACTTAAAAAGTGGTCGGCGGCGCCCTCTCTTGGCTGCGGCTGCATCGGGTCAGATGCAATCGACATTTCGTTCTGTGTACATTGTTACACAGAATGACAATACAAGGAAATTATTATTATTATTATTATTATTTATATTCAGTTACAATCGCAGGACTCAAAGTCGGGCTTGGGTTGAATTTGTAATTGTGTTACCTGTTTTAATGTGGGCGTATGCGGCTTATATACAGGTGCGCCTTGTGTAAGTACAAAAGCCATCATCCTCTTAAAATGTGGTGGGTGCGGCTTATAATCAGGTGCGCTCTATAATCTGGAATTTACGGTAACTCTTTTTTGTTTTAACACATCAACATCAGTTTTATTTTCCTGCACGGGAAAAAACATCCTTCTGCAAACTTTCTTGAACATGACTGTCCACGCTTACTTATGATTCTTGTTTACTGGCCTCTGGTTATAATTAGTCTTTCTATTCTTCGTCAAGGTTTGTGTACTTGTACTGAAAATCGGCCAACTGGAAAGGGACAAAAAATTCGTAATTGCTTTAGTTGACTTATGTACGCAGCACCAACTTTGGCTAATTTAAATTGGAGTTGAAAGGTAGTGTGCCAAATTCGCTAATCCACTGCAGCGTATGTCCTTTAAGCAGTGTTCTGTGAAGTTTTTCGTTTCACTTGGAAAAAGGACATAATTTACTATCGAGAAAATTGAATTTTAATGAACATATTTTGGGGGTGTTGTGTAGTTCAGTTTTGACACAAAACACCACTTAAAAGTAATCTATGACAGTGTTTTTCAACCCGTGTGCCGGGGCACACTACTGTGCCACTAGACCTTGTCTAGTGTGCCGCTGGAATTTGTCCAATTTTATCTTTCCAAAATATCAGGCCATTAATCAGAAATTTTGCTATCTTCAGACAAGGAACTGTGATAGTCATCCATAACAGTAGATGGCAGTAGATTTATATACGTTTTAGATACTAATTACCTGCTCATGAGGTAGCACAGTACATTTAATAACTTAATATGTTTAGAATAGAATATACCTTTTATTATCATTGTTACAAAATGGGTTGAACATATTGTGACAATGAAATTGGACGTGGCACTCCAGGTTCACATTTTACTGTGAGGATAAATAAAAATAAAAAATGATGGAAAGATAATTTACACAACATAAATACGTTTATTTAAAATCACTTCTTAATTGTTTAAACTCTATGTCTAATAAATCAATAAAAATAGTGCAAAGTAAGCATGGCATGAATACAATTATACGTCTGTATGAGGTAGTGTGTTTGCAGGTATTCCTCCCTAAAGATCATTTGTGGAGAGTTTCAGTTTTTTGTGCAGTGTGCGTTTAGGGTGGTGATGGCTCTGGGGAAGAAACTGTCTCTGAGTCTGTTTGTTTTTGCTTTGTGTGACCTGTAGCGCTTGCTGGAGGGCAGCAGGTCCAAGAGTTTGCGGCCAGGGTGAGAAGAATCAAGACTGGGAAGAGAGCAACCAATGATTCTCTTGATGAAACAAAGTTCAGATCACATGATTCGGATATTCTTTTAGGCCAGCAGAGAATGCCCTGACGGCCCATCACTGATGTTTACACATTTAGTTAAAATAATTGCATTGGGGTACCAATCACATTATCATTTTCTATTTTGTTTCCTCTTGTTGAAGAGAACTTCAAGCTTCTACTGATTACTCTTTTTATGTGTGTGTGGGGGTGATTTTTAAGTTATTCCGCAATTCACGATTTGGCATTTAACTATGATGTGTGATTTAAGGAAGCCTGGTCGTAAAGTCTGATGAATGTTTTTGTTGGGATTGTCAGTGGTCAAATGCCTCTTTTAAAGGCCATGTTTGTCATAATAAGGTCTTTGCTTGCAAATGTAGAGAAGCCCTCTCAGAGGAGGAGACAAGAACTTAAATGTCACCGGCATCTCGAGTAGAAAGCTTTTGCGGTTTTGCAAGGACGTCTTGCGTGTCTCATTGTGGCAGGCGGCAACTCCAAATTGTAATTACGTTTTAGTGTTTTTGCGATTTGAAGCCCTAGAAAATGTAAATATGATCAAACCAGATTCCGTTGGTGGACTTTAAGGATATCGGACCGGAATGGGTTTCAGCCAAATAATCACGGGGAGGACCGAAAATACAATGATTACATTTATTTCCGTTTCTCAATTTTGGATGTTAAAATGACTTTTTTTTTTCAAGCTATGTTACAGCTGTCCCTTGAGATGTTTTGGTTTATTTTGAATACATTCCTAGTATATATTATATCATAAAATCCTTTATAAATGTCATTGTTGTTTCAAATATTTTCCTCTGTGTATACTAAGTTTGTAGCCTTTGAAAATATTTTTAATCCATCCGACCATTGATCCATTATCCACTTAGCCAGGGTCTGGTCGCGGGGGCAGCAGCTTCAGCAGTAAGCCCAGACCTCCCTATACCATCCAGTGGGATCCAGAAGGCATTCCCAGGCCACCATAGTCCCACCAGCGTGTCCTGGGTTGTCCCCGGAGCCTCCTGCCGGTGGGACATCCCCGGAACACCTCCTGAGGGAGGCGTCCAGGAGGCATCCTTATCAGATGCCCGAGCCACCTTGACTGACTCTTCTCAATGAGGAGGAGCAGTGGCTCTACAGAGTCCTTCCCGAATTACTGAGCTTCTCACCTTATCTCTAAGGCATCCAGCCACCCAGGGGAGATACCTTATTTCAGCCTCTTGTATCCAGGATATTTTTCTTTCGGTCATGACTGACAGTTCATGCTCGAAGGCGAGGATAGAAACTTAGATTGACCAGTAAATCCAGAGCTTTGCCTTTTACCTCAGCTCCCTCTTCACCATGTCGGACCTGTACAGTGTCCACATGACGGCAGATGCTTCGTCAATCTGGCTGTCGGGCTCCTTGCCCCATCCTACCCTCACTTGAAACAAAGCCAGAGATACTTAATAGAATAGAAGAATATAATTTACTTTCATTGTCATTCTTTTTAACAATGCACACAGAACAAAATGTCAATACACCTGACCCGTACAGGTAACTGTAGCGAGCTGATGCAGCCGCAGCCAAACAGGGCGCCGCCATTTTAGACCCAACTACTGTGTTGGGAGTCATTAGGTGACCAAACCCCCCAATTCCAACCCTTAATGCCGAGCGCCAAGCAGGGAGGCAATGAGTACCAATGTTGTAAGTCTAAGGTATGACTCAGCCGAGGCTTGAACCAGCGACCTCCCAGTCTCGGAGCGGGCGCCCTACCATCTAGGCTACCTCTCTACTTGGGGCAGGATATCATCCCCAACCCGGAAGGAGCATTCCACCCGTTTCTGGCTGAGTATCATGGTCTCTGACTTGGAGGGGCTGATCTTCATCCCAGCCGCTTCAGACATGGCTGTGAATCGCTCCAGTGAGCGCTGAACATAACGGGCTGAGGAAGCCAACAGCACGAAATCATCTGCAAAAGGCAGAGATGCGATGCTGAGGCCCCCAAACCCAACACCTTCCCCACCAAGCCTGCACCTAGAAATTCTGTCCATAAAGATTATGAACAGAATCAGTGACAAAGGGCAGCCCTGGTGGAGTCCAACTCCTATTGGAAACAAATCCAACTTACCGCTAGCAATGCGAACCGGACTCTGGCACTGGGCATACAGGGACTGCATAATCTCATCACCCCTAGAGGGCTTCCTGAGGAACAGAGTCCGAAGCCTTCTCCAAGTCCACAAAACACAGGTGAACCAGAAGGGCAAACTCCAATGAACCATGAAAGACCCTGTACAGTGTGTAGAGCTGGTCTATTATTCCGCTGCAAGGACGAAAACCCCACTGCTGATTTTTTTGCTTCTGCTAGATCAATCCATGGAGTACATTTACCACACCAATGACTTAGTATGTAGTATACCTTTTAGAATTATTTTGTTGGATAAACTATAAAAAATCAATTATTGTCCGTGCAGGAACAAATAAATGCAATCCGGTTTATCCTACCTTTTATCATTTGGCATCATTGGATGTTCAAAGTGGCCCCTAATTTAGAGACTTTAGCCTTGAAGATGTTTTCAAAAATAGCTTTTTGTTGACAGCAACAAAATGTGGTCTACTGTTCCTCTTTGCTGGCCCTGACAAGTGCCCTTGATCACAAAGACAAAAACAAACTATGAAAATGCATTAATAAATAGTAAATTAACCTGGTGTGTCAAACGATATCCTCAAATTTTTGCTTATGGTTTTCAAAGATGTTTTTTTTCTACAATTTGATTCATATTAAATACTATAAGCCGCTACTTTTTCCCCAAACTTTCAACCCTGCGGCTTATTCAGTGATGTGGCCAATTTATGTAATTTTTCTAATGGCCGCCAGCGGCGCTCAAGTACAAAAGGTAAGATTTAGACCGGTGGAATATATGCGCAGAGGAAGACTGCAACTTCTTAGCTTGTGCACGAATTAAATTAGCGTAGACATATCCTCATCATGCTAATTGCAAAAAGAAAGGCACATGACGCAACTTTCAAGCTAAACGCAATCGAGCTGTCCGATATAGAAGGAAACCGAGCTATTGCACGTAAACTTATTTTGCGAGCGTGTTGCTAGCGTGTTTTTGAATAAGGGAGTGTGGGACGACGTCTATATGACAAAAGTCATACTGAAGGAAGGCGACTTTGATGACGTCAGTTATAAAGAGGAAGATGGGGACGTTTTACCGTGGTTTCTACATGTACGGTATGTTTTTTTTTAACAGACCCGTTTACTGTTTTGCGAGCGTGTTGCTGGTAGCGTTTTCACAGGCACAGTTTGGGATGAAAGTTATAATATTATTATTGAAGATTTGAAAACTCTCTCGGTGTACCGTCTTTCTTTGTAAATATGTGTAACCATGTATAATATGTATTTTCAACTGTATATTTTTGTAATGTATTTATTTTAGAAACTTATTCTGATGTTTTACACGAGCAAATGTGAAAGAAGGGGCGGGGCAAACGCGGGCTGACGGGAAGTGGAGTAAAGGTGAGAGGTGTTTGTGGACGCGGCCGACAATAGTGGATATATATTTTTCCCACCCTTACCTTTGGAAATATACACTTTTTTCCTTGGATTACTTTCAACGGGCACCCGGACTCTGCAGGTCTGCATCAAACCTTAAGTACCGATATCATTTTCCGTTAATTTTGCCGGCTGTGATTTTTGGACTGTGTCGGGTATGGCTTAAATTTGTGTTTGTATTGCTTTTTATCAACGTGGGCGCATGCGGTTAATATACAGGTACGGCTTGTGTATGTACAAAATCGGTTTTCCTCCCGAAATGTGGTGGGTGCGGCTTATAATCGGGTGCGCTCTATAGTCCGGAATTTATGGTACTGCAGGCCGAATTAATGCGATTGGCACTTTAAAACAAATGTGTTAAATTATAAAATCGTAGGATGATTTTGCAGATTTCAGATTTCACTGTGCTATATCTTTTGCTCATACACCAAGACGACATGCTGTGCCGTGGAATTGTCTAGCATCGGTGTCTTTGGCTCAGCCTAGTGATGCTGTCAATGAAGACATTTCTCTGGTTTGAAGGTGTGCTTCCAATTGATTGCGCTTGCAGCCATCAAGGTAAATAAGGTGCATTATATGATGTTCTTCTATCATTAGGGGAGGCAGTGATAGCTACTTAATGGAAAACAGATGGGAGAAAAAAAGAGCTGAGAGGCAGTGAGGAATGAGGCCATTAGAGAGAAGGCCATTGTTGAGACTATGCTTGTTGGTCTGATTTGCTTTAAAATGTCAAAAGAGATAAGGATGTAGGTTTTGAGATGACAATTAAAAAGAAAAGCCTAGGACGGGATGGCAACCAGTCCAGGGGGGTCCCCTGTCACTGTCTAAAGATAGCAGGGACCTGCTCCAGGACCATGGTGGCTCTCATGATTATAAGTAGTCTGACAATGAAGGAATGAATGAATACACTTCAAAACGAAAGTTCAAAATAATGGTCACAGGGTGGCACGGCGGCTCAGTGGTTAGCACCTTCGCTAGTTCTGAGATCAATCCAGCTACCAGCCTTCCTAACCAGATTTGCATGTTCTCCCCGTGCTTTTGTGGGTTTTATCCGGGCATTCCGGTTTCTTCCCAGATTCCAAAGATATGTATTGGCCAAATAAGCGAGTGAGTTGTCTGTCCCTGTGTGCCCTGCAACTGTCTGGAAACCAGTTCAGGGTGTGCCCTGGCCACTGCCCGAGGAGCTGAGATGACCCCGCGACTCTACTGATAAGTGGTGAAGATATTGGATGGATGGATGGTCACAGTAGCTTCCTTCACATTTGGAGGAGCCATCTGATGTGGTTTTGATATCTGTTAAGGATAATATTTGAATAATAAAATGTGTTTGGGTTTCACTCACTCTTATTTTAATCGTCACATCATTATTTCATTTGTTATTTCTTGGTGATGTTTGTTTTAACAAAGGGGAGTCTTGCCAGACCAGCAAGGAACAGAACAAGGTCATGGTACATTCCACTCATGTGAGGCGTCCATTTCTTTCTCAAACCATGCCTATATCTTATAAAAACACCTGCCAGCCATTTTTACATTGCTTTTTGTGAAAGACCCACAACCCTTTGTATTCATAAGCTCAGAATATCTTCTTTTTTGTGTTTTATTTATTTTCCTGTTATAAAAACCTCAACAAAAGCTAGGCCCGGGTGCTTTTTTTTACCTGTTTAGTCTCAAAACCCGGCTGTTGATTAAAATATGCAAACGAGAAAAAGCTCTCCTTTTTCGAGTTCATTGTAAGCTCCCTGGTGCAGTGTTCTAACCATGGCCTGCCAGGAGGATGGCTTGAACAGCCAAGGACACACTGGGGAGTCCTGATTTCAAGCCGGACAGCCTTTGGATACTCCTTAAGGAGGGTTAGGTCTTCTCTGTATAATGGACACAGGAGATGGACGGGTAGGTGGATGGATGGTCTTTTAACTTGCATTTAAATTTTGGTCATAGTTTCCCTGGCCTTTTCCAACCTTTAAGTTCAGCCACAAAGGGGCACCTGCTTCAGTATTTTGCAAGCTTTATTTCCTCTTACAGCACCGCACTGTGAAATAAGAGATGCAAGGCAGCACACAAAATGGGACCGTAGCCAGGGCAGGAATGAGCTTTTCATTAGTCTAATATTACTCCCGTGTATTGGCCGCTTTATTACGCCTGTGATTTTCTTACCAGAGAGAAGGAGATGTCACAACTCTCATAGTAAATTATTTTAAGAACCCCCGTGTGTACAGCAATGGTAAATGAGTGTTCTAATGTTGGCTGTTTAAACATTTGAAACAAAGGGTTTGCTCATATCCACTGCTCTTGTATGCTATTTGAATAGTATTTAGTTAAAGAATGGCTGTAGCAGCCCATTTGACATGTTCCCTGTGGTTTTGGCACGGATCCTCAGTCAAGACACTGTTGGTAACCTGAATAATAAAAGCAATGACTTCTCATTGAGATAGTGTCTGCTCAATTGCACTTCGGTTGAATAAAGGGCGCTTAATTTAATGTGTGTACTTTATACATTTGTATCATCAAACAATTCCTTTTTGGATATTGTTGTAATTATTACCTTATCAATACACACTTGCATTAGCAGTCTGACTCCAATTTCTGATCTTTCCCAAACGCCACTCATCCAACAATACGTGCGCTCGTTCTGCAATAGAAAGGTATCAGGAAGCCGGCATTTCACACACGAGTGGATTTATTCCTAACACACAAATCTAATACAAGCAACTGGGTCTCGGGTCCCTCTCAATACAATCTTGTGCATCTCAGCAGGCGCACCCCCATCCGAGTAGCCCAGCCTTAATTTATACTATACAATATGCAAATAGCACAGGAACAAAACATTCTAGCATAATTCTATTGGCTATGTGTATACCGCATTTATCCTTAGCTCGCTCTGATTGGTCTTTCCTACCCAGCAGGATCACGTGTTGGCCCCTCCTGGTTGTGGTTGCAGGCCTCTGAGACATCAACTTGTTCGGGTGGTCACCGTTTTGTTCTAGAACATTTTTTTCTAGTTCTTGCACCACACATCCTGTTTCATCTGTCAAGCGCTCATAAAGATAAGCAGCATCCTCTAACAAAACACTCTATGCTTATATTTTGATTCCCTTTATGCTTGTATTTTGATTTTCCTTTAACAAACAGGGACATTGGATTTCTATCAATTAAATGTGCAGAGCAGCTTCCCATGCATGCCCAATTAAGACCTGTTTCTTATCGGGATGCCTTCCATCTGTTCTGCAGGTTTAGCTATATATGGACTTATGGACTTTCCACACTTCATTTCTACTTTCCCTCTGTCGATGGTGCTGGTCTGGGAGTTGATGGACCTCCATCCTAATGGTTTGGGGCCAGTTCCATCAAGTTATTTCTCAGGATAGAGTAATAAGATGGATGACCGAGTCTCTGGGTTTGGCCTTGATGGCCCAGTTGCATTTTCAATTCGGTGTGGAAGTTTATAATCACGGGTGACAGGTCTACCAAGGGCAAGGTAATGGAAAAGAACGGTATGCTTGAGTAAAAATGATAATAGGTTCACCATCAGGATACTGAACCACCCTCCCAAATGTCATACTTGCACCTGTGGTAAACCTCATGATGAAATTATATTTCAGAAGGTTATCGATCTTTAGCTCTTTGTAGCATGTGATTGGATGCAAAAGAGAAGACGCCCAACGTCACATATTTTTTTCTATCGCTGG
Organism: Urocampus carinirostris; assembly: GCF_059441175.1. NCBI lineage: Eukaryota > Metazoa > Chordata > Actinopteri > Syngnathiformes > Syngnathidae > Urocampus > Urocampus carinirostris. Next base: position 41,658,224 of record NC_142353.1, read on the forward strand.
TTGGACATTTAGTCCCTCACATCGTCAGACATGTTTCTTTTCTGTTTTTTTTGTTTGTTTGTTTGTTGTTTTTTAATGTGACCACTGATTTTATTTCACTGTGAATGAACTACAGCCCCTAAGTTACACGGAAGACGCATGCATAATGTATACTTTAGCAATCTACTAAGTGTATGATACTCTGTTGAACTTACTATGAAAATATAGACTCAACTAAATCATTGCATGGGCATTTTTAAGAGGCAGTGGATGATTAGTGTTAGCAGAGGGGCCCTCAACAGGGCCAAAATATCCAGTGCAAGCAAATACTACGAATCTGACGTAGTGTACTACGTCAGTTTTCAGAATGATTTATTTTCTATGAAATCTACGGAAAACAAAATAATCAACTAATGGTCATTTCTTTATTGACAATATTGGTTATTTATGGTGCTGCTAATCATTTGAAATTAAATGAAATGATTTGCATTTCTATAGCGCTTTTCAAGTCAATGACTTCCCAAAGCGCTTTACAATGTGCTTCATATTTCCCAATATCGGCCTTGTATTGCAGCCATGTAAGACGCTAACCTGCTTATTGGGGGTATTAGGGGTTCAGTGTCTTACCCAAGGACACTTCGACATGTAACACGGGATTCGAACTGGGATCCCTTGATCCCAAGACGAGCGCTCTACCTCCTGAGCTACTGCCGCCCCAAATCATTAGCTGTAACAGCAGGTTTGATACACGGTTTCTCTTTATTTTTTACTTAAAAATGGCACTCTTTAATGCTACTCCATAAAAAAATGAGTCATCTGCAAATTCTTTGAAAAATGTTACATGCATGAAAAAAATGTTTATAAATCCAGTTCTGTATTTCTTACTATACATTCACTTTAGAACTGCCAACGTGTGATGACAAATTACCCTATCCAACCCCCATAAAGGGCCCCATAAACCAAAAAACCCCGCCAGAATGTGTTGCTTACTATATGCTAAGCTGCGAGCAATTTGTGTGTAAACAAATCATTAGGGCTGCAACAACTAATCGAAATAATCGAATAAATCAATAAATTCAAGTGTTGGCGACTAAATAGATCATCGAGTCTGTATCACGTGATTTATGAGCCAAGTTTGTTAAAACGATGCAAATACGAGTTGTAGTACCGTGTTAGTCCAACAGAGAGCGACAATAATGTTTTTATCTTTTACAGTTATCTTACATCTGTTTTGTAAATCCCAAATATTGAAGATTGCATCATTACAACCAAAATTGGCATGAACATTTCAACTTTGTAGTGTTTCACTGTGAAACAAAGTTAATAATTTTCAAGGGGATAGAAAGTGGTGCAGAAGCACAGAGAAAAAAAAAGCATGAAATAAGGAAATAAAATAAAGAAAAAGAAAAATGATAATGATGACATCATTAATGCTACACAAAGAGCAGATTCTTTAGCATATATCTTTATCATATTAGGAATGTTTACCATATTCCAAGATTTGACCAAAAATACAAATTAGTTGACACGTTTTGAAAAGTGGGTTCGTTCACATTTTGGATATTTATTTTTTATATTTCTTTGCATTACATAAAATTAAACTATTTGCTCTTTCTTTTTTGTTTTGTATGATGAGTCATAATATGAACTTTAAATAGTGGTATTTGCAAGGGGTATAGCATACGTTTCAATGTACTGTATGTTTGTTTATTAAGTTAATTGACAAACACTTGTATTTTTCGTTTTGTATTACAGAATATCCTGTTGTTTTGTGCACTGTTTTTTTCTATCCATCCAAAACTTCAATATTTGAATAAGGAGGGAATTTAAAATCTATTCGAGACATCCGATTAATTGATTAAACGATCAATTATCTTATCTCATCTCATTAGCTGCACCGCTTATCCTCAGTAGGGTCGCGGGGTGCTGGAGCCCATCCCAGCTATCATCGGGCAGGGGACACCCTGAACTGGTTGCCGGCCAATCGCAGGGCACACAGGGACAGACAACTTGCTCGCTCATTCACACCTAGGGACAATTTGGACCGGCCAATCCACCTGAATTGCATGTCTTTGGAATGTGGGAGGAAACCGGAGTGCCCTGAAGAAACCCACCCAAGCACGGGGAGAACATACAAACTCCGCACAGTAAGTCCGGTAGCTGGATTTGAACCCACACAGGAGGTTCCCAAGAACTTAGAACTGTGCCACACACGCGCTAACCACTGCGCCGCTGTGCTGTCATGACCAATCATTGGATAAGAAATGAATAACCTAGTGTCAGGAGATTGAAAGATGAAAGAAAATACTTTACCAATTTTATAACAGTGGTTTATGACTGTATGTGTTTCTGTATCGAAATATTATCTGAAAATGAAGCACTGTTTATTGCTCATTATCCATTCAAGTGTTTTCCGCCCCTGTATCTACAATTTACATATGATGGATGGCAGCCCCAAATGAAAGATGAACCTATAACCGTTGGTTATACTACTGTTCACGCATCGTTTATATTAGCATTGCTGAGCTAGCGTCTCACTTGTCTTGCAAAACTTATTTTAAAATCATTATATGTCATTTTTGCCATGTTAGCCACTGCTACTGAGTACCAGTTCAAGCTTTGATTTTTTTGTTTGAATAGACAATCTTCTGCCTTCTGATGCACTGAAGAAACAGATATACAGATGGCAGTTTCTCCCATAAAATCATATTAAGTACCGTATTTTCCGCACTATAAGGTGCACCGGGTTATAGGGCGCACCCCGAAAAAATAGTTTTTGGTCCTATTTTTGACATACATAAGGCGCACCGGGTTATAAGGCGCTACAATGGGAACGTCGACAAAACAGTCAGATAGTTTAGTCAAACTTATTACCCCCTTAACATTCCGAAAGCTTGCAAATACGTGTCGAGAACACGTGCGGATGCGGTGTCCGTACGATGTCACTCAAATGCATCGTTCCATCATTTGGAAGGTTAAAGTCTTGGCATTCAAGAAATACCAACCTTTCCTTAGTTTCTATTTTCTTTTTCGCTCGCAACTTTACTGTGCATATGACAATAAACACTTGGAATTGATTATCTGCACCGCTTATCACAGAAACATCGAGTTCAGTCTGAAACAAGATACAGGGAAAATATATAGCCGGAGTAGCTCGCCGAAGTCGTTGTGTTCATAATAATGTGCACCCAATGTCTTCTTATATCCGTGAGTGTAGTTAAGCCAGGAGAATAAAATATTTACAAATACAGAATAGTAAAAAATGCTTTCTGTATGCCGTCAACCACGTGCTATACACATTCATCTTTTTTGGCCAATTGCAGGCTTTGTTTTGCCGTTTAAACCAATGCCAGCCTGTAAATGATAAAAAGGATCTGCCCCTTGACCTCTGAATAACTTTAGCCAATAGTGATCGATTCAAATGATGATTGACACATTGGTTAGCCAATGAAACGGCGGTAAATAAATCCCAGCATACACCGCGGACTACTTGGCGTTCGGGGAAAAAATCTAGTCGGCGGCTGCAAGTTAGTTGGAAGACTTTGCGACTTAATGTTGATCCATAAATAAGGCGCACTGTATTATAAGGCGCATGGTCAGCGTTTGAAAAAAATAAAGGCTTTTAGGTGCACCTTATAGTGCGGAAAATACGGTACACCTAATTTTAATTATTTAGTATGAAAATTAAAATTATAAGAGACACCCAAACGCATCAGATAAACACACCATTGAACAATATGTGGTGCCCATTGCCAACCCCAACTTATCCCATCTGCTTGGGGCCCCTGGGGACTCTTCCTACAGTATTGTTTGTGTGTGCTGTGTTCAAAGGACTGCCGTGATTTTGATGCGAGATGCTTCACAGAAACAGATATCATCCAATATTTCAGCCTGTCACCTTTGATTACATTTTCCGGCGCCAATTTTAGGATTCAGGCAGCATGTATCGCATATCTTTAAGCTAGGGCTTGAGAAAACTGCTGCACTTCAGTGACTGGAAGAGTCGGATGGAATCTGTTAAGTCGGGGTTCACCAACCATTCTGAGGGCTTTAATAGTATTGATTAGCACATAGAGCTACCTGTTTAAACTATATTTCTCATGTAAATGCGTGTCCTGCTATTACTATGTTGTTACTATGTTATTATGCTATTACCGGGTTGTAATTAGTAGAAGTAGCTTCAGTCACCCTACACTTTTTTATGCTGTGTTTCAAAGGGTTGAAAACTGCTTGATCTTGGGTGAAGTGATTGTAAATGCTTGAAATGTTGGCCATGATTCCCAACAAGTCTGCTTAAATATGATGCATACATTTTCCTCTTGTTTAACGGCTGCTGACATCAGTTAGTTGCACTCAAGAAGACAAGTGCATGCTACGCCTAAACGGGGTACTATGAAATGTGTATTTGTGCAAGGATTATCAGATTAAGATTCAGATATACTGTATTGTCATTCTAGTACACGTGTATACAGAACGAAATGTCGATACATCTGGCCAACACAGTTTCCTTGAATGTACAGATATAAATAAAATGTTGTATTGAGTTGGAGTATTGAAGTACTAATAATATACAAAAAAAATATGGCTATGTATAGTATTATACAATCGTGCAAAGAGTGCAAGAGGAGCAGCCAACCAGATGTGCAAAATGGGCAGTCAGGTAAACAAGTCACTGTACAGTAACAATAACACTGTAATACGATAGTGCAGAGGAGAACAGATGTGCAAAGGAGTGGCTAGGTATAAAGAACTCCTAGTAGTGCAAAAAAACAAAACAGACAAACAGATGTACAGATTAGCAGCAGTCTAGACTTTCTATGTGTGTGATTGACCATTTAACAGTCTAAAAACAATGACCAAAATGTAAGAAACTGTAGCGAGCCGATGCAGCCGCAGCCGTACAGGGCGCCACCATCTTGGCTTGTAGCAATTGTGGGTCTTTACTAAGAGACGTTAACAAAGTAATTAAGATAGCTTTTCCAAATGGTAAATGGTTTCATAAAAACACCGAAATGAGGAGAAGTTTGTCTCAAGAATATTTACACAGGTATTGTCCGTATTCACAAATGTATTCACAATTTACCCGAAATCAAAATATCACATAATCTTGATAATTTCAGGACCAGAACAGAGACAGGGCCCACTTGCGTAGCGTTTCTTACAAGTTTTATTGGAAGAAAGAGAAAGGGTTGTGCTTACGATCAGGTGATTGCTGGACGTGGGAAGCAGGTCGCTTTGAAAGCAGAAGTGGATCTTCCGTGACGAGCGATGGCGGGGTCGGGAAGGGAAAAACGGGTCAGTAGCCAGGACAGGAGGGCAAAAACGTGGTCGGGGTCGAAGGCAAGTCGTAAGCCAGGAAAGGAGAGTAGACAAGGCCGGGGACAAAAAGAGGTCGAAAGCTGGGACGGGAGATTAGACGTGGTCAGGATCAAAAACGTGTCGAAGCAGGGAGACAGACAGGAGCAAAAAAAAAGGTGGGAGTCAGGGTCGAAAAAGACTTGCCTATTGTTAACTGAGGTTCGCAGTCAGACTGACAAAAGGGGACAGATATGAGTTAGTATAAAAAAGGGACAGGGAGCCAATCAAAGTCCGAGGCAGTTGGCGCCAAAGGAGCGGGCATAGGTGATTCACATCAGTAATCATGTCACACATAGCATTACTTGAATCCAATTTAGAACAATATGGGAATATTTAACAAAATGACTTAATTCCAATGCTTCACAATATAAGCTTTTATGCTTTAAAATAGCATTATATTTTAATTAAGAGCCAAAACTGCTTTATCTTAAAGATGAAATGGACACTTTTGACAAGAGATACTTGGGAATGTACAGTAGAGTCACAACATTGTCAGGACCAGAACGGAAACAGGACCCAAATTGTGTTACGTTTCTCACAAGTTTTATTAAAGGAAAGAGGAAGGGCCGCGCCCACGATTCGGGGTTTGCTAGACGAGGGAAGCAAGTAGCTCTCGTACTCTGAATGCGATCCGAACACGGAAGTGGATCTTCCGTAGCGAGTGATGGCGATATCAAGGACAGAAAAACAGGTCGATAGCCGGGACAGGAGAGCAAAAACGTGGTCGGGGTCAGAAACAGATTTTAACCGGAGACAGACGGAAGCAAAACGGGACAGGTGGGAGTCAGGGTCGAACAAAGGCTTGCCTAGTATACACTAAGGTTCGCAGACGGACTGACAAAAGGGGACAGATAGGACTGAGTTCAAATAGTGACAGGGAGCCAATCAGCTGAGTCAAATCAGTAATCATAACAAACATGTTATTTAAAAGAAACAACCTTGAAGTCCAAAGAATGTCCTGACTTTGGTGTTATTCCCACTCAACATTTGTGGACATATTTTCAATAATGTCCTTGGAAAATTAATCATAATGCACGTAATCTCGATTTGGTTATCCAGCATTTACTTTGGCAGAAAAACACAACTCAAAGTGCTGTATGAAACATGACTATTACAAGACCTAGAAAGTCATGCTGGATGAACATTTACTTTTTAGTGGTAAATGAAAAACAATTTTGTTTTTTTATAGCATGAGTGAGCTCCTTGTCTGAGGGATTGCACCAATTATATTTCAAAGAAGGATTAGGCAAATAAGATCCATGGAAGCAAAGTCATGTTTCAAATTTTCAAACACTGATTATTTCTGAGCATTGGCTGTAAAAAATTTCCGTGAGACACATTAAAAAGAGTTGATAGAGCAGAAGAAATTAACCCTTTGGGCTTAATTAACATTTCTTAGATTAGCATAATATTTTCCACTGAGATGTCGCCTTGCATTTGCAGTTTTTTTCAGCAACACTTCAAAGCAGTATTGGCTTGAAGATATCCCAAGTCTCCCAATTTATCTCTACAGATGTGAAGCCAAACGACTGCTCTTCTCCCTCTCAAAAAAAGGAAAAAAAAAAAAAAAAACAGGGACTCCATCGATATCAGATGATAACTTTATAGTCAGTGACTCGATGCTCAATCAGTGTTGCTGACCAAAGACTATACAGTACAGTGAAACCTCGGTTCTCGACCATAATCCGTTCCAGAACCCTGATCGAAAACCGATTTGTTCAATCACCGAAATCATTTTTCCCATTAAAAATAATGTAAATCGTTTTAATCCGTTCCAACACCCTGAATGTTTACCTTGAATGTTCAACATAAAGCTAACCCAGGCTAATCGTACGTTCGCGTTATCGTAATCTTCCGTACGAAAGATTACGCTAACATGAACGTGTAAAAATAAAAAAATAGGATAAAGAAAATAATTATGAATAGGATTTCTTACCTTTGTGGTGGTCAGCAGAAGCCATGCTGTATTCCCTAGCAAAATCAGACACATGCACACCTTGCATATTTTGCTATTATTTCTTTCTTAAATGCAATAGTTGTACGCACTACTTTTCTGTTTTCACCTGTAGCAACTTTGCTGCTTGCACTGATTTTCTTTGGAGCCATAATTAGGGGCTAAAACACTTCGTACACCTATATTAAAAGCGAAAGCAAAACGAAGCACATCCGCACGTGATAACAGTCGGACACGAAAAGAGCAATCTACACCCGTACGCCGCTCAGCATCGCACCCTAGCGTACGAACTCACGCATTACCGGCGTTCGAACTCCGATTTTTTTGACCGAACAGCGAAGCAAGAATTTCTCAATTTTTGGTCGGACTCCGATTCGTTCGAAATGAGAGGCGTTCGAAAACCGAGGTTCCACTGTATATCATAGTGATGTGTCCTTTGTGAACGTAACGGCTCTACAAGCCAGCTCTTTGAAGTGAACAATCAGAAACATTTTTTTTCTCTTTCTCACTTTTTTTTTTTAATTAAGTGTTTATTACACATAATTCATTAATATTTGTGGTGTTGTCACCGTGTTTGAGGGATAAAAGATAAATACAAAGTATATAAAAAAATGAATGAGTCAAAACAGAAAATGAGCCATATTTGGACTTACATTCGAATTGATTCGTTAAAAGTTGTGTTTTAAATAGTTATAAGTTACTTTATTTTATAATTTATTAATAGCACTAAAGAGTTAGTAATTTGCATTTTTTTCTCACAGATACAGAGTTGCCTGGCTATAAAGTTACTTAGTACAAAAATGTGAGATATAGATAGATAGATAGCTACTTTGTTAATCCCCTTAGGGAAATTCACACTTCCAGCAGTATCCTTGTGTTGAAAAATAAAAAAGATATAGAATACAAAAATACCCAATATAACATTTTGCTATGGAATATTTAAATAGTGCTACTGAAAAAACACACTGTAATGAAAATAAGGTAATATTCAAATATGGGGGTGGGGTTTAATGTGGGCTTTTACTCCCCCGGGTGGAGTTAAAGAGCCTCATGGCATGAGGAAAAAAATATCTCCTCAGTCTGTCCGTGGAAGAAGACTGTGACAGCAGTCTGTCGCTGAAGCTGTTCTTCTGTTTGGAGATGATGCTGTGTAAGGTTAAACAGTCAAAGGTTCACTGTAGCAGAAAATTCCCATCACTATTATATTACACACTTCAACATTTATGTTCTAAAGGTATGTTATGGAGTAACTTTATTAAATTAAATTGCTTATAGGGATTCCAGCAGTGACATGAAGTCAGATGAGGCACACCAAAATGTGCCTACCTGACATTATGGAAACATGTGATTAAAAATATCTCATCATCTCATCTCATCAGCTGTACCGCTTATCCTCATTAGGGTCGCGGGGGGGCTGGAGCCCATCCCAGCCATCTCTGGGCAGTGGGCAGGGGACACCCTGAACTGGTTGCCAGCCAATCGCAGGGCACACAGGGACAGACAACGCATTCGCTCATTTACACCTAGGGACAATTTGGACCGGCCAATCCACCTGAAATGCATGTCTTTGGAATGTGGGAGGAAACCGGAGTGCCCGGAGGAAACCCACGCAAGCACGGGGAGAACATACAAACTCCGCACAGGAAGTCTGGAGCTGGATTTGAACCCACGACAGGTTCCCATGACATGAACTGTGCCGCACAAGCGCTAACCACTGCGCTGCCGTGCTGCAGATTAAAACTGCCCGGAGATGGCTGGGATGGGCTCCAGTCCCCCCGCGACCCTAATGAGGATAAGCGGTACGGCTGATGAGATGAGATTAAAAATATACTAAACCGAATATAATGATATTTAAAATTTAGTGTTTAGTTATTTCTCATTGAACTTCACAATTTTTGGACGTTCTTTTTCAATATTGCTGAATGTTCAGATTATACTTTGAATATTGTTATCGCATTGAGTATTACTGAAATAAGTGTGTGCAAATGCAGCGTGAGGCACGCAATTTACTTGCCTCATGGCAGAGGGCGATAGTGAGACCAATTATTCTTATTTGGCGCACACCTCACCACTATACAATAGAATTTGTTTGATATCATTAAGCTTACAACAAATCAAGCCAACCGCGATTTTTGATTTTATTTTCACATGGACCTTTTTCATATTGACGATTACATATCTATTGATGTTTTTATTTTAAAGGAGCAGTGTGTTACATATTACTTTGCTGAGCAGATGCAGTGAGACATGCAGAGGGCGATAGTGAGACGAAGGATTCAGATTCTGTACACACCTCAGTTCCTAACAAAAACATTAGTAACAGTATTAGCAAGCTAACAGTAAATTAAGTCTTCCATTATTTATTTTCCTGTTGCAAGGAATTTATTCATAAGATTACCCATCGATTACTGGTTTTATTGAAAAGGAGCAGCGTAAACACTTCATTAACAAGTTAAGGTAATACAATATGTTTTTTTTCCCAAGGCTTTCTTGCTCTGCCAGTGAATGATGACTAAGATGCCAGTTCATTTATTTTTGAACCTCACTGCACGTCACTATCTTTTCTATTTTTTTGCCTAATATTTTGATTTCTTTCAGGACCAGAACTGAAACAGAACCCACTCGCGTAGGGCTTTTCACAAGTTTTATTGGAAGAAAGGGAGGGGGTTGCTGGACGCGGGAAGCAGGTCGCTCTGAAAGCGGAGGTGGGACTTTAGTGGCGAGCGATGCGGTGTCAGGAACGGAAAAAAAACGGGTCAGTAGCAAAAACGTGGTCGGTATCAGAAACGAGTTGAAAGCCAGGAGAGGAGGGTAGACACGGTCGAGATCAAAAAAGGATCGTCATTCGGGACGGGAGAACAGACGTGGTCGAGATCAAAACAGATCGTAGCGGGAGACACAGGAGCAAAAAACGGGACAGGCGAAAAAGGAATTGTCGTGTAAAAAAACAGATTCGCAGACGGACCGCCAAAGGGGGACTGACAGGACAGAGTTTAAATACTGACAAGAAGCCAATCTGGAAAAAAGGGCTGACATTTAAGATAAATGGCTTCAAATAACTAATTATTTGGATCGTTGAACAAAAAATAATAATAAATAAACAACAGAAACAATTTTCTATCAGTAAGTAAAACAGGCCTGGGTACTTTACCAAATAAGATGGTGTAACCTTTGAGGTTAATTAACATTTTTTTCAATGGCTAAATAACACATAGTTGGCTGGTTCAAGATCATTATGAAATGGGTCTTGGCTGATTAAACGAGTTCATTTCAAGCTTTTGGTCCGTCCTTAGATGGATCGAGTATTGCAAATGGTGCTTTGCTGTCAATGAATGGTGCAAATTCGCCAGCCGTTGAGCGGAATAATCAATCATCAGCTTTGCAAAGGAAATCATTCCATCTCAAGAAAATCGCTCCCATAATCGTGCCTTGTGCTCCATTTGCTAAATTTGACTTTTCATGTGAATCAGTTATTATGACTAAGAGAAGACCGCGGTTTCCTGATGTCGAGCCCCCACATTCTCAGCGCACAAGAAAATCTATCCAGTGCAATGTTCCCTCTAAGCTGCGTGTGTGCGCAAAAGCGCACTGCCCAGAGCTCTTCCGCGCACAAGAAAATCTAGCAAGCTCACAAAAATCAGGGCTCAAAATTGCTAATTAAGAAGGGAATCAAGTCAAAGTTACAGTGCATGAAGGTAAAAATACACGGGTTCCCCTGACGTTGTGTTCTAAATGCGGTATTTTGAAGTCAAGGTCGAAATATAACGAAGTTGAGTAAAGTCGGTAGAGTTTTTCGAGATGCGGCTTCTTCAGCTCGGCTCACTAAAAGCAACCGGCTCTTTCGGGTCCTAAACGGCTCTTCGGGTTGTTTTTGCTTCTTTCATCCCTATATGACCAAATATTATGTAATTATGCACAAAATGACTTAAAGGAAGGGGGAATAGAACAAAAAAGAAAAAAAAAAAAAATAAGTGAAAAGCTGAGAAAAAAACAAAAGAGAAGAAAAGAAGGAAAAATTTAGAGAAAAAGCCAGAAAAAAAAGAAAAAGAAATGTAGGAAATAAAGTAAATAGAAAACAAAACAAAAAAAAGTAACAGCTTGGAAAAAATAAACACAATGAGATTTTTTTTTAAAGGAATTATAAAAAAAGTAGAAAAAAACACAGAAAAAGTTTGTCTCATCTCATCTCATTATCTGCACCGCTTATCCTCAGTAGGGTCACGGGGGTGCTGGAGCCCATCCCAGCAATCATTGGGCAGGGGACACCCTGAACTGGTTGCCAGCCAATCGCAGGGCACACTGGGACAGACAACTCACTCGCTCATTCACACCTAGGGACAATTTGGACAGGCCAATCTACCTGAAATGCATGTCTTTGGAACGTGGGAGGAAACCGGAGTGCCCGGAGGAAACCCACGCAAGCACGGGGAGAACATACAAACTCCGCACAGTAAGTCCAGTAGCTGGATTTGAACCCACACAGGAGGTTCCCAAGACCTTAGAACTAATAGAAAAAATACCAAAAATGAAAAAGTAGTGCAAAGCTGAGAAAAAAACAAAAGGAAGACCAAAAAGAAGGAAAAATTCAGAAAAAAGTCAGAAAAAAGAAAAGAAAGAAACAAAGGAAAAAAAAGTAAATAGAGAACAAAAACAAAAAAGTAACAGCTAGGAAAAAATAAACACAATAAGATTGTTTTAAAGGAATTGAAAAAGATTGAAAAAAACAGGGGAAAAAAGAGAAAAGTTTGTGTTGCATTCAAATAATTTCCATTTATACCAAGTCAATCTTGTTGCCAACATTGTACTTCCACTTAAAAATGTGATTAAATACAGTTCTGTATCGTGTAACTGACTAAATAACCCCCCAAAAATGTTGGTATTATGCAAAAAAAAAATACCAAGGGGGAAAAAATAGAAATCTTGTGAAAGAATTGTTCTAAAAACAAATGATGTTTGTAGGCCATACAACATTTGCAATAATACATGAGTCAATTCATTCAAAAGTGAAAAAAAAAATTGCATAGCCGGAAACTCAGCAAAATATAACGTGATGTCAAGTTTTAGACATGTTTGATAATGATTAAGTTGCCACACTTGGGATTGCTGTTGCTCACTGTTGTTTCAAGCATTGCTCACCGACTTTGTGTGAACGCTCAGACCCGTGGAAAATCACAGGGAACATTAGTCCGGATATGCAAGCCGATTTTTCTGCATACGTGTTTAAAGACTATTAGCATGTTGGGTCCACATAGCACGCCAACCAACCGGTAGAGAAACTCATTATGGCTGCTTTTTGTTTCTGGAGGGGAACATCCATTAAATAATCACCAAGATCAATCCACGTTTGCATTTTTGATGCCTGCGTTTCAAGCAGCCGTGGGTGATGGATGATTGTTAGCCTCTGGGTTCCAAATCATGCAGTTCTCTAAATTGGCTGGTCAATATTTTCTCAGCAGTCACTGTTTGTTATCAGTTCGTTTGCAAGGTGTTCGGGAAAATTGAGATGGAAAAATAATAAGAATCAAGGATGCATATGCTTGACAATATGCAGGACTTCTGTTATGAGAAAAGCATACATATCATTGGGTGTGCTTATATGTTTATTCTGTTTTAATATTAGACACCGGTAAAGGAGATTGCATATGTCAAGAACCGGAAAAGGCTGAGAACCCAAATGCGTGACGCTTCTCACACAATCTTTATTTTACGGGATCTGGGGCAGTCATGCCTGTTAACCCAAACGCCAGCGATTCGGCGATTGTTGGAGGGAAGACGTAAGGCAGCAGTCTGGCGTGGAATGACAGGAAGCCAGAGGCTTACGAGATCGATACCAATTGCACGAGCAGATGTCAGAGAAATGGGGACGCTATCGAACAGGACGGGGCAAACAGGATTGATATCAGGCACTGGAGACTGGAGTCCGATAACCTGCATGACGAGATAGACGGAAACGATACCAGACACTGGAGATCGAAATTTAACAGGACAAACTAGCCGGGAGCACTACCAGACACTGGAAATCGATATCAAAGAGAACAAAATAGCCGAGAACGATATTCAACAGGAAAAAATAGACGGTAACGATACCGGACAGGAAACACAAGCACGAAACCGGACAGAGTCAAAACCCACGTCTTGCGGGTGCAGAGGTTCATTGACGGACTGACAAAGGGGGAGTAAGTGTGAGGAGGAAAGCCAATCAATCAACGAGCCGCAGCTGGCGCAAAACTGGCAGGGCCAATTGTGCGCCATGGGCAACCGTGACAGAATAAAATGTCAGCTTGATATTTTGACTACAATACCTCACTTTAACATTGTCACTATCCGTGTTGGGTGCATTATTGGAAAAAAATAGTTATTAGTTTCTTCCGAAATTATTTCCGTTCCCCCCAGATTATAGACACCCAAAAGTAGCATGCTATTCATGAACCAGAACAGGATCAGGACCCAAATGCGTGACGTTTCTCACACGAGCCTTTTATTTTACGGGAAATGGGGCAGTCATGCACAATAGGCAGCAGTCTGGCTTGGAATGATAGGAAGCCAGAGGCTGACGAGATCGATACCAATTGCCGGAGCAGATATCGGACAGATGGGGTCGATACCGGACAGGACTGACAGGATTGATATCAAAACAGGATATCGAAATTAAACTGGACAAACTAGAAGGGAACAAAACTGGAAACTGATATCAAACAGGACAAAATAAGGGATTGAATCCGGCCTGAAAGGCAACAACCAGAGAAGCGCAAGAGAAAAATAAGCTGCAGGTTGAAATATGTCAACTTGATGTTGCCAAAGCCAGGTGCCTCGAACAAAGACAATGTACTTGTATTTATTTCTCTCTCTCACTTTCTTTTCCACCCCTTTTTTCCCACTCTGTCTCTGTCTCTTTCACTCTCTGTCTCTTTTTCTCTTCCTGTGTTGCTCTTTGTCTCTTTCTCTCTCTGTGTCTTTTAACCTCTTTTGCTATAACTTCCTTTTTTCCCTTTCTTTTTTTCTCTTTCTCTCTTCAAAACCTTCGCGCTTTATTTTCTCTTTTCTCTCCTTCTGTATTTCTATTTCTCTTTGGATTTCTTTCTTCCCCTCCCTTTCTTTTCCCCCTCTCTCACGACTTTTTATCTTTTTGTTTCTCACGCTCTCTCCCTCTCTCTCTTTATCTTTGTCCTGCCCTCTCTCATTTTCCCTCCCTCTTTCTCTTATTTCTTCATCTCTCTTTTTCTTTCTCTTTAATCTACTAGTCTGGCCCCCGACAGAATGTTTGTTCTATTGTGTGTCCCCCCGAGTTAAAATGAGTTTGACACCCCTGATCTAGAATATTTAATACAAAAAAGGGTTAAGGGGAAAGTTTTTCGAACATATTTGGATTTTCTGCATCATGAGGGCTTTTTGTACAGACCTATCCTGTTCTCCTTGCAGGTTTATAATGAATGATCTGTTTATTTTAAATGTGTCTACTGAACGAACCAAATCGGTTTACATGCAGGGAAAATTGACAACAAATTTACGTTTTAGGACAAATGTTAATAATCAATTTAAAAGTTAACGAGTTAACCCCTTATGCATGGTGTTTGAAAATAACCCTGTTCGAAGGGGCAAAGCATAAGTTTCATATTTTTTTTTTCTCCCTCCGTTCCGGCATGTAATGGAAGAGTGGTGGAGCATGAAGAAAGGCTGCCAACACTAATGCCTTTTTTACTTTGATAAATATACATCTGTTATATTGGTATAAGAAATATTATCCCCAAGGACAACATCGGATTTGTTCTTGAAATAGTTCATGAGTATGATTGAATTCAAAGGACAGCGTTCGGATTTTTACCTAAATATTATGATAAATGTGGAAGTAATTATTTGTTTACCACAATAAAAGAGGTCATTTCTTCCTTATGCCATGAGGCTCTTTAACTTCACCCGGGGGAGTTTGCATACTACCCTATTTTTATTACAGGGTGTATTTTCCGTAGCACTATTTAAATACTCTATATCACAGGTGTCAAAGAGGCGGCCCGCGGGCCATATCAGGCCCGCTAAGGGATTGAATCTGGCCCGCGAGACAACACTCAGAGAAGCGCAAGAGAAAAACAAGCTGCAGGTTGAAATATGTCAACTTGATGTGGCCAAAGCCAGGTGCCTCTCACAGAGACACTGTACTTGTGTTTCTCTCTCTCTCTCTTTTCCACCACTTTTCCTCTCTCTCTTTTCTACCCCTTTTCTCCCACTCTGTCTCTTTCACTCTCTTTCACCCTCTGTGTCTCTCTTTTTTTCTTCCTTTGTTGCTCTTTGTCTCTTTCTCTCTCTCTCTGTGTCTTTTTTAACTTCTTTTGCCCTAACTTCCTTTTTTCCTTTTCTCTCTTTTCTCTTTCTCTCTTCCTACCCTTCGCGCTTTCTTTTCTCTCCTTCTGTCTTTCTATTTCTCTTTAAATTTCTTTTTTTTTCTCTCTCTCTCTCTCTGTTTCTCTCTCTCTCTCTTTTCCACCCCTTTTCCCCACTCTCTGACTTTGTCTCTTTCTCTCTCTGTGTCTTTTTAACTTCCTTTTTTTCTTTTCTCTCTTTCTCTCTTCCTACCCTTCGCGCTTTCATTTCTCTCGTCTCTCCTTCTTTCTTTCTATTTCTCTTTGGATTTCTTTCTTCCTCTCCCTTTCTTTTCCCCCTCTCTCACGACTTTTTATCTCTTGTTTCTCACGCTCTCTCCCTCTCTTTCTTTCTTGGCCCCGCCCTCTCTCCTTTTCCCTCCTTCTTTCTCTTATTTCTTTATCCCTCTTTTTCTTTCTCTTTAATCTACTGGTCCGGCCCCCGACGGAATGTTTGTTCTATCGTGTGGCCCCCGAGTTCAAATGAGTTTGACACCCCTGCTCTATATCAACACGTTATATTGGGTATTTTTGTATTCTTTATCTTTTATTTTATTTTATTTTTCAACACAAGGATACTGCTGGAAGTGAGAATTTCCCTACGGGGATGAGTAAAGTATCTCTCTATCTCTATCTCTATCTATCCATCTAAAAATATATTTGTTCATAGCAGGGGTTACCAACATTTAGAAGGTTAGAGCTACTTTGTGTTGGTGATTGGCGTAAAGATCTACCATTTTGATATACGTTTCTAAAATAAGTTGTTATTACTATGTCGTTACTATGTTATTACCGGTAATTAGAAGGTTAGTCAACCACCAACGCATCATGTCAATTAGAAATCAAATTTACATTAAAATCACAACGACCAATCATGACAACGGCACCACATTGGATACCCCTGGTTTACGGCATTAAGCCAAATCTTTTTTTTAACTGATGCCATTCCGCAAGGCTACTCTAATATGTTTCCTATTTTGAGTTTTTTAAACATTATAAATTTGTTAAATTATCCTCAATATCACATATACAAAAAATAAATCGGCAATCAGGCATCTGACTTTGTTACGATGTTGTATTGTGGTCGAAATTTGGTTTGGTCCACTGGATATTATTTCATCAAACTTTTCATATCCGTAACATTTGGGAAGCTCTCCGATCCAATTTGGACAATATTCAGCCCAGCAATTTTATTTGTTGTATTTTCCTCTTCTAGAGGAATGAATGGATTTTTTTTCTAGAGGTCTAAATCTAGTGGAAGCTAGAGCTCTTGTTGATGATAGGAATAAGTGGAGAGGTGTTGTGAAAGGATAGTGGGATGTTTGGACGCGTTCTAAGGGATGGGCAGGGCACCTGTATGATGCGGCAGGGGTAAACCAGCGGAAGCTGTCGGGCCCTGCTGTTGAATAAAAGAGTGTGTTGTGTCACCCTTACCCGAGTGACATGGCCGCTTTCTTGTGTCCCGTTTCATCTGGAGGGACGAAAGCATGACTAACTTAGGTGCCGAGGTGCCTAACTTGTTTGGGTGTTTGGGCATTTTGGGTTGGCCATGGTCCAAAAATGTTTGTGTTTTTTTATTTTATTTGTTATTGTCTGTGTTTTTCTTGCTGTCGGTCACCCCTCTTGAGGGATATGACCAAGGTAGATGGATGGATTTTCCTCTTCTAGCATGGTCCAGATTTGGTCCCCCGAGAGTCATTTTTTTCAAGATGTTTCACCTTTTAACCAAAGAAGAGTGGCGACTTTTTAAAGTTATTTTCAATGCCATTTCCACCAGTTTTTGCCCTGTAAGATAACACATGCCTGAGACTCCTTCACCAGACAAAACAAACTTTACATTTTGAAGGTTAAAATATTTCGATAATGACAATCCAACAGGGTTGGGTAAGGTTACTTTAACTTGATTACTTTCAATTACTTTTGTATTACTCCAATACCAAATATGCTAATAAAAGACAAAAGAAACTAAATATGAATACAATTATGACTCACAACACGTGGTAAGTTTTCTCTCCTGGCTTTGATCTCTTTGATTCCCGGCAAAACTAACATAAAATGCGACAGAAACAAAATGACAATAAATCCAAACAGCTTGCCAACATTATTTTTTGCCGTTCCATGTATTCCGTTACTCCCCAAGCCTGCACAACATTTAGTAATTTTATTCATATTTAGTTTATTTTGTCTTTTATTAGCATATTTGGTATCGGAGTAATCCAAAAGTAATTGAAAGTAATCCAGTCAAAGTAACCCTACCCAACCCTGCAATCCAAACAAACCAATGATGTTGCCTTCACGTTTGTTCCCGGCACTTGATCTTTACAATATGGCCGCAAACCACAGTGTTCTTTTCTCCTTGGCCATCAGCGTGCTCTGCCATGTTTTGAGCAAAGCTGTGCAGTGAACCAAAACTTGTTGCTACGTTCAGTTTGCCAGACCGACCGGCCCCAATCTGTAAAGCAATAACAGTTATTTGTATTTGTTTGTTTTTTCCCTGTCCCATTTTCTGGCACACTGAACCAGAACTGAACCAATAAGGTCTGCTGCCAAATGCGCTGAATGAATGCTTTATTTTAGGGTTTTACAAGAGGCCGAGTCAGTCGGGCAATATTAACTTTATTTCACATTTAGGTAGGATAATTAAATATATTCATTTGATGGTTGGTTGCATGTTTTGCATTTTGGGTACGTTCAGCAATTCCAGACCAATAGCATTTGTATTGGAGTGGCAATAAACCATTTAAAAAGGACTTCTGAATCCCACATTGGTTTCAGAATTGAGTTTTGGAGAGACAAATAAAGCAAGAGGTGCAAAGTGGGACATTTTACTGAATGGTGAACGTGCAATTACCGTAAATTCCGGACTATAGAGCGCACCTGATTATAAGCCGCACCCACTACATTTTAAGAGGATAACCGCTTTTGTACTTACACAAGCCGCACCCCTATATAAGCCGCATGCGCCCACATAAGAACATGCATCACAATCACAAAATTAACCCAAACCCATGAAAATGATACCGGTACTTAAAATTTGATGCAGACCTGCAGAGTCCAGGTCCCGTTAAAAGTAATCCAAGGAAAAAAAGTGTATATTTTCAAAGGTAAGGGTGGGAAAAATATATATCCACTATTGTCTGCCGTGTCCACAAACACTCACCTTTACCGGTCCCCACTTCCCGTCATCCCCGGCGTCTGTTACGCCCCCTCTTTTTAATTGGTCAGTGCAAGACTTATCAGAATAAGGGTCTAAAATAAATACATTACAAAAATATACAGTTGCAAATACATATTATACATGGTTACACATATTTACAAAGAAAGACGGTACACCGAGAGAGTTTTCAAAGCTTTAATAATAATATTATAATAACTTTCATCCCAAACCGTGCCTGTGAAGGGTAGCAAAACGCTACTAACAACACGCTCGCAATACAGTTAACGGGTCCGTCAAAAAAACATACCGTAACTGTAGAAATCACAGTAAACCGTTCTCATCTTCCTCCCTATAACTGACTTCATCAAAGCTGTCCTCCTTTAGTAAGGGAAAGAGACTTTGTCATCTAGACTTCGTTGCACGCTCCCTTATTCAAAAACACGCTAGCAAGGTAAAGTTTGCGTGCAGTAGCTCTGTTTCCTTCTTTATCAGACTGCTCGATTGCGTTTAGCTTGTAAACTGCGTCATGTGTCTTGAACTCGAGCGCCGCATCACTGAATAAGCCGCAGGGTTGAACGTTTGGGAAAAAAGTAGCGGCTTATAGTCCGGAATTGACGGTAGTTTGTAATAATGAGTTATGGACTATTGGCCTCTTGGATGCATTTGCTAAAAACTGGCATAACGGGACCTATTTGGATGGCTTGAAGTGGATATGTTGGACCTGGCTTACCTTAGTTTAAATAGATAATACAAGAAGTGAATGAGGGCAGCACGGTGGGGCAGTGGTTAGCGCTTGTGCGGCACAGTTCATGTCATGGGAACCTGTCGTGGGTTCAAATCCAGCTCCAGACTTCCTGTGCGGAGTTTGTATGTTCTCCCCGTGCTTGCGTGGGTTTTCCTCCGGGCACTCCCACGTTCCAAAAACATGCATTTCAGGTGAATTGGTCGGTCCAAATTGTCCCTAGGTATGAATGAGCGAATGGGTTGTCTGTCCCCATGTGCCCTGCGATTGGCTGGCAACCGGTTCAGGGTGTCCCCTGCCCACTGCCCGTAGATGGCTGGGATGGGCTCCAGCCCCCCCGCGATGAGATGAGAAGAAGTGAATGCTTATTTCTGTCTTGAACTGGAACATGATCAGGACCCAAATGTGTGATGTTTCTCACATAAGTCTTTTATTTTACTGGAACTGGGGAGTCATGCACGTTAGGCAGCAGTCTGACGTGGAGTGAAAGGAAGCCAGAGGCTGACGAGATCGATGCCAATTGCCCGAGCAGATATCAGACAGATGAGGTCAATACCGGACAGACAGGATTGATATAAAAAAAAGGATATTGAAAATAAACAGGACAAACTGGACAGGAACGAAACTGGGAACTGCTATTAAACAACGGGACAGACAGGATTGATATCAAAACAGGATATTGAAATTAAACAGGACAAACTAGACGGGAACAAAACTGCAAACCAATATTAAACAGGACAACATAAACGGGAACTATATCAGACAGGAGATACCAATGGGAAACGGGACCGAGTCAAAACCCAAGTCTTGCGGGGCAGAGGTTCGTTGACAGACTGACAAAGGAAGAGTAAGAGCACTGAGCTTGAATAGACTGAAAGCCAATCTGTCAAGTGGGCGCCATGGCAACTGTGACAATTTCAATGTGTTTATGAATAAACTGTTTTTCAAAGTTTTATAACGGAGCACTTTTGCACTCAAGGCGTGCTTGCTATACCCAGCTGAGTGATCATTCTTCTTGAGATGACTGATCGCAGCCACCGCGATAAGCAGAACCGAGAGATGACGGCATAAAAAATGTTGTAAATTACAAGAAGTCAAACGTAATGCATCTGTGTCGCCCTCCTGCTTTTAGCAGCTGTCATGGAAGGGATAAGAGGTGTGTGTTTATCTGCCTCCATCTTATAAGACAAAGAGGCCTCCTAGGGAAAGATGAAAAAGCAACGACTTGGGTCTTTGTAGTTTGACTGAAGACCGAGAGCAGGGGTTTACACCAGGGTGCCCGCTAAGGACAGCTGAGGTGCCTGAGGACCTGAAACTAGCTCACCAGTGCTTGGTCATTGGAATTTTCTAGTAAAATGATTATTTAAGTGGTTGTATCAGTCTATTTAATCTTATTTCCGATTATAGACTGGTTATAGCATAGTAACAACACAGTAATAACAAGTAATAAGTAATAAGTAACAAAAAGTAGCGCTCAACTTGATGAATTATCTGTGTTAATAAATTGTGTGTCCTATTTCAATCAGCCTGGTTCATTGAATCAATTTTCTTATGATTAGTAATTCATATCAGAACTCAAAGAACTTAACACATAAATGATGTTATTACTTTATCAGTGTAGGAAATTCTACCTTCCTTCAGAGAAAAAAAAATATTTCTGGTGGAGCAGAAAGTCATAATCGTTTACGGATTGCAGAAAAGAATAGTTTGTTTCAATCCTGACGAGTTTCAAAATTAAAGCTAGAAAAAAATCCCTACAATTGTCCGCATTCATTAGCTGCACCGCTTATCCTCAGTAGGGTTGCGGGGTGCTGGAGCCCATCCCAGCAATCATCGGACAGTGGGCTGGTTGCCAGCCAATCGCAGGGCACACAAGGACAGACAACTCGCTCGCTCATTCACACCTAGGGACAATTTGGACCGGCCAATCCACCTGAAATGCATGTCTTTGGAATGTGGGAGAAAACCGGAGTGCCCGGAGGAAACCCACGCAAGCACGGGGAGAACATTCAAACTCCGCACAGGAAGTCCGGTAGCTGGATTTGAACCCACACAGGAGGTTCCCAAGACCTTAGAACTGTGCCGCACACGCGCTAACCACTGCGCCGCCTCGCTGCCCGCTAAGGTTACTCCCGAAAACCAAAATCTTTTAATAGGCTGGGAAAAAAAATGAGAAGAAAAAAATTGTTGTCTGGTCACTTTGAGCCTCCAATGCTTGTATTATTTATTGTGCCTTGTTGCACTCGTTTTCGGTTGCACCTCACAATACAGCGGCATCTAGTACCGTAAATTCCAGACTATAGAGCGCACCTGATTATAAGCCGCACCCACTTCATTTTCAGAGGAAAACTGATTTTGTACATACACAAGCCGCACCTGTATATAAGCCGCATGCGCCCACATTTAAACATGATAGATAGATAGATAGATAGATAGATAGATACTTTGTTCATCCCCGAAGGGAAATTCACATTTCCAGCAGCATCCCTGAGCTGAGAACAATCGAGAACAATCGAAAATAACACGGGAGCTGCTGGAGTGGCTGCCATTCGTGACGGCGCCGGAAGAAAAGATTCAATTTGAATCATTTACAAACAAACAAACAATTGAATCATGTACAAACAAACAAACAAAATATTCATGTAACACAGACACAAAATTAACCCAAACCCGACTTCAAGTCCTGCGATTGAAACTAAATGTCCTTCATTAAAGTCCACAGTCCAAAAATGACAGCCGGCAAAAAGAACGGAAAATGATACCGGTACTTAATGTTTGATGCAGACCTGCAGAGTCTGGGTCCCGTTGGAATTAAACCAAGGAAAAAAGTGTATATTTCCAAAGGTAAGGGTGGGAAAAATATATCAGATGAACACATTTACTCACGCAACTCCTTTTTCTTTAACCAACTTATTTCTCCCTCTTCGTTCCTTGTCTGTCCCTCACCTTTAGCGGTCCCCACTTAAACTCGGCACCCCGCGTTTGTTCCGCCCCTCATTTTTCGTCCATCCGCGCAAAACATATCAGAATAAGTGTCTAAAATAAATACAAATAAATACATTACAAAAATATAGAGTTGCAAATACATATTATACATGGGTTACACATATTTACAAAGAAAGACAGTACACCGAGAGAGTTTTCAAAGCTTTAATAATAATATAGTTTTGACAGGGCAGTTAATGGTAGCAACACTCGAGCGCCGTTAAAAAAAATGACATAAATTGGCCGCATCACTGAATAAGCCGCAGGGTTGAAAATTAGGGAAAAAAGTAGCGGCTTATAGTCCGGAATTTACGGTACTCAAATATACCACAGCCTCCCCTTTATATGTAGATTGAATCATCCAATAAAACAAAACATGATGCCCCTGAAAGTCCAAGTAATGAAATTTAGACAGAGGGTTCTTTTTGCAATAACATTCGGGGAGTTGAGATGCGATATGAATTATTGATATGAACTCGGCGTTGACCTGCAACTGAGAAAGGTGCGAATGTTCAGCGCAGCAAATCCTTGACAGCGCTCATTACAAGACTGAGGCAGTCGAAGCAATATGTCCCCGGCCGTCTTTGTTGTTCTCCTCAAGGAATACCTCTTCAAATGTTATTTGGTGCCAGGTGGTTGAACGCCGACCAGAGAACAAGTTTCGAAAGAGAAGCGTCTACAAATCAGTGATCTATAGTGTAAATTGCTTTGCAACATTTTCTGAACTTGAATGTCTCAGTGCACTTGGAAGTGATTACCTCTGGGACTTACTGTATGGTGCTAGGACAAAAACATGTACTGCTGTTTCAGAAAAAAACAGCCGCAACATTATCCAGGGCTTTTTTTGTAAAATGAGAAATTTGACATGAAGGATGAGTTTATACTATTGGTTTCTCTTTTTCATATAGGGCATTAGCTGCACCGTTTATCCTCAGTAGGGTCGCGGGGGTGCTGGAGCCCATCCCAGCAATCATCGGGCAGTGGGCGGGGGACACCCTGAACTGGTTGCCAGCCAATCGCAGGGCACACAGGGACAGACAACTCGCTCGCTCATTCACACCTAGGGACAATTTGGACCGGCCAATCCACCTGAAATGCATGTCTTTGGAATGTGGGAGGAAACCCACGCAAGCACGGTGAGAACATACAAACTCCGCACAGGAAGTCCGGTAGCTGGATTTGAACCCACACAGGAGGTTCCCAAGACCTTAGAACTGTGCCGCACACGCGCTAACCACTGCGCCGCCACGCTGCCGTTATCTCTATCTGTTGTTTGTTATTTTGACTGTTATGCACGATTTTCATTATTGTCACTTTTCACCAAGTCAAGTCAAATGTATTTATATAGCCTTTAATCACAAAAATGTCTCGAAGGACTGCACAGGATTACAATGACACAATGACCTGATCTTAAACCAACATGCGGGCAAGGAGCAACTCAAAACCTCAGCGTGAGTAAAAAAGAGAAACCTTGAAAGTGGTATCCCCCTTTCAGGATGACCAGGGTGAATTACATTTAGCATTACAGTACACAAACATAGTAAACAGTAGGTAACATGTTGAATTTGCCCGGAATGTGCATGAGAGGAGCGACGCCCCCAGCCTGTAAACTAGTCCAGAAAGTCTATGACGGCCACGGCGCAGCTTCCCATCTCTGCCAGCTGGTCCATGCAGGCGTTCACATGCTTCAGGTCAAACGCTAGTCCGCTGACTCATCTCAAATCGTCCTTCTCCTTCGTATCACTACCAGGCAGGCAGTCGGAAAAAGACAGGACAATACAGAATATGTGGTGGGCATCAATCATAAGCTTTGGAATAGAAGTGTGTCTTAAGCCTTGTTTTTAAAAACTTCCATTGAGGTTGCAGATCTCACCTCCAATCTCAGACCTTATCTTATCTTCACCAAACATGTTCTTGTTCTTTGATTTTCACACCCTTCGAGGCTGGTCTTGTTTTTTTGTAACCTAGGAGATTTAATAAGAGAACAGACTGGATTTTTTTTATCTTGAGGATTTGAGTTAAGTCCTCGATGTCAGGACGGAAACAGGAACCACTCATGTAACGTTTCTCAGTTTTATTGGGAAGAAGGGAAAGGATTGCACACACGATCCGGTGATCGCAGGTCGCTCTGAACGCAAAAGTGGGATTTCCGTGGCGAGCAATGGCGGTGTCAGGAACGGAAAAACTGGTCTGTAGCCGGATAGAAGAGCAAAAATGTGATCCTGAATGGAAATAAGTCGAAAGCCAGGAGAAGAGAGTATGCGTGGTCGAGATCAAAAACGGGTTGAAGTCGGGGGACAGATGGGAACAGAAAACATGTCGGAATCAGGGTCGAAAAAAGCTTGTCTAGTGTTAACTGAGGTTTGCAGACGGACTGACAAAAGGCAACAGACAGGAGTGGGTTTAAATGGGGACAGGGAGCCAATCAGAGTCCGAGGCACTTGGCGCCAAATGAGCAGGCACAGCTGTTTCACATCGGTAATCATGACACATGGCAACAATTTCAAACATATACAAGCACGGCAACTAAATTTCAAGCACTTTTCAACAATGTCAAGCACCTGTGAGAACTCTGCAATTCACCTGTCCATTTCCTGGTGGAGGTTATAGCTTAATAGACACTCAAAATAAGGGCCGGGAACATAAGTGATTTTAAATTTGAAAGGAGAACAGGCCAGTGTCACGGTTGCCATGGCACCTATTTGGCCCCGCCCGCGTGACACCAGCTGCAGCTTGTTGACAGATTGGCTCCCTGTCAGTATACAAACTCTGTCCCGCCAGTCCCCTTTTGTCGGTCTGTCTGCGAATCTCTTTATACGGCAAGCCCTTTTTTCACCGGTCCCATTTTTTTTGCTCCCGTTTGCCTCCCGCTATGATCTGTTTTGATCTCGACCACGTCTGCTCTCCCGTCCCGAATTACGACCTGTTTTGTTCTCGACCACGTCTGTTCTCCCGTCACGAATAATGATCCGTCTACTCTCTTTTCCTGGCTTACGACTCGCTTACAACCCCGACCACGTTTTTCCTCTCCTGTCCCGGCTATCGACCTACTTTCCGTTCCGGACACCGCGATCGCTCGCCATGGAAGATCCACTTCCGCGTTCAGAGCGACTTACTTCCTGCAACTTGCTTCCCGCGCCTAGGGAACGCAGGATTGTGGGTTTAGGCCTTCTTCCTTCCTTTAATAAAACTTGTGAGAAACGTTGCTCAATTTGGTCCTGTGTCTTTTCCGGTCCTGACACCATGTTTATTAACAAGTCTGCACAGTATTGACGCTGACAGTGCTCTCTGATGGATTTGCTTTTTCATTATATTTATTTTTCCTTCATGAGTAACGGCAGCTGGCATTAGTTTGTATGGCATTGTCCTATTAAATGCCATCACCCATTGAAGGAGACTGGTGCATGCTATAAACTGTACACTATATAATGAGTAATAACACAAGGATTATGTGTCGATATAGACATTTATTATGGGCTATGCAAACATTAAGAAAGTATTTCCCAAGGATAAATTGCAATCGGAAGAACTTCCTGCAGATAAAAATGTAAGCTACATATAACGGTAATTTTTATCCAACACCTATTTAAACACGTATTGTTCAGAACCACAAATGTATTTGCAATTTAATGAAGATATGAAATATGTCTTGAGGAATGCACACGCAAGATTAAAAATTGCAAAATTATACATTACAGCAGATATATCTGGCTCTGATTCACTCCATATGCAAGTAATTGAATTCGGCCCTGAAAAAGGTGTACAAAGCCCGTGTCAGGACCAGAACGGAGACAGGACCCACTTGCGTTACGTTTCGCTCAGTTTTATTAGAAGAAAGGAAAGTGTTGCACCCACGATCAGGTGATCGCTGGACGCGGGACGCAGGTCGCTCTGAACGCGGAAGTGGGACTTCCGTGGCAACCGATGGCGGTGTCGGGAACGGAAAAAAACGGGTCAGTACCTGGGACAGGAGAGCAAAAAACGTGGTCAGGATGAAAAACAACGGGTCGAAGCCGGGGAACGGACGGGAGCAAAAACAGGTGGGAGTCGGGGTCGAAAAAAAGCTTGCCTAGCGTAAACCGAGGTTCGGAGACGGACTGACAACAGGTGACAGACGTGGCTTTAAATAGTGACAGGGAGCCAATCAAAGTCCGAGGCTTTTGGCACCAAAAATTCATACATGAATGAAATAAACCAATTTTGACCACACATGCAATTGGACAGTTTCATGATAAAATTCAGTAAAACTGTCCGATGATCAACAAAAATCGGATTTGTTCATGACCAGTAGTGGCTCTGTTTTTCGGGTATTGGAGATTGGTTATTAGCCAAGACCAGGGCAACTTCAATGACATTTTCAGTGATTATCAAGCACCAAAACAGTGTCTTTTCCTTCCCGATTTATGATCTACAAACTCTAATCAAAACATCTGTGTCGACATTTGAAACTTGTTCTTGTTTTGTTCCTTTAACTTTTAACTATTACTCTGAGTATCGTCCAGCCCTGTGACAGCTTTGCTCTCTGAAGTAACATCTGGGAGGCCAAGTCAGCACAAGCAATTAAATGGCCAATCTTCCTTTATTCATTTTGGCCTGTGCACTGTAGTCCAAAGGACATTCCTTATGTGATATATCAACCGAATTCTTTCTTGGGCAACACACAACCACACAGAGGGAACAACATGACACACATAAGCGCGACTTCACAATAAAAGAATATAAGATTGATAAACGTATAAAAGATGTAATTAGACTGATTTTTGAAACGTGACTTTGTGTGTGTGTGTGTGAGAAAGATTGTTTTTATAGGAATATAAAAACAAGTTATTTTCATTGCATTGAATTCTGAGAAATGCACATATCCAAAACGGCCAACTTTACATATATCAACCGTATTCTTTCTTGCACAACACACAACCACACAGAGGGAACAACATGAATATATTATGAATGGTTAATATCAGTAGTTATCTACTGTTGGGAATTAAATTATCAAAATGTACCGTTTACCAAATAGTTCGAATTAGTTATCTGACTCCATTAACCAAACACAACCTGCATTCACCCAACAATGTATGCACACTTGTTTCTTGAGGGAAAAGATGAACAGGAAGCCGACATTTCCACACGGGGGCAGATTTATTTTCCCTTACAAAAGAACTAAGTGAACTCCATCCAAGACAGCCGGATAAGCGACGTTGGAGTCTCTGGGAAGCCTTTTTCTCAAGTCCTTTAGCTTTATCCTATTGGCCATCTTCTCCCCGCATAATGGCGTACCGACTCCTCCCATGGGCGCGCCAAGGAAGCCCCCTGGCCTTCACCATCTCGTAGAAGAGTCCCGATGTCTAGGGTACTCAAAACCACACCAAGAGTTTTTTCGTCATCAACGTCTGGATGTGCTGATTATCTTATCAGCCGTATGTTCCGTTCTCGCCGTTCCTGTAAACAACATTTTCCACCAGGGTGCCCTGGCCTCGCACCACAACCCAGTCAGTGAATATATTTTGCATTAAATGTAATTTGGATTCAATCATATAAAATCCTTTATAGTCAAAGGTATAAAATCCTTCACTACTAAAAAGGAGTCATTGGATTTATTTTCACTTTTTGATCCAAAAAACATTGACATAAGGCTGCCTTGATTCAAAACACTTTGGTCAGTCCGATATAAAAAACCCTTGATGGCATTCCACACATCCCTCATCCCTCAATTTTTACTAAGAAACAAGTCGATTTCAGCATCTATGGGCAGTTAGTGTTGTCACGGGGAAGCTGCCAAATATAAAATAAAAAAATACACAAACAAAAGGGTTCTCTAGTGAGGAAAAATAATATAACAAGAAAAAAGGACACTTTTCAGATAAGACCGTTGAGGATCAATAATGGCTCGGCTTTAACTTGCAAGCGTGAGCTTAAAACGAGGAGGGATTTCAAAACACTGCTGTTTCTGCTAGCCATATAAACAGCTTTCAGTGTTAAATCCAAAATAATACTGCTGATATTTGGAATCTGGAATTTTGTGGTAGCACTAAATGGGTTAGCCAAACATTGTGGGTATTGACATAACCAGAAATAAACTGTTGGCAATTTTCCCTGTCATGTGGGATTTGATTTCCAGACAATGTACCTTCTTGCTGCTGGGTAATGTAAAATACCAGACATGGGGACTTGAGACTTAGTGACTTGGACTCGAGTCGACTCGAGTCGCTGTTTTTATGACTTGTGACTTGACTTGGACTTGGCAATCTAAGACTCGGGACTTGACTTGTGACTTGACTTGCCCAAGAAAAAAATACTTGGGACTTACTTGGGACTTGAAGGTGAAGACTTGAGACTTACTTGAGACTTGCACATGTGTGACTTGGTCCCATGTCTGTAAAATACATGGCTAAAATTTAAAAGCCAGACTTTACTTTCCCTGTTACTCTCCTATTAGGGTAATGCAGTACTGTAATCACTTGATATGTCAGACTTCCTTGCCTCAGTGCATCATGGGCAAAAAACATATATTGTGATACATTATCCTGACAAAGCACATTTTTTATGGGTATGCTGGCTCAATTTTTACATTCCTTCTTCCAAGACGTTATCCATTATCCTCGACTGCATATGGGTGCTTGCAGGGATTGCCAGAGCTTACTTTTGTCAGGCTTTGCGACTCTTGTTTTTTGCTGTTACTGTACTGATTACCGATGTGAATTATTATCAAACGTCCAAAACTTGACATCAAGTTACATTTTGCTGAGTTTTTGTTAATGCAAAATTATTATTCACATTTGAATGAATTGACTAATTTCAAAGGGTGTGCGGCCTACAAACGTCATTTGTTTTTAATAATAATAATAATAATTTCCTTTGTATTGTCATTCTTTGTAACAATGTACAAAGAACGAAATGTCGATACACCTGACCCGTTGTAGCGAGCCGATGCAGCCGCAGCCAACAGAGGGCGCCGCCATTTTACCAATTTTATAAGTCTTAGGTATGACTCGGCCGAGGCGCGAACCAGCGACCTCCCAGTCTCAAAGCGGGCGTTCTTTCACAAGATTTCCATTTTTTTTCCTGGTATCTTTTGGCGCATAATACTAACATTTTTGGGGGCTTATTTAGTCGTTTGCATGATACAGAACTCTATTGAATTACATTTTTCAGTGGGAGTACAATGTTGGCAACAAGATTGACTTGGTATAATTGGAAATTATTTGAATGCAACACAAAATGTTTCTTTTTTCCCATTTTTTTTTTTTTACTTTTTTAAAAATTCCTTTAAAATCTCATTGTGTTTATTTTTTTCCTAGCTGTTACATTTTTCTTGCTTTTTTTTTTGTCCTCTAATTTCTTTTTCTGGCTTTTTTTTATGTTCCTGCTCTTTTTTTATCTTTTTCTCTCCTTTGCTTCTTTTTCTCCTTTCGCTTTTCACTACTTTTTCATTTTGGTATTTTTTTATTTTTTGCTCTATTTCACCCGCCCTTCCTTCAAGTCTTTTTTTTTTTTTTTTTTTTTTTTTGCATACTCTTACATAATATTTGGTCATGTTGGGATTAAAGAAGAGAAAACGATCTGAGGAGCCGTGGGACCCGAAAGAGCCGGTTCTTTTTAGTGAGCCGAGCTGAAGATGCCGGTTCTCGAAAAACTCTACTGACTATACTCAACTTCGCTCTATTTCGAACTTGACTTCCAAATATTGCATTTAGAACACAACATCAGGGGAACCCTTGTATTTTTACCTTCATGCACTGTAACTTTGACTTAATTTGCTTCCTAATTAGCAATTTTGAGCCCTGATTTTTGTGAGCTGGCTAGATTTTCTTGTGCGCAGAAAAGCTCTGGGCAGTGTGCAATTGCGCTCACACGCAGCTTAAAGGGGACATTGCCTACCTTCGTTTTTTTGCATATTGCAGGGGGGTTTGATCCATTTCATCGTTTCATTGGAAGTCTAACCACTGAGAAGCACCGATATCATTAGGCGTTATAAAAAGTTAATCATGGGGTTTTCTACCATTATGCTTTTCCATTATTATCCGTGCCTCACCTGTGAAGCAAAAACAGGGAATACAATTATAGCTCAAGGAACAAAAGTGACCCATCTCGGTAGATTGTCTTTGACCGTCTGCAGAGATTTCCCCCCAAAAATTCACATGAACAGGAGAAAAGCGTAGATAATTATTCTGTCGTCCATGTGGCGGAAAAGAGCCTTCCTGCTGTTCTCTCGTCTCACAATAAAGATATATTTTCAGGGTTGGGTAGGGTTAATTTAACTTGATTACTTTCAATTACTTTTGGATTACTCCAATACCAAATATGCTTATAAAAGACAAAATAAACTAAATATAAATAAAATGATGACTCACAACACGTGGTAAGCTTTCTCTCCTGGCTTTGATCTCTTTGATCTCCGGCAAAACTAACATAAAATGCAACATAAACAAAATGAAAATAAATACAAACAGCTTGCTAACATCATTTTTGCGATCCCATTCATTCCGTTACGCCCCAAGCCTTGGCAACATTTAGTAATTGTATTCATATTTAGTTTCTTTTGTCTTTTAGTAGCATATTTGGTATTGGAGTAATCCAAAAGTAATTGAAAGTACAGTGGGACCTCGGTTATTGCGGTTAATGGGGACCAAAACCACCTGCGATATGTAAAAATCCGCGAAGTAGCGGTGCACCTTTAAAAAAAAAAAAAAAAAGATATATATATATATATATATATATATATATATATATATATATATATATATTATTATTTTTTAAAATATATATATATATATTTTTTTTTTCCTTAATTATTATTTTTTTTAGACCCGGTTAATGGGGACCAAAACCACCCGCAAAAAGTGAAAATCTGCGAAGTAGCGACGCCCCTTCAAAAAAAAAAAAAAGACCTTTGCGGTACAATTTTGTAAAATGGTGCAATTTCTAATTTTAATGTAATATTTTTCATTAGTATTATTATTTTTTACTTTTATTTTTTTAACTATTACAGGCCGCGAAGCTTTGAAGCCGCGGACGTCGAAGCGTGAAGTAGCGAGGTCCCAGTGTAATCAAGTTAAAGTAACCCTACCCAAACCTGTATATATTGCTGTCCGTCCTTAATCTCTCTTGATCAGTAAACGCACATTCTTGTGTGCATGTTTTCTAGGAATATAGCAGGAAAGGTCCGTGATACGGCCTGTAAATCTAATTGTAAATGCTTGGCACCAAAAACCGTTTTAGAGGAACACTATTAAGCTAAATGCATCTGTTCTAGTCTTCAAGGAAGGTGATTTTGTTTCATAAAAGTACATTTATAGTTTTAGCAAACAACACTGATACGGTAAGTGCTGAAGGATAATTGAATCAAAGCCATTAAAAATGCAACCTAGCTTTTATTTCCACGATGGTAAATCACGTTTTTTTTTTATACATAACTGCACACCGAGACATTCGACTTTGACTTTGTAATAATTTAGCAAAGTCAGTAACATTCCAGGAGCCTCTCAAAGTCAATTGAGTTTCTTTGGAAAAGTTGGGCCATTCCTGCCCTCAGCTCAATCTCCAAAGCTATTTTTATCCATCCCACTAGCAGATCAAGTGGCACTGATCAGCACACCTTTTCTGTGCTGGGAAGGGGGTGGAGCAAAACCTGGAGCCCATACATCAATGTCCAGCAGACCCTTGGGATCCAAGTCAGGCCGACAAGGTCCTGACCACAGTCCACCCTGAAAAATCACTTGCCGTTTAACTCCTATTCACTCAGTGCAATCAAGTTGTTTTAAATCGATATTGAATCAAAGGTACGTGGTTACACTGCAATTTGCAAGCTTATTTATTATTTTTTCAAACGTATATTTGGTTTTGATGTTGGTGGTGCCATTGCTAACCAACAAAGATTACAAAACTAAGGGTTAGCCTGTTGCAAAACTAGTTTTGTGTAATTTTTAATTCGTGATTTTAAGTTTCTGTTGGTAGTATCTGGCATCTGGTTAGCTGCTCCTCTTGCACTCTTTGCACTACTGTATAATACTATACATGTCAAGTCAAGTCATTTTTATTTGTATAGCCCTTAATCACAGAGTCTCAAAGGGCGTCACAGGTTATTACACAGAATATTTTTTTCAGACTATTATTACACCATCCCCTGATCTGGAACCACACACACACCCAGCCACCGTGCATAAACTAAGTAATATTATTAGCAGGATAACAGCAAGGATTTCAGTACTTATTTTTCTTACCTTGGCTTTTTTTTTCAAAATTGAGAATTACGAATGTAGCGATGCGTTTGTTCCAAAAGACAGTCCCATAGACTTAATTTAGAAGTAAAAGTAAAATATTTTGACCAAATTCAGCAATATTGATACCAAATTATATTTCTTAAGTTGAGAATCTTTAGTAAAAATAACAAAACATAAATATCTGTTGATTCAATGAATGTCAGATATCAATATATCAATGTCAAGCGCAGCAGACCCCTGTATTACACACTGCATCTTATTATGAAGCATTAAAACCGGACTCAGACTTAATCGCAAAAAGGTTGATGATATGGAAAGGGATGCATTGACCTCTGTAAAAATGGAACACCACTGTATCATGCATGTATCAATTTCAAACTAAGTATCGTGTTCAGAGGGAGATGAAGTCAATCCCTACTGACTGGGGGCAAAAGGTGGAGTTGTTTCTGCATGTGTTTGCATCTGTGTGCACATGTGTGGGCATGTTTACTGCCTATATATATATATATATATATATATATATATATATATATATATATATATATATATATATATATATATATATATCCAACCGTGGCTGTGTATCCAACACTGTGATTTGAAAAAACATTTAAAAAGATCAGCCTTTTTTTAACAGACAAAAGGGAAATTTATATAACAGTAGTATCAGTATCTAGTATCACACTGCAGGATGAAATTCATTCAATTCAAAATACAGCAAGCGATTACTTAACATAAGTAACAAAAATATGTCTCCAAAAATCATGTTTTTTGAGGAATAGCAGGTTGGTTTTCCATCCTACGGGGAAAGAAAAAAAAAAAAAAAAAAAAAAAAAAATATATATATATATATATATATATATATATAGGGCAGCACGGCAGCGCAGTGGTTAGCGCTTGTGCGGCACAGTTCATGTCATGGGAACCTGTCGTGGGTTCAAATCCAGCTCCAGACTTCCTGTGCGGAGTTTGTATGTTCTCCCCGTGCTTGCGTGGGTTTCCTCCGGGTACTCCGGTTTCCTCCCACATTCCAAAGACATGCATTCCAGGTGGATTGGCCGGTCCCAATTGTCCCTAGGTGTGAATGAGCGAGCGAGTTGTCTGTCCCTGTGTGCCCTGTGATTGACTGGCAACCAGTTCAGGGTGTCCCCTGCCCACTGCCCGAAGATGGCTGGGATGGGCTCCAGCACCCCCGCGACTCTACTGAGGATAAGCGATGCAGATAATGGATGGATGATTACTAATGCGAGGCACCTGAGTCGGCTCCTTTGGCGCCAACTGTCTCGGACGCTGATTGGCTGCTTATTTCTTTTTAAACCCCAGTCTTCCAGTCTTCTGTTGTCGGTCCGTCTGCGAACCTCAGCCCACGCTAGGCAAGCCCTTTTGACTCTGACTCTATCCTGTCCTGATTCCTGTTTGACTCCCGGCTCTGACCCCTTTTCTGAACTCGATTACGTTTCTGCTCCTCTGTCCCGGCCATCGACCTGACCTTCCCCCGCTCTGGACACTGCCTTCGCTCAACACGGAAGTGCCACTTCCTCGTTCTGAGTGATCTGCTACCCGTGACCGACGATCACCGGATCGTGGGTGCAAGCCTCTTCCTTCTTCTAAATAAAGCTGAGAAAACAAACGCAAGTGGGTCCTGTCTCTGTTTCTGGTTTCTGACAGATACAGAAGATAGTCTTTCAAAAATATAAAACTTTGTTCACCCTTTCAAATATAAATCTAACAGCATTCAACAACCAGTCACAACCATTGACAAATTGTTGGCTAGTAACCAGGATGGCGCAGGAAATGCAAATTTTGGGCAGAAACAGAAAAATGATAACGTGATACAGTTGGCCGAAAACACTGAAAACAATGAATACATGAATAAATGAAATACTTATTTGTCACTGACTTGCTAAAAAAATGTTCAACAAAAGGCAATAGACACAATGAAAATGTCAAGTGTTTCATTAATTAGATTATTTTTAAATAACAAAAGTTTTTTTATGACCTTAAAAACGGTTAAACAGTACAATGATAAAAAATAAGTTCACTGAGTAAAATAGTGATATTTAAAAATACATTGGTTGCAGTCGGTGCTCGCTCTTCCCTTTTTAAGTAAATGTTTTTGCAGTATTTTAGCTTTTACAGTACAGGAGATTGAACAATTGAGTCACACTCACATATTCACCCAAAGTAAAAAAAATAATGATAATTAATTAAATGTTCGTTGCACATTACTAAACACCAGCTTTCCAATTCCAAGATGCGTTCTCCTGTCCCGGCCACCCGTATCCTGATTCTCTTTCCTGTATCGATCCCCAATCCAAGCTCTGTTCCTCTGTCCCGGCTACCTGTATCCTGATTCTCTTTCCTGTATCGATCCCCAATCCAAGCTCTGTTCCCCTGTCCCAGCTACCTGTATGCTGATTCTGTTTCCTGTATCAACCCCCAATCCAAACTCCGTTCTCCTGTCCCGGCTACCTGTATCCTGATTCTGTTTCCTGTATCAATACCTGATCCGAGCTCCGTTCTCCTGTCCCGGCCACCTATTTATCGATTCTGTTTCCTGTATCGACCCTCGATCCAAGCTCTGTTTTCCGGTCCCGGTTACCCGTATTCTGTATCTTGTATAGATCAGCGCTCCGTTTTACGGTCCCAGCCTACGCGAGTGGGTTCTGTTTCTGTTCTGGTCCTGATACTTTTAGCCGGTAAATGATCTCTTTAAAATGATCAGGAAGTGGACCACCACAACCCGATTTACCACAACTACGTAGTGAGAGAGTATTTGACATTTAAATCACTGTCCTTTAAAAGCCAAGCTATTTTAGCGTCTTAAATTGCTCTCTTTGAGGTTACAGAGTGATAATGTTGCGTTGTCATATTTTTATAACACATTGTGAAGAATTTTTATTTTCAGGAGGCTTCGGTACCTCTGGAATATGCACAGCACCCTTATTCCTCATCCATCCATGACTTTTTTTTAACCATAGTGTGTTGAGAGGAAGTAAAAGCTAATACCCACCTGATACAGGACAGGAAGAGGGTGTCATGCCCGAATTAATTCCTCCCTATTCTGTGCTTCCTTGTCTGAAATCTACTTATTTGAAACCCGTGTTGTTACTATTTTTAAAAATTCAGAACGGTGTGACAGTAGGCTACCGACTAATTCTTCTCATTTTGTCTCTTTTCCCTGTGCCGTGCCCTGGGCTGCATCATCATCATCATCCCATTTTCGTCTATTAGGTGAGTCTTCGTTTTCCTTGAAAAATATCAGAACGAAAAAACCTCTTTTCCCGTGTTTTTTAGTTCCGCCATTACGGCTGTGGCTACTATTTTAAATACAGAGGAAATGATTTGATTACATTAGTCTACATTAGGCTTTTTTCTTCTTCATTTTAAATTACTTGCTGTGTAAGACTGGGTAAGAAGAGAATATATATAAATCTACATGTATGCTACTTTGTATCTATCTATCTATCTATCTAGACATCTATCTACCTATCTAGACATTTATCTATCCATCTATCTATCTAGACATCCATCTATCTAGACATCCATCTATCTACCTATCTAGACATGTATCTATCCATCTATCTAGACATGTATCTTTATCTATCTATCTAGACATGTATCTATCTATCTAGACATGTATCTATCTATCTAGACATGTATCTATCTATCTAGACATGTATCTATCTATCTATCTAGACATGTATCTATCTATCTATCTAGACATGTATCTATCTAGACATCTATCTATCTAGACATCTATCTATCTTACTGGACATATATCTATCTATCTGGACATTTATCTATCTATCTGGAGATTTATCTATCTACCTATCTAGACATTTATCTACCTATCTAGACATTTATCTACCTATCTAGACATTTATCTACCTATCTAGACATTTATCTACCTATCTAGACATTTATCTACCTATCTAGACATGTATCTATCTATCTAGACATTTATCTATCTCTCTTTCCTCTGCACCGCTTATCCTCAGTAGGGTTACGGGGGTGCTGGAGCCCATCCCAGCTGTCTTCGGGCAGGGGACACCCTGAACTGGTAGCCAGCAAGTAGCACACAGGACAGACCGCTGACTCACTCATTCAAACCTAAGGGCAATTTAGACTGGCCAATTAACCTGACATGCATGTTTTTGGAATGTGGGAGGAAAACCGGAGTGCCCGGAGGAAACCCACGCAAGCATGGGGAGAACTTTCAAACTCCACACAGGAAGGTTCGATCCATGACTTCAGAACTGTACCGCACACGCCCTAACCACTGTAAATGTTTTTACAAATGTAATGTCAAATTCTCTCATCTCTCATCTCATTAGCTGCACCGATTGTCCTCAGTAGGGTCGCGGGGGTGCTGGAGTCCATCCCAGCAATCATCGGGCAGTGGGCAGGGGACACCCTGAACTGGTTGCCAGCCAATCGCAGGGCACACGGGGACAGACAACTCACTCGCTCATTCGCACCTAGGGACAATTTGGACTGGCCAATTCACCTGAAATGCATGTTTTTGGAATGTGGGAGGAAACCGGAGTGCCCGGAGGAAACCCACGCAAGCACAGGGAGAACATACAAACTCCGCACAGGAAGTCTGGAGCTGGATTTGAACCCACGCAGGAGGTTCTCAAGACATGAACTGTGCCGCACATGCGCTAACCACTGCCCCGCCGTGCTGCCATGTAATGTCAAATTGTAATCTTAAATATAAGCTTGGGCCAAAGTGCCCAAAAGGATTTCAAGACGCCATGTTTTTACTTCAGATAATATTTTGTCGCCATCATGTGGACGTGATAAAAAACTGCTTTTAACTTCTTTTTAAGTAGGATTCAGCAACTCAAAATGTCGAAAGCGATATAGGACAAAAACAAATATAAGCATTTTTTAGGGGCTACACACATATTTTCCCATTATCAAACAGTTTTCAAAAATCGCCTGGGAGCTCGGTTGATGATGGAAAGCATCTGCCTCTGCCAGTGCTTTTGTTGGTCCGGAGTGTTTTGTTGAGGATTTCTAAATCGAAAAAGATGTTCGTGTTTGTAATGTAGGTTTTACGTGGGTGTACGACTCAGACTGCAACGTCACTGACACAGACAGACACAAGACGTAAAGAGGCGGGTCGACTGTTTAGCCAATCAGAATGCAGGACAAAATGCACAATGAAAATTTGTGAAGTAGGGAAACTGTGATAAACTGTAATACATTGGGGGATTACTGTAAATGAACTGTTAACGTTTTCACCGTGGATACATTTACAATACGCTCATGTCACGGTTGCCATGGCGCCCAGATGGTCCCAGCCGTGGGGTGCCAGGTTCTGTCATGGTTGCCACGGCGCCCAATTGGCCCCGCCCATGGACACCGGCTGAAACGCGTTGACAGATTGCTCACTGGCAGTACTTAAACGCGGTCTTTTGAGCCTTTAGTGGTCAGAGCGTCTGCAAGACTCCTGTTAAACTCTGTGTTAAATGCCTAGTTCTGTGAATTTGCCTGTGTTTGATCTGGTTTTAGTTTTGGCCTGATCTGTTTGATTTTGATAACTCTTTTGTTTCGATTTCAATCTATTTCCGCGACCATCGACCCCCGGATCGAGTGAGCGCGCATCTCACCTCTCCATAATGAACTGTGAGTACGTTACGCGATTGGGTTCTCCATTCCTGTTTCCTGGTACGTGATAGCTCCTGGTTATAGAATGGATTAACCGGTAAAATAGAGGGATTACTGTATAACAAACCATAGATCAAAAGGGCAGTTTCTAAATTCTAACTTGCAAAACATGTTTTCTAATCCCAGTTTTCACAATACCCATTTGTGATGCATTGACTGGCTATAACTGCAGTCGTATGTCAAGCTCTTCTCATCCGACCTGATCGTTGCTTAAACAAAGGACAGAATATGGAGTTCTAAAGTCTCTCTTGGGTTAGCCCTTTCCTTGTTGTTGCTGCACTTGTTCACTGTGATGTACAGTCCTAATAATCAAGTTCTACCAAGCAAAGTACATAATGTGCGGCACCCGGCACTGACCCAGGAGAATTCTCTCTATAGTGGTAAGTCGCTTTCAAGATTTCAAGAAATACAGGAGCAACATGATCCTTGGTGCTTTGTTTTTCTCTTTTTTTCCTCTTTGGGGAAATAATTGGAATCATTCTTTTTTTGAGGATTTTTTTTCATATTTTTCTAAAATCAGCAGTTTGTGTTTCTTTGAGTTACATTCTCAAACAATAGAAAGGTAAAAACGGCTTTAAATGCCTTTTGGTTTTTAGCATGATTTGGGGGTATCTTTCTAGGAAAAACGTGTACTTGTACGCATTCTTGCCATTCAAACAGGTCACATTTATTTGTTTAGCCCTAATCACAGACAGTTAGGGTTAATGTCATGAACCAGAACAGGGTCAGGACCCAAACGTGCAATGTTTCTCACACAAGCATTTTATTTTACGGGAAATGGGGAGTCATGCACGTTAGGCAGCAGTCTGGCGTGAAATGATAGGAAGCCAGAGGCCGACAAGATCGATACCTATTGCCCGAGTAGATATCGGACAGATAGGGTCGATACCGGACAGGACGGAACAGACATGATTGATAACGAAACGGGATATCGAAATAAAACAGGACAAAAATAGACAGGAACTAAACTGGAAATCGATATTAAACGGGACAAAAATAAACGTGAACAGTACCGGACAGGAAACAGGACCCAGTCAAAACCCACGTCTTGTGGGTGCAGAGGTTCGTTGACGGACTGACAAAGGAAGAGTGAGAACACTGAGCTTAAATAGACGGAAAGCTAATCTGTCAACGAGCCGCAGCGTTATCCTGATTTGTTATCAGTCTCGTCGGTCGCTGGCTTCCCGTCTTTTCACGCCAGACCGGCTGCCTAACGTGCATGATTCCCCATTTCCAGTAAAATAAAGTCTTGTGTGAGAACCTCACGCGATTGGGTCCTGTATCTGTTCTGGCTCTGACATGTTCACCTCCTGAGCTAATGGGCGGCATTAGCTCAGGAGGTAGAGCGCTCGTCTTGGGATCAAGAGATTGCAAGTTTGATTCCCGGCTCTTCCGTGTTATATGTCGAAGTGTCCTTGGGCAAGACACTGAATCCCTAATGCCCCCAATAAGCAGGTAGGCGCCTTGCATGGCTGACCCCCTATTGGTGTGTGAGTGTGTGTGTGTGAATGGGTAAGTGTGAATCACATTGTAGAGCGCTTTGGGAGGTCTTCATCGACTTGAAAAGCGCTATATAAATGCAGACCATTTCACTTTTCCCTCGAATATTTGGCCACTCCGATCTTTCT
This sequence comes from Urocampus carinirostris, assembly GCF_059441175.1. Taxonomy (NCBI): domain Eukaryota; kingdom Metazoa; phylum Chordata; class Actinopteri; order Syngnathiformes; family Syngnathidae; genus Urocampus; species Urocampus carinirostris. Next base: position 41,698,280 of record NC_142353.1, read on the forward strand.
TAAAAGATTAGATTGCAGCTCAAGTTGCCAAACTCATGACTAACTCGCAAATACAGTGGAACCTCGCTAGTTTGCGGTTCCACTTTTGCGGATTCAGAGCTTTGCGGGTCTAAAAAATATACCTTACCTTCTTTATTTATTGACTAGACGCCATTGAGCGCGAGATTATGTCAACTGAGGATACGGTGTGGACACTCTTATTGTGAAGGGGAGGGGGAGGCCCTGACACAATGCTTAGTCATTCCCGCTTCGCCGCAGTCCTATTCCGTGTACATACAACATATTTTACAGTTGTTTTTTTTTTGTTGTAACATGAATTTCACTCTCTCTCTCTCTCTACCCGTACTCTATATGGTGTACTGTATACAGGGGGGGGTGTACTGTATACCTGTATACGTTTTTTTAAGAATTTTTGAAGGGGCGCTGCTACTTCGCGGATTTTCAGTTTTCGCGGGTGGTCTTGGTCCCCATTAACCGTGAAAACCGAGGGATTACTGCAGTTCAGTTGAGTATGTTGGAAGTCGGCAGAATACCTGCGTTTTACTGCACCGGGGATTTTGGCTCACGGAGACGGTTTGATGAATGCCTTAACACATCTGTGACCATTATTTCACAACACCCCAGGAAAATCAATGGAGTTTTTCTCCAGCTGCCCCGGGCAATGATACCCACCAATGCTTTATTTACCTTTTTGTGCGCTTACATTCGGAGCACTATTCAGCGTTGACTAATGAATTAACGGGTTTTCCAAAAACTGCACCTAGAGTGCAAAACAACATCTAATCACCTCCAAATGTCACACTGACTTTTGTGCATTCATATTCCGTTCGCCTTCCACCTCATCAATAATATGTAAGGTGGAGCTCAAAACAGGGAAAACGTGTATCCCAATGCCTTCTCAAGGTGCCCATAGAGGCCTAGAGGCAAAGATGGTGGCTTTTTTTTTCCCATCAACCTTGTATCTTCAGCTTAATGAGGCAGATGTCAGTCAGGCCAAATGAGGCGCTCCTCAGCGCCTTGTGTTCCCAACCAAATCAGAGCTCACCTTTATAATTGGCGCCTGATGTGTTTGATGGGCTCTCTTTGCTGACATTTATTACACTTAATAATGCACTCCAGGCACCTTGTGCTGCTCCCTAACTAGCTGTCTGCTTACAACTCTAATGCCATTAAGCGTCAAATCTTTTCTAGTCATACCTGCAACGAGTGTTGGGACTAACGTGTTACAAAGGAAGGCAAACCTGGAAAGCAATTAGTTTTATCGGTAACGAGTACTGTAACGCGTGAGAGGGAACTTCACCATACCTGTCAAGCTCCAGGAATGCCCTTACAAACTGTCATATTTTCCCTTACAAAATACAAAATAATCTTACACCATATTTTTTTTTATTCAAACGGCAGTAGCTCACGAGGTAGAGCGCTCGTCTTGGGATCGAGGGATCTCAGTTCGAATCCCTGCTCGTCCGTGTTACATGTCGAAGTGTCCCTGGGTAAGACACTGAACCCCTAATACCCCCAATAAGCAGGTTAGCGCCTTATATGGCTGCAAGGTTGCTATTGGGAAATGTGGAGCACATTGTAAAGCGCTTTGAGAAGTCATTGACTTAAAAAGCGCTATATAAATGCAAATCATTTTCTGCTTTAAATTATTGTTGGTAATATACTGATTAAAGGGATAACCACAAACCTGTCTTTTTTCATTTTCTCTTTTTATTCTTCCTTTCTCTTAACTTCTTTATACAACATAGTAATTCGTAATATAATGCACCAATTTCTAAAATAATTTAACTAAGTGGACTCCATCAAATTTAGTGTCGCTCGAGTTTCCGTCAAGCCTCCTCTCTCGATCTTTTTTTTCTTCCTCCGCCCATGTTTTTTTCCACAAGTTGGTGTGCCGGCTCCTCCCTTGGGCGTGCCAGGAAAAAAATCGTGGCCCCACCATCTCGGAGAAGAGCGTCCCGATGTCTGAAAAAACTCATAACAGCAGAGCGCTTATCAAAACAACTTCTCCAAACAATGCCTGCCGTTCTGCGTCAGAGTTCTGTTATCAAAATTCCCCAGCCAAAACATTCCGAATTTGGATCAGCATGACCTGTCATTAAACTTCAGCCTACCCGGTGAAAATCTTCATTGCACTCGATAAATGTAACTTATATTTAATAAAATCCTTTATAGTAAAATGTATACAATCCTTCAGGGGTGAGCCCTCAATGTTCCCTCTAAGCTGCGCGCAGTTTTTTGAGAACCGGCTTCTTCGGCTCGGCTCACTAAAAGGAACCGGCTCTTCCGGGTCCTAAACGGCTCTTCAGGTTGTTTTTTCTTCTTTCATCCCTATATGACCAAATATTATGTAAAATTATGCACAGAATGGCTTAAAGGAAGCGGTAATAGAGCAAAAAATAAAAAAAAAATACCAAAATGAAAAAGGAGTGAACATTTCAGAAAAAAGCCAGAAAAAAGAAAAGAAAGAAACATTGTAATTCCACTAAAAAATGTGATTAAATACAGTTGTGTATCGTGCAACCGCTTAATTTTCGAGACATCTCTAGATATGTATCCATCGAGACATCTCTAGCTACCTAGACATCTCTAGCTATCTATCTCTAGCTATCTAGACATCTTTATCTATCGAGACGTCTATCTATCTAGACATCTCTATCTAGACATTTATCTAGACATCTCTATCTAGACATCTACTTATCTATCTAGACATCTGTCTAGACATATCTCTATCTATCTAGACATCTCTATCTATCCATCTATCTATTTAGATATCTATCTCTATCTATCTAGACATCTCTATCTATCTCTATCTATCTATTTAGATATCTATGTAGACCACTCTAGCTAGGCATCTATCTATTTAGATATCTATCTCTATCTATCTAGACATCTATCTAGACCACTTGATGTCAGGTTTTGAACATGTTTGCTAATGATTTAGTTGCCACACTTGGGATGGCTGTTGCTCACTGTTGTTTCAAGCGTTCCTCACCGACTTTGTGTGAACGCTCAGACCCGTGGAAAATTACAGGGAACATTAGTGAGCCCTATATTCTGGTGTTGGTCCCACCTGCTCGCTCGTCCATCACTGCACCGCGGTAGGTCGAGCTGTGTTCCACTGAGGGGTGATTTCTTCCCTTTCGGCCTCTAGGCAACATTTTGAAACAATGCCTGAATGAGGTAGCTGTCATGCGGTCAAGATAAAAACAGTCTTATCTTGTGAAGCCGTCCTGTGATCAGGTGCGCTATGAGTGGGCCTTCCGCAGCCAATCAAAACCCTGCAGAGCGATATCGGTGCCAGGACGCCGTTGCTCATGCCGAATCCCAAATACTGAGCTAGCATCGCTGTCCAGCCTGTCCTTTCCAATCAGGCTTTAGTTTGGCAGTATTGCTGTGTGTGCAGGAAGCTTGTCTGGGGAGAGTAAAGCTCATTCAGCTCAAGGATCACAGGCTCCACTCTGTTGGGAAAAAATAAATAAATTAAACAAGGAAAAAAAAAACACCACCCCCAGCTGTCTCAGATTTTGCTTCTTGCACATTTTCTGGGCATGCCACGCAGAGAGGATTATCTGCTGATAATACCAGGTTATGGGTTCGCAGTTATACATGATGAGCATTTTGGAGGAAATGGAAATCATTTGATGGTGATTGTAATAGTATCATGGAAATATCGCTTTGCTCATATTATATGTATGAGTAGAACTCATCAGCATACATTTGCCTAACCAATAGCTTGTGTCTGGTAGAAAGAAAAATGGTGGTTTCATTTCCAAAACAGAGAAGAAGCAGACAGAAGATTCAGCGAATTTACAGTTATGGTTGATTAGAGAGATGATGGGGGCGGCAGTGGCTCAGGAGGTAAAGCGCTCGTCTTGGGATCAAGAGATCGCAGTTCGAATCCCGGCTCCTCCGTGTTACATGTCGAAGTGTCCTTTGGTAAGACACTGAACCCCTACTACCCCCAATAAGCAGGTTAGCGCCTTACATGGCTGCACGGCCGCTATTAAAACTTTTTTTCTGGGCGGCAGTGGCTCAGGAGGTAGAGCGCTCGTCTTGGGATTAAGGGATCCCAGTTCGAATCCCGGCTCCTCCATGTTACATGTCGAAGTATCCTTGGGTAAGACACTGAACCCCTAATACCCACAAAAAGCAGGTTAGCGCCTTACATGGCTGCATGGCCGCTATTGGGAAATGTGAAGCACACGGTAAAGCGCTTTGGGAAGTCTTGACTTGAAAAGCGCTATATAAATGCACATCATTTCATTTCATTTCAATCAGTTATGCCTCTTCTGCTCAACCCCACCCCCCAAAATATATATAATAAATAAATCAATAAAGAAAAAAAAACACTATTATTAATATTAAACAAGAAATAATACACACAGAAATAGGGGCGGCACGGTGGTTGGGTGGTTAGCTCGCATCCCCACGGTGCAGAGTTTCACTGTTCAAGTCTGTCACAAGCAGGGTTGGGTAGAGTTACTTTAACTTGATTACTTTCAACTACTTTTGGATTACTCCAATACCAAATATGCTAATAAAAGACAAAAGAAACTAAATATGAATAAAATTACTACACTTTGTGCAAGCTTGGGGAGTGACAGAATACGTAGAACGGCAAAAATGATGTTGGCAAGCTGTTTGGATTTATTTTCATTTTGTTTCTGTCATTTTACATTAGTTTTGCCGCAGATCAAAGAGATCAAAGCCAGGAAAGAAAGCTTACCACGTGTTGTGAGTCATCATTTTATTCATATTTAGTTTCTTTTGTCTTTTATTAGCATATATGGTATAGGAGTAATCCAAAAGTAATTGAAAGTAATCAAGTTAAAGTAGCCCTACCAAACCCTGGTCAAAAGCCAGAAACCGAGACAGGACCCAGTACCGTTCATTTACTCAGTTCCATTGATAGAGAGAGAGAGAGCCTGGCTTTCTTCCACGATCCAATGATCGACGGACACGGGTAGCAGGTGGTAGGAACGCGGAAGTAGCACTTCCGTGTCGAGCGATGATAATCGTAGGCAGCAGGGATACTGGTCGATAGCCGGGACAGGAGAGCAAGGGCGGTACAGGTCCAGAAAATAGGTCAGGAACAGGTATAAGGCATGAAACAGGGCAAAAAAGGCCGATGGTCGGGATGGAAGAGCAGGGAAAAAACGGGTCAAGAAACATGTCGGCAACAGGTATCAGGCAAGAGAAACAGGACAGAAAAATGTCGGAAGGTATGGAGCTTGCCTAGCTGGAAGCATAGGTTCGCAAACGGTCTGACAGCTTCCTCTTGGAAGCCGGGGGTTTAAAAAGAGTCTTTGAACCAATCTGTGCTCAGAGCTGTTGGCACCAATTGGGCAGTCACAGGTGCCCTGAATCAGCAATCATGACACCAGTCCAGTTACCGCAACCTCCCCGTGCGGAGTTTGTGTGTCCTCCTCATGCCAGTCCAGGGTGTCCCTGAGGATAAGCAGTGGAGATCATGAATGGATGGACATAGATATCATTCACTGCTACTAAAGGCTTTAGAGTTAATTGGCACTATCAGTGTGGATGAGCCTCTCTCAGGTCCCTATCGTCACAGGGTTATTCCGTGTTATCAAAGTACCATTGTTTATTCTATTTGTACAATCTAATTTTTCACATTTTTTATTAACCTTGTCCATGTATTTGGAATTCCAGGTGGTTGGGTAGGAGAAAAAGGAGGGGATATACCTCTTAGTGTTCGTTGAATGATTTAATAAGGCACTTTGAGTGTCAATTCAGTGCTTTACAAATACATATTGGTTTGATTTGAACTACTGATATCTGTAGATGTTAATGCCATGTTTATTTTGTGTTAATCACATTAGTCTCAAAGGGCTGCACAGACCACAGAATATTGCAAACTACAGACTATTATTACACCATCCCCTGATCTAAAACCTACATGAGGGCAAGGAAAAACTCCATAACCTCAAGTCATGATTATTTGTGACACCCTTTATCACAAAGTCTCAAAGGGCTACACAGACCACAGATTTTTGCAAAATAAAGACTATTATTACACCATCCCCTGATCTAAAACTTACATGAGGGCGAGGAAAAACTCAAAAACTCAACATAAGGAAAATAAAGAAACCTTGTGAGGGGATCGCACATGAAGTATTCCCCCCTCCAGGATGACCAGGCTCCAATGGATGTTGCAAAAACAAATATTACACAGATATCTCAATGGCGGTGAATATGTCAACCGTAACCACCAGCTGAACTTTCTCACGCTCACTTATATAATTTCCTAATACAAGTGGATAGAACAGCGGTCTCCTAGTATATAGTAATAATACATTTTTGACAATCGATTTTTGGAATGCCGTTCATAATTTTGCCATTTACAAAAACATACATCAGCTTCTAATGCATATGTATTATTGATAGTTTGAAGTTTAATACAATCTCAGAGGAATGAGAATTTTGAACATGCAAGGAGAACAGGTAAAGTCTAAACCCTCAAATAGGAAATTCCAACCTTTACTTTTATCAAATCTTCTTACAAAAAGTAAATCCGCCCTAAATGGTGTGCGAATCAATGATCAGTACCATTATTGGCCAATAGGGACATTGATGTTGACACGACAAGAGCACAGGGCACACCCAATCGCGTAACGTTTTCTCACAATTTTATTGTAAGAAAGAGGAAGGGCAGCGCCCGCAATTCCATGCTCACTGGATGTGGGAAGCAAGTCAAACTTGGATTGTGATCCAAATAAGAAAGTGGATCTTCCGTAGCGAGCGATGGCGGTTTCAGGGACGGAAAAAGGGTCGGTAGCCGGGACAGGGAGAGCAAAAGCGTAGTCAGGGTTGGAAACGAGTCCTAAGCCAGGACGGGAGGGTAGAGGTAGTCGGGATCAAAAATGGGTCGTAAGCCGGGACGGGAGAGCAGACGTGGTCGGGATCAAAACAGGTCATAGCCGGAGACAAACGGGAGCAAAAACGGGACAGGCATGAGTCAGGGTCGAAAAAGGCTTGGCTTGTATAAACAGAGGTTCACAGACAGACTGAAAACAGGGGATATACAGGACTGGGTTTAAATAGCGACAGGGAGCCAATCAGAGCCCGCAGCAGTTGGCGCCAAATAAGTGGGCACAGGTGATTTACACCAGTAATCATGACATATGTATACAATGCATAATAGTCAAAATAACAAACAACAATTACGTATAATGGTCAAAATAACTGGTGTCTTGCACAATCCCCTTTGCAGGTGTTCAATTTTAAAAACAGAATAAAAAGAAAAAAAAAGAGAAGAAGGGCAAACATAAGCCACAGAGTTGGAAGTTGCTCCTGAGATGATGCCATTAATTCACAAAACTGCTCCTCAAGAGTAGACAAAATCAAATAAATTCAAGTCTCGTATGTAAAATATCTCTGACAAGAAACGTTTATTGGTTGCTGTGAGTAACCTTCTAATTCAAAAGTAATGAAACTCATATGATATCTAACATGAGGGCTGTCATTTGGGATGCAAGGAATATGCTTTTATTTTGAAATGTTTTCAGAAAATATAATAAGGGATGAGTGAGGATATATGTGCTGTTTGAGGTTTGAAGGAGCAAAAAAAAAAAGATTACTTTGAGTGACTAAAATGTCTTCTCTCATCTATGCTGCCCTTTAAAACATTGTGTCTTGGGTTAAACGTTAATTTATGAAAATCCAATCTTAAACCTCCGTCTGTTTTGTTTATTTAGACAATTCCAGAGAGTGTCAGCCAGGGGTGTCAGGACCAGAATGTAGACAGAACCCACTCGCGTAACATTTATCACAAGTTTTACTTGAAGAAAAGGAAAGGGTTGCGTCCACAATCCGGGGATTTTTGGACGCGGGAAGCAGGTCGCTCCGAACGCAGATGTGGATCTTCTGTAGCGAGCCATGGCAGTGTCAGGGGCGGAAAACTGGTTGACAGTCGGGACTGGGAGAGCAAGACGTGGTCGGGGTCGGAAACGAGTCGTAAGCTGGGACAGGAGAGCAGATGTGGTAGAGATCAAAACAGGTCGTAACAGGAGCAAAAAACGGGACAGGCGTAAGTCAGGGTCGAAAAAGGGCTTGCCGTGTAAAAACAGAGATTCGCAGACGGACCGACAACCGGGGATTGGCAGGACAGGGTTTAAATAGTGGGGAAGCCAAACTGTAAACAATCTGCAGCTGGCGCCACATGGGCGGGGCCAATTGGGCGCCATGGCAACCGTGACAAGGAGAGATATTTTTTACACAATTTAGCCCTGCTAGCATCTGCCCAAACTTAAAGTTTAAAGATCTCAATACTGAAGGTTTCCTTAAAGAGATTCTGTCTTGCTCTGAATAGCATTGTCAAAGGTTTATGTCCAGATCACCAGGATTTAACAACTTCCCAGAGAGGGTTACGTCTTTCATATTCTTTGAGGGCAGCCTCATTATGAACCCACGGAGAAGCTTCTGAGAAATACATGAACTTTATCGTACATTTCTGAGCTGACATATTTGAAAATCATGCATACATTTATTTATATGATTGATTCTGTGTTTGACTTTAGCCTGATTTATTGACCTATTTATTTGTGTAGTTTCACCTCAAGTATTGGGACTTCCCACACAGTTCAAATTCATACATGATGGATTCAAAAGCTGTGCCTCTTACACAAGGCGCAGGTTTGGTCTTGCATTGGTGGGGATATTGGGAATGTTTAGGTGATCACATAATATTTGTGGGTACAAGAAAATGTTTTCGCCATGTTGGTGGGGACATGTCCCCTCTGTCCATGCCATACTACGGCCTTGCTTTTATCCTTTAACTGGAGTTGACACAAGCCTCCATATTAACTGAACAGCAAAAAGGTTATCTTACCAGTTTAATGACATTGTGATGGATAAGCGACCATTTAAATTAGCAAAAAAAATCGCAAATATTTATAGGAACATAGTGTTAAATGGTAAGAGAAAATAGATTTTTTTTAAATACATATTGATTTAAATCGTAGGCAAAAACAGATTATCTATCATAAACTTTTTTCATTTTTTTCAACACATAGGTTTGGAAATTTGTATTTATTTTGCATTACATGAGGAAAAGGGTGGGGCTTTATTCGTACCATGTGATAAGAGGTGAACACAACAGTGACTATGTTTGGTCTAAGTTAAGTCCAACTTAATGGGCAAAAAAATAAATTAAAATAAATTACACACCATTATATATGTATTTTTTTAGGAGATAATATGGTTAGCGGACCAAACCGGATTTAAATCCAACATCCAACAGACATCTGATCCCTGGCAGGGTATTTATTCCCTGTTTATGTGTTTTGCACATCATATTGAAGGGACATTGTGTTTTTTTTAACGCGTCCTAATAGTAAAAGCTTAACCCATTAAAAATCAATAATAAGCAAAATTAAATCACCTATTATTATCACCTAATTTTTAAAATATTCATACGTTGAGACAATTGGATTTATTTTATATAACATGAGGCTCACAGGGCAGCACGGCGGCGCAGTGGTTAGCGCTTGTGCGGCACAGTTCATGTCATGGGAATCTGTCGTGCATTCAAATCTAGCTCCAGACTTCCTGTGCAGCGTTTGTATGTTCTCCCCGTGCTTGCTTGGGTTTCCTCCCACGTTCCAAAAACATGCATTTCAGGTGAATTGGCCGGTCCAAATTGTCCCTAGGTGTGAATGAGCGAATGAGTTGTCTGTCCCTGTGTGCCCTGCGATTGGCTGGCAACTGGTTCAGGGTGTCCCCTGCCCACTGCCTGGAGATGGCTGGGATGGGCTCCAGCCCCCCCGCGACCCTAATGAGGATAAGCGGTACGGATAATGAGATGAGATGAGATGAGGCTCACAAAGAGGGAACTGACGTGATGTTCTTCCACCATGCTACTGCTACGGGAACCCCTAAAAGCCAAAAAACCTTGAGCATGAAAATGAGGAGGAAAATAGTGGGGATGGGTCACTTTGAGTCTCCCTGGTTTGTATTCTTCCTTTTGCTTTGTAGCACAAGTGTTTAACTGCACTACACAATACATCGGCATTTAGAGGTCAATATGACGCAGTGTCCCTTTAAACTAGGCTGAAATATGCACCAACGTGATCCTTAGTCACAGTACCCGTCCCTGTTCCATTATCATAATATTAGGTAAACATTTATGATAATTTGTCATTGAGAAGAGTTTAATAAACTGGTAGCACTTCAAATTAATTATTACACAAGAAGTAGCTCTCCCTGGGATACTAGGCATTTTTTAGTCTTTTTTTGCATTTGTGTGGCTCGTAAGAGTTCGCAAAAGTAGCAACTTTTCATTTTGTTGCTGGCACAAAGCGGCCAATGTTTTATACCACCGGGGGCCTCATGCTTTGGTGGTCCAGCTGAGGCGACATGGAATTCGGCACCAACATTTGGCACAATGAGTCTGGTCTGAGGCCGAGGGGCCCGTTTGAAGTAGCTACTGATGTGCTGTTATTTATGCAGAGCGAGACCACAGAGACCACAAGCGGCGCGCTGTGTGACCCACATTCAGCCTGGACTTGAAAGTCATGCACGTTGCCAAATTTAACACAGGGCGAAAGTAGAGTGTGTACCTCATTTAGTCACAAAGCGCTGTCTGTCCTGTCAAAAGTAGAAGGTGTTGATTTTTCTCGTGCATGCCAAAACATTATAGGAATCAAGCACTTTCAAAGCCAGTTTCCAAATGTATCTAGTACAGTGGAACCTCGGTTCCCGACCATAATCCGTTCCAGAACCCTGTTCGAAAACCGGTTTGTTCGATCACCGAAATCATGTTTCCCATTAAAAATAATGTAAATCGTTTTAATCCGTTCCAACACCCTGAATGTTTACCTTGAATGTTTAATTCCGTATGAAAGATCACGCTAACATGAACATGTAAAAATAAAAAAATCAGGTCGTTTACAAGTCATTTAGCACCCGGGTCTCCACAACAAGTGGTGAGCGGTTCATTGGAAAGGGGGCTGCGTCCCAACACCCTGAAAGTTGGGCTCTGTTCCAACACCCTGAATGTTTACCTTGAATGTTTAACTTAAACTAAAGCTAACCCATGCTAATCGTACCTTCGCGTTATCGTAATCTTCCGTACGAAAGATTACGCTAACATGAACATGTAAAAATAAAAAAAAAGGATAAAGAAAATAATTATGAATAGGATTTCTTACCTTTTGTGGTGGTCAGCAGAAGGCGCAGGCAAGCTCAGACACTCGCACACCTCCTTTATATTTTGCTATCATTTCTTTCTTAAATGCAATAGTTGTACGCACTACTTTTCTTTTTTCACCTGTAGCAACTTTGCTCCTTGCACTGACTTTCTTCGGAGGCATAATTAGGGGCTAAAACACTTAGTACACCTATATTAAAAGCGAAAGCAAAAGGAAGCACGTCTGCATGCGATAACAGTCGGTCACGAAAAGAGCGATCTACACCCGTACGCCGCTCAGCATCGCATCCTAGCGTACGCACTCACGCATTACCGGCGTTCGAAGTCCGATTTTTTGACCGAACAGCGAAGCAAGAATATCTCGAAATTTTTGGTCGGACTCCGATTTGTTCGAACTGAAAGGCGTTCCACTGTATTATTAAAGCCCCGGTGCTTAATATTTGACCGCTAGATGGCACTGTATTGTCTAATGTGAACAAAAACCACTGCCAAGGGCACCACATAGCAGCAAGATGTCAGTCAAACATGCCGGCGACTTCTTAGTTGGGTGTGTAAAATAAATACAAATTGTTCAACCTAAAATTACATTTGTCTGATAGTTTTTGTGGTAAAAGGATAGTAGGATTTTTGGACGCGTTCTAAGCAATGGGCAGGGCACCCGTATGATGCGGCAGGGGTAAACCAGTGAAAGATGTCGGGCCCTGTGTGTGTGTTGTGTCACCCTAACCCAAGTGACATGGCCGCTTTCTGTGTCCCGTTTCATCTGGAGGGACGAAAGCAAGACCAACTTGGGTGTGGAGGTGCCCAACTTGTTTGAGTGTTTGGGCATTCGGGTTGGCCATGGTCTAAAAAAATTGTGTGTGATTTTTTTTTTTGCTACTTTTTCCCTTTTTTATTTTCTTTGTTTTTGTGTAAGTGCTTGTCTTGCCGTCAGCAGGGTTGGGTAGGGTTACTTTAACTGCATTACTTTCAATTACTTTTGGATGACTCCAATACCAAATATGCTAATAAAAGACAAAAGAAACTAAATATGAATAAAATGACTCACAACACGTGGTAAGATTTCTATCCTGGCTTTGATCTCCGGCAAAACTAACATAAAATGTGACAGAAAGAAAATGAAAATAAATCCAAACAGCTTGACAACATCATTTTTACCGTTCCATGTATTCCGTTACTCCCCAAGCCTGCACAAAATTTAGTAATTGTATTCATATTTAGTTTTTTTGTCTTTTATTAGCATATTTGGTATTGGAGTAATCCAAAAGTAATTGAAAATAATCCAGTTAAAGTAACCCTACCCAACCCTGGCCGTCAGTCACCCCTCTCAAGGAATATGGCCAGGGTAGATAGATAGATAAATAGACTGATATTTTTTTCTTAGTATGCAAATTAATCTATTGTTTGACTGTATAATCGTTTTTTGTACCACTAGGAGGCACTAACTATTACATCGTGAAAACATCATAAGGCAGGACCTGTCAGGACCAGCCCAAAGGGTATACCCAATCACGTAACGTTTACCACAAGTTTTATTGAAAGAAAGAGGAAGGGCAGCGCCCACGATCTGGTATTCGCTGGACACGGGAAGCAAGTCGCTCTCGCCTTCGGATTGTGATCGGAACACGGAAGTGGATCTTCCGTAGCGAGCGATGGCGGTGTCAAGAATGGAAAAACTGGTAGATAGCCGGGACTGGGAGAGCAAAGCGTGGTCGGGGTCGGTAGCGAGTCGTAAGCCAGAACAGAAGAGTAGACGTAGTTGGGATAAAAAAATGGGTCGTAAGCCGGGACGGTAAAGCAGACGTAGTCAGTATCAAAACAGGTCGTAGCTTGAGACAAACGGGAGCAAAAACAAGACAGGCGTGAGTCAAGGTCGAAAAAGGCTTGCCTTGTATACACAGAGGTTCGCAGACGGACTTACAACGGGAGACAGACAGGACTGGGTTCAAATAGTTCAGAATGAGCGGGCACAGGTGATTCACATCAGTAATCATGACAGAATCATAGTATCTTGGGGGTGTACTGTATTATAAAACACCGAGCTACTCAGTTTTTTTAAATCTCACACTCGAGAGCTACTCAATTTACATAGCTTAAAGGTATTAATTTCAGAACTACTGTTATTCGGATCAAGAATTTCTAAAATCACATTTCCTATTATTTAAAACAAATAGAAATAATGAAGAAACTGAAAACAAGATCTATTCGAGCTGGGTAGTCGTCAGCAATAAACATCAAAGATCCATTTTAGCTAGGTTGCCATTGATGGCTATAATCATGAAAGATCAATTTTATTGAGGCTGATAGTAAACAAGTTATTTTATCATTTTATTTCAGATTATTTTGGCTCATTCATCCATCTCTTATCGAGATGGAACATTTAAATATATGTTCGTTTTACATAAGAGTTTGTCATGATTACTACTACTACTACTACTACTCACCTGTGCCCGCTCATTTGGCGCTGACCGCCGCAGGTTCTGATTGGCTCCCTGTCACGATTTGAACCCAGTCCTGTCAGTCCCCTGTTGTCAGTCCGTCTGTGAACCTCTGTTTATACAAGCAAGCCTTTTTTGACCCTGACTCCCACCTGTCCCGTTTTTGCTCCCGTTTGTCTCCGGCTACGACCCATTTTTGATCCCGACTAAGTCTACTCTCCCGTCCTGGCTTACGACTCGTTTCCGAACCCGACCACATTTTGCTCTCCCTGTCCCGGCTATCGACCTTTTTTTCCGTCCCTGACATCGCCATCGCTCGCATTCAGATCACATTCCGAGTGGGAGAGCGACTTGCTTCCCGTGTCCAGCAAACAGACCTCCCTCATTTTTTCCAATAAAACTTGTGGTAAACGTTTCGCGATTGGGTCCTGTCTCCGTTCCAGTCCTGACAGTTTTAGCAAAACATGTTTGTCCATTATTACATACTATATTGGTTTTCTTTGTATTTCTTTTGGATTTGTAGAAGCACTTTGATACAAACAATCGTCTGTGCGAATGTGCTGTACACTTAACGGCTTAAGGGAAAAAAAACTGTCTCTTCGCATTAATTAGTTAAAAGCTTGGTTGTTTATATATTTGATATTGTCTTCATCTGCATGCAACAACAGCGATGTGGGTGCATACAAAGTTGAAAGTGATACTTGTTGTCATGGAAACGATGATTCGTTTCTATTATTTGCATAGAAAATGTGAACACCAACCATGCCAAAAACACACATTCCTTTTGGACGGTTTACCTTATATATTTAACATGCTTCGGGAAATCATTGTTCACTGCAGATGCAGTCCGTGTTTTGTCATAAAAATAATCGTTTTGCACGTAGACAAGGGCATATCACAAGTCGTGAATTGGCCAGGATTCAAATGGGCTCTCGTAACTCCCACAATGGCGCAAACAATACATTTAAAACACAAATTTTGTAGGTTATGTGTCCGTGGGGGTGTGTGTGTCCAGAAAACCACCAATATCTTGAATGTCTTCCGTGCAGGGTCGCATACTCGGAGTTGGTCAGGTTGTTAATTGTATTTGGTCACAATCTGAAGGCTGTTAGCAATTAGCATGCAATCTGATCAGGCTTTTGATAGGCCACAGATGTGAGTGGTATTGATTATTTCACGAAGGAGTCTGAAGCCCAGTGCACTCCTAATACCATTAGCTTGGGAAATTTGGTGTTGACGCCATTGGCTACTGAACACCAACAGCTGTTTTTAGCTCATCTCCAAGGAGGTTGGGTCATGTGTGTTTGGATCCTTTAAGCAGTCGGGCAGGGTTGGGTAGGGTTACTTTAACTGGATTACTTTCAATTACTTTTGGATTACTCCAATACCTAATATGCTAATAAAAGACAAAAAAAACTAAATATGAATAAAATTATGACTCAGAACACGTGGTAAGCCTTCTCTCCTGGCTTTGATCTCTGATCTCCGGCACAACTAACATAAAATGCGACAGAAACAAAATGAAATTAAATCCAAACAGCTTGCCAACATCATTTTTGCCGTTCCATGTATTCCGTTACTCCCCAAGCCTGCACAAAATTTAGTAATTTTATTCATATTTAGTTTATTTTGTCTTTTATTAGCATATTTGGAATTGGAGTAATCCAAAAGTAATTGAAAGTAATCCAGTTAAAGTAGCCCTACCCAACCCTGCACTTGGGTGATAGCGGCACCAGTTCCGTTGGTGTGTTTTGGGCAAGTACAGCCTGGTAGCACTCCAGGCCAACAAAAATAAAGATGATAGAGACTAGTTTTTAGTCTACGGTTGCTCTATTTTAAAGTGAGATTAAGGCTTTGTGCATGCAACGGCCAGCGAGAGGGCGCAGTGTCAGGGGCGGAAAACTGGTCGGTAGCCGGGACTGGGAGAGCAAGACGTGGTCATGGTTGGAAACGAGTCGTAAGTCGGGACGGGAGAGCAGACGTGGTCTGGATCAAAACAGGTTGTAGCGGGACACAAACAGGAGCAAAAAACAGGACAGGCCTCAGTCAGGGTCAAAAAAGGCTTGCCTAGTATACATGGAGATTCGCTGATGGACTGACAACAGGGGATTGACAGGACAGGGTTCAAATAGTGACAGGGAGCCAATCAGAACACACGGCCCTTGGCGCCAAATGAGTAGGCACAAGTGAATCAAATAGGTAATCATGACAGACTGTTTCTGTTCTGCTAGATAAAATAGAGTGCACAATAAAATCTTCCACTATGTAATTTCAAAAGCTTTTCATGCAAAAACATGCTAGTTTCATGTTTCTAACAAGATCCTAAGTGCCTCCTTCTTTTTTATTTTTACTAAAATAAAAATAAATGAACATGTGTACTGTGCTGCCAAAGTAGGGAAGCTATTAACAAGTGGGGCATTTTAATAACATTTGTAAGAGATGTATAAAATAAACATATGTCCTATTACTGCTAGCCTTCTGGGTACACTTACGGTTAATGGGTGAAAGAAAGTATAAATCAATGAAGACCAAAATGTTTAACCATACAACATCATTCTATAAAGTAGGGCTCCACGATTGTGACCTACAATAGTGTAACTGCAAAACAATTTTGTCAAAGATTCTTAGTTCCAGTTTGTTATTTGAGTGACGGAGTGTTTGGCCAACATTAATTCTCATATTTCAGGGTAAAACACAGTGTTCTGGTTTGCCCGCGTCCCTGCGTCTTAGACGCATCGTTTTTGCTGGGAACGCATAGTCTTAAATCAACGTGCGTCCCCGGGACGCAACCTTTTTGACACAAAATTGTCATTATTACCCGATTACTTTTTTTTACAAAGATTTACCGCACTCCAAACTTTTGGTCAGGCAGATCCGCCATTGTTGTTTTGGTCTCGGCAAACGAAATCTCGTTGCTTTGAGATGACGTCATTGTTGTGGTGCTTGTCATGGAGGGAACGTGAAGGCTAAGTAAAATCAACACAAAATTGGTAATTTCTTCAGTGTCAATAATAAGTCGAAACATAACGCAGAAAGTGATAACAACGGCAATAATTCCGGCTGGAAAAAACTGCGGAGAAATTCTTCGGAAGATCGCGGAGGCAGGAAAACACGTGTGTTGAAGTGAACGATTCGACAAAAGAACATAAAGAAAAGAATACTCCTAGCAAAAAAAAATAATTTTCTGCCAAAATGGACTAAATTATATTCCTGGTTAGGCTATGAGGAGGATGATAATGGATTGGACCTTCAGAAGGCATTACAACTGTGGCGGGACAGCAAACCACGAAGAATATATGAACTGAAAAATCAGGAGTGATAACTTGCTTTGTATTACCAACTACTGCTCACCTTGCACAATGTTGACTATTTCTTTGCACTATGTTGACTATTTTTGCACCAAATGCATATTGCACAAACCCTTATGATACCAACTGTAAGTAACATCCTACATGCCGTCATTTCTTTGTGTAAATATTATAACTATAATGTGTAAATGTTATAACTATAACCTTATCCTCCTGGTTTTATAACCTTATCTTCTCTGTTCCTTATCTTCTTGGTTTCTTTACCTCACTGTGAATGTGTGAAACTGGAGTGTCATGCCCAAATTCGTGGTCACAATATGTTAACCCATTTTGTAACAATGACAATAAAGGTATATTCTATTCTATTCTATTTTAAAGTACTGTAAGGTTATAAAGGTTTCATAGCACACAGAGAAAGACATATTATAGAAATACTGTCATTTCATCCATCCACCCATTTTCTTCTGCTTATCCGGCTTTTGGGTCAGGGGGCAGCAGCCTCAGGAGGGAAGCCCAGACTGAACTATCCACAACAACTGGTATTAAAACACACAGCAAAAACAAATGTTTTGATCAGCCAAATTACCGTAAATTCCAGACTATAGAGCGCACCTGATTATAAGCCGCATCCACCACATTTTAAGAGGATAACCACTTTTGTACTTAAACAACCCGTAGCTGTACAAAAGCCGCATGAGCCCACATTAAAACATGTAACACAATTACCAAATTAACACAAACCCGCGATTGTAACTGAATATAAAGTACACAGTTTAATGACCACAGCCGTCAAAATGTACGGAAAATGATACCGGTACTTAAGATTTGATGCAGACCTGCAGAGTCCGGGTCCCGTTGAAAATAATCCAAGGGGAAAAAAAAAAGGATATTTCCAAAGGTAAGGGTGGGAAAAATACATATCCACTATTGTCCACTGTGTCCACAAACACGTCTCACCTTTACTCCACTTCCCATCAGCCCCCGTTTTTGATTCGCCCGTCGAAAACATATCAGAATAAGTCTCTAAAATAAATACATTACAAAAATATACAGTTGCAAATACATATTATACATGGTTACATATATTTACAAAGAATGACGGTACACCGAGAGAGTTTTAAAGCCTTAATAATATTCCTATAACTTTCATTCCAAATGGTGCCTGTGAAGGGTAGCAAAACGCTACTAGGAACACGCTCGCAACAAAGCAAACGGGTCTGTTAAAAAAAATATACAGTACTTGTAGAAATCACGGTTAACCGCCCTCATCTTCCTCCTTACAACTGACGTCATCAAAGTCGTCTTCCCCAGTATGGGAAAGAGATTTTGTCATATAGACGTCGTCCTACGCTCCCTTATTCAAAAACACGCTAGCAACACATTCGCAAAGCAAAGTTTACGTGCAGTAGCTCTGTTTCCTTCTTTATCGGACTGCTCGATTGCTTTTAGCTTGAAAGCTGCGTCATGTGCCTTTCTTATTGCAATTCACATGGTGATGATATGTCTACGCTAATTTAAATGGTGCACAAGCTAAGAAGTTGCAGTCTTCCTCGGCGCATATATTCCACCGGTCTAAATCTTACCTTTTGTACTCGAGCGCCGCTGGCGGCCGTCAGAAAAATTACATAAATTGGCCGCATCACTGTATAAGCCGCAGGGTTGAACGTTTGGGAAAAAAAGTAGCGGCTTATAGTCCGGAATTTAAGGTAGGCAACAATCGCCCTGTTTAGACTCCTGCACACGTTTCGAAAGAGAAGAAGAAAAAACAAATAATGATGTCGAAAGCAAAAGAGAGCTTTCTCACTATTTTGCATTTCATTATTGATGGATTGCTACAATCCTATCTGAAGTGTCACTCATTGCCCCTTTTGAGTTTTAATTAAAT
The DNA here is from genome assembly GCF_059441175.1 of Urocampus carinirostris. Lineage (NCBI taxonomy): Eukaryota > Metazoa > Chordata > Actinopteri > Syngnathiformes > Syngnathidae > Urocampus > Urocampus carinirostris. Next base: position 41,717,081 of record NC_142353.1, read on the forward strand.
CCCTGACTGAGTTTTGGTCGAAATTTTGGATTTCTTGCTGCTCCGTCAATAGGAGCATGGCGTCCAAAGACGAAGGCCCATTCAATAAGTCAATTCCAACAATGCTTCCAGGCTTGTTCCCTTGGAGAGGGAATTGGTTCCACTCTGGATGTCAGATGTGATGTGGCCCTACTTGTAATCAACCATATGACATTATTATTATTATTTTTTCTGCGCTGCCATCTTGAGATCTAATTTTACTGAACTATAATGTGATGCATCTCACAATGGGTTGTAATGAACTTCCCCATTATTTTCGTTTTAATGAAAGTTGGAGCGGTAGGAGCCGATATCGCATAATTCCGCCTGCATATTTGATGATTGCATATCATTTACATTTAACTCATGTATACAATTGTGCTTCATTATACAATCAACTGATGGATAGGAATGACTGCGTGATCATTAATAATTGCGGCAGGTTCGGTAATGGAAACAGGTAATGGATTATTTTGGGGGAATATTTATTCACACGTTTTCGTTTGAATTACGGTGGAGGGCGATTCAAAATGGGGATATTTATTGTACTGGGCCAAGGAAGCTTTAATATTTGTGTGTGCTAAAACCACGTATGCAATGTTTTTTTTTTTTGTATTAACTGTAAGGAACCAGAACAGGAACAGATACAGGACCCAATCGTGTGACGTTCTCACACAAGCCTTTATTTTATGGGAAATGGGGAGTCATGCACGTTAGGTAGCCGGTCTGGCGTGGAGAGACAGGAAGCCAGAGACCGACGAGACTGATTCCAATTGCCCGAGTTGATGTCGAACAGATGGGGTCGATACCTGACAGGAAGTGACAGGATAGATTACGGATCAGGATATCGAAACTAGACGGGAACGAAAACTGGAGAAAATAATAAACAGGACAAAAACAGACGGGAACTAAACTGGAATCCGAAATTAAACAGGAAATGATTGCTGGACGCAGGAAGCAGTTTGCTCTGATACCCGGATTGTGCTCCAAACGAGGGATTGGATCTTCCGTGGCAAGCGATGGCGGTGTCGGGGACGGAAAAAAAACGGTCAGTAGCCGGGACAGGAGAGCAAAAACGTGGACAGGGTCGTAAGCGAGTCGTAAGCCAGAATAGGAGAGAAGACGTTTAAATCTAAGCTTAAAACATACTTCTACTCCATAGAATATGAATAACCTACGTTTTTGCAGCCTGGTCATCCTGGAAGGGGAATTATCACATGTGCAGTCTCTTCTCAAGGTTTCTTCATTTTCTTCAAGTTGAGGTTTTTGAGTTTTTCCTTGCCCTCATGTAGGTTTTAGACCAGGGGATGGTGTAATAATAGTCTGTAATAATAGTCTGTGGTTTGCAATAACCTGTGCAGCCCTTTGAGACTTGTGATTAAGGGCTATACAAATAAAAATGACTTGACTTGACTTGAAGACGTGGTCGAGGACCAAAAGAGGTCAAAAGCCGGGACGGGACAGTAAACGTGGTCAGGATCAAAAACGGGTCGAAGCTGGGGGACAGACGGGAGCAAAAAACTGGACAGGTGGGAGTCAGGGTCAAAAAGGGGCTTACTTCGTGTTAACTGAGGTTCGCAGACGGACTGACAAAAGGGGACAGACCGGACTGGGTTCAAATACTGATCCGGAGCCAATCAGAACCTGCGGCAGTTGGCGCCAAATGAGCGGGAACAGCTGAGTCACAACAGTAATCATGACAAGTGCAGAACATTCCACAGAACCAGGGCCTGAATTGAGAATGCTCTCGAACCGGCGGACACTTCAGTGGTCCACGAACTGATTCTGAAAATTGATCACCAATGACTGGTCATTGGAATTTTCTTGGAAGTTAGATTTCCAACTGTCATGAGAAAACGTTGAAACCCTTAGAGCCTTTAAATACATTCTCTCCAAAATCCCTTTTTGAAATCATCCTATATGCATTCCAAACTGGTAGCCCTTTGCGCTCATCATTGACAAAAAATAATCTCTCAGTTTATAATCTCTCTGGTCCGTTCTAAATTATATAAAAAGGCTGTTGATTGGTATCTTAAGTTCAACATTTGGATCCTCAGAATGAAGTGGTACGTTTGCTAATATAGATAAGACATAAGTTCCTAGCTTTAGATAATTACATCTCACCTCATTCCCATTTCTAATGAAAGGGAGAGTCTGTCAGCTTCATTTTGGTCATCTGTCAAAGACAATAAATTCCAATTTAGTGATAGGTCGCATCAACTAGAACAAGAGCCTTCAGCAGAATCCACAATCAATTACAATATGAAACTGTCATAAATCAATGCGATGGGGCTCATAAATGAAATATGAAATGTTTAATTGGCGTGAGATTGGCATATTGGCTCTCTGGAACAAAATCAGCATTTTAGCCATGAGTCCGTCATCGTTTTATTTTCAAATGTCATGTTGATCTGGGTTCGGCACTCAATTCAGCCTAAGGGCCCCCATAGCAAGGTTTCCATATTTCTTACTTTCCTGTAAATGTCTAAATCTTTTTGAAAACAGAGCTAATCCTATTAATACAAAACCACACGCGATTGTAATTGTGTCATGGTTGCCATAGCGCCCAATTGGCCCGCCCGTGTGGCACCAGCTGCAGCTCGTTGACACATTGGCTTTCCTTCTAATTAAGTTCAGTGTTCTGACTCTCCGTTTGTCAGTCTGTCAATGAACCCGTACCCAGCAAGACGTGGGTTCTGACTCGGTCCTGGTTTCCTGTTGGTATTTCCTGTCTGGTATTGTCCAGCTTAATTACCATTTAGATTAGCATAATATTTTCCACTGAGATGTCGCCTTCCTTTTGCAGTTTTTTTCAGCAACACTTCAAAGCAGTATTGGCTTGAAGATATCCGAGGTCTGCTATTCTCCCTCTCAAAAAAATGAATAAACAACAGGAACTGCATCAATATCAGATTATAACTTTATAGTCAGTGACTCTATGCTCAATTACTGTTGCTAACCAAAGAGTATACAGTATAGTGATGTGTCGTTCGTGAACGTATTGGCTCTACAAATAAAATCTTTGAAGTGAACACTTAGTGTTTCTCACTGTTTTTTTCATTAAAGTTGTATAACTAACACGGTTGCCATGGTACCCAATTGGCCTCGCCCGTGTGACGCAAGCTGCGGCTCATTGACTGATTGGCTTTCCGTCTATTTGAGTTCAGTGCTCTCATTCTTCCTTTGTCAGTCCGTCAACGAACCTTTGCCCCGCAAGTCTTGGGTTTTGACTCGGTCCTGTTCCCTGTCGGCATTTCCTGTCCGGTATTATTCCTGTTTGTTTTTGTCCTGTTCAATATCGGTTTCCAGTTTTGTTCCCGTCTATTTTTGTCCTTTTTATTATCCTCTCCAGTTTTCGTTCCCGTCTAGTTTGTCTTGTTCAATTGTGATATCCTGTTTCAATATCTACCCTGTCTGTCCCGTCCTGTCCGGTATCGACCCCATCTGTCTGATATATGGTCGGACAATTGTATCAATCTCGTCGGTCTCTGGCTTCCTGTCTTTCCACGCCAGACCGCTGCCTAACGTGCATGACTCCCCATTTCCCGTAAATTAAAGGCTTGTGTGAGAAACATCACGCGATTGGGTCCTGATCCTGTTCCGGTTCTTGACAAATTGTTGTTGTTGCTGTGGTTTTAGGTGGTATGTGTCTTCACTCTGAAAATATTTATCTTTTTAAATGATTACCTCAACGTGTCCACAATTTTCCAACTGTTTTTTATAAACTATTATGGTCTTCAGGGACTACCTCGAATTAACCTAGTGTTATAGCATAAAGAAAAGTTTTCAGATTTTTCCAACTTCAAAAAATGCTGCACTTGGTTTGCAAGTGTCAGCCAATTCAGGGTGTATCCCTCTCTCTACCATCTGTCATCTGTCATTTTGAGTAAGCTCTAGCAACTCTGCATACTTTGTGAGGAGCTTGAAAAATTAATGAGTGGATGAATAACATTCAAGAAAATGAATTAAAACATAATTATATTTACCTTTTTGGTCTAAAACACACCATACTCATCAAAAAGCCTATTTTAGCAAGCATGGGCTGTGGGCTGTGCACACACACACACATATATATATATATATATATATATATATATATATATATATATATATATATATTAGTTTTTTTTCCCCCGTAGAATGATAAACCAACCTGCTATTCCTCAAAAAATGTCCAAAAACAAGATTTTTTGAGACATATACAGTGTTATTTATGTTAAGTAATCCCTTGCTGTAACGCGGATCAGCATTACAGTAATGGAATTTTATCATGCATTGTGTTCTGCATTCTGATTGGCTAAACCGTCACAAAGATAGTAGTTATTGGTTATAAACACATGCTATTGGTTATAACACGTGTTTACAGTACACGGTATTTGTTTTTTTGAACGAATGTTTGGGCATGTAAAAATGTGTTTTTTCTTTGATTATTTAATTGTATGATATATATGATTTTTTTACCAATACCTACTCTATTAAAAATATGTTTATTTTGTTTCTCTATATCATATTATTTAATTGCATATTTTTTATAAAAACAAGTCTTATTTCACGGATTGTTCCCATCATTGGTTCTTTTTGAACGTAACCTCTGTAATAAACAAGGGTTTAAGGTGATTTTCCTACAATGCATTTAATATAGACCAATTTAAAAAAATATGTCAGGACCTGAACAGGGACAGGACCCACTCGCGTAACGTTTCTCACAAGTTTTATTAGAAGAAAGGGAGGGGGTTGCGCCCACGATCCAGGGATTGCTGGACGCGGGAAGCAGGTCTCTCTGAACGCGAGCGATGGTGGTGTCGGGAACGGAAAAAATGGGTCAGTAGCCAGGATAGAAGAGCAAAAACGTGGTCGGAATCGGAAAGAAGTCGAAAGCCTGGAGGGGAGAGTAGACATGATCGAGCTCAAAAACCGATTGTTATTCGGGACAGGAGAACAGAAGTGGTCGAGATTAAACCAGGTCGTAATTTGGGACGGGAGAGTAGACGTGGTCGAGATCAAAACAGATCGTAGCAGGAGACAAACAGAGCAAAAAACAGGACAGGCGAAAAAGGGCTTGCCGTGTAAAAACATTCGCAGACGGAACGACAATAGGGCACTGACAGGACAGAGTTTAAATACTGACAAGGAGCCAATCGGTCAACAAGCTGCAGCTGGCACCACACGGGCGGGACCAATTGGGCGCCATGGCAACCGTGACAAAATATAATTTGTTAGCTCTTTTATAAATCATTGACAGCCAATTTTGGATGATGAACACACAAAAACAGATCTTAGTGGTGCGTCTTTTTGAAATGACAGAGGTGTAACATTGAAAATACATTGTTGCAATTTAAAATGCAATGACAGGTTTCTGTTAGAAGATACAAATGTACCATTTCTTAGTATCATTTTTTGTTTTTTTCAGTTTTGCCTCCACAATAGGAGGGTATTAAATCTTTGGTATTCCTATAGAGAACAATATATTGATTTCAATAACACGCAACATACATTTATTTTTTTCGGTAACTGGGTGATTAAATTAACTATTTTTAAACCTTTCCAATGCCGTTACCGTTCCTGAAGACCAAAAGTGGTGCGTTCCGCACGATTTTGTGTTATTACTTACATATTTGTGCATGGTTTTATGTGTATTTTTTGCGTTTGTTTACATACATTTTCTACATGTTTACATGTGTTTTTTGTGTGGGTTTACAGATATTTTTGTGAGTGTTTATGTACATGCTGATTGTTATTTCTTTATATAGTTACTGTTTTTTCATTGCACTTCAAGTGTCGGATAAATCTGTTGCTGGTGATGCGCATTGAATATTACAAGGTTCTATGACACAAGTTACACAGATACCTGTCTGTTCTTCTGATAACAACTAGAGTGTCTGCCTTCCTTTTACCTGTGAAAAGTGATGGGTCCCGGGGACTCGCATGCCCAAAAATCTATGGGTCCCGACAGAGATCTATGGGTCCCCAAAATTCAGTGTTATCGAGGTTGAAATTATAAATCGGCAACAAATATATAATATAAATCTATTTTTATTCAATTTTAATCATCACACTTAATTGGTTATACAAAGCAGTTATCACTTCAGATTTTTCAGTTCTTAAAAATATTGTACATTATACAAAATAATATTGCTGAAATATTAGTAATTCTTCGAGGTTTGCTGTCCCACCACAGTTGTAATGCCTTCTAAAGGTCCAATTGTTTGGTAAGATGCACCTTAATAAGCTGGTGTTGTTATGTTGCGGGGTGCACGCATCGCAGAACATGTATCCTCCATTATCATGCTCCTCATAGCGTAACCAGGAATATAATTTAGTCCATTTTGGCAGAAAAGTCCTTTTCTTGATAGGAGTATTCTTTTGTTTATGTTCTTTTGTCGAATAGTTCGCTTCAACACATGTGTTTTCCTTGCCTTCGCGATCTTCTGAAGAATTTTCCGCCGTTTTTTCGTGCCGGAATTATTGCCGTTGTTACAACTTTCTGTATTTTCAGATTCAGATCTACTTTATTGTCATTCTAGTACACGTGTATACAGAACGAAATGTCGATACATCTGACCCGCAGTTTCCTTGAATGTACGGATATAAATAAAATGTTGTATTGAGTTGGAGTATTGAAGTACTAATAATATACTAAATAATTATGGCTATGTATAGTATTTTACAGTAGTGCAAAGAGTGCAAGAGGAACAGCTAACCAGATGTGCAAAATGGGCAGTCAGGTAAACAAGTCAGGTAAACAGTAACAATAACACTGTAGTACGAGGAGAACAGATGTGCAAGGAGTGGCTAGCTATAAAGAACTGCCAGTAGTGCAAAAATGTCAAACAAAACCAACAGATGTACAGATTAGCAGTATTATGTTTCAACTTATTACTGACACTGAAGAAATTACCAATTTTTTGTTGATTTGCACCTAATACCAACTGTTTTTCCGGAGGCATACCTCTCTTTCACTCGACAACCTACACAACAATGAGGTAACCTCGAAACAACGAGATCTCGTTTGCCGAGATCGGCGCGAGACCAAAACAACAATGGCGGATCTGCCTGACGAAAAGTTTGGAGTGCGGTAAATCTTTGTTAATAAAAAAAAGTAATCGGGGAATAATGACAATCTTGTTTCCCAAAACGTTGATTTGACACTATGCGTCCCCAGCAAAAATGATGCGTCTAGGACGCAGGGACGCGGGCAAACAAGAACACTGAGCACGAGCTGGTGTAGGGATACTTCATAAGTTCCATTTTTGATTAAACTTCTTAAACACGGAGTAATATGCTACTTTTTGGTATCAGTAATCGGGGGACCATCTGAAATATTTATTAAATGAAGTAACCATGAACTGTAACACATTTTTCAGACACGCGCCCAACACTGTATGAAAGCCTAGCCAATTCTGTGCTAAAATAAAACCTTTCATCAATGTTCCCTCTAAATTTCCACAGGTCTGAGCGTTCACACAAAGTAGGTGAGCAACGCTTGAAACAACAGTGAGCAACCATAATCCCAAGTGTGGCAAGATAATTAATCATCAAACATGTCCAAAACTTGACATCAGGTTACATTTTGCTGAGTTTCCAGGAATGCAAAATTATTTTTCTCTTTTGAATGAATTGACTCATGTACTATTGCAAAGGTTGTACGGCCTACAAACATCGTTTTTTCTTACAATTATTTCACAAAATATCCATTTATTTTTATTTCCTGACATCTTTTGTCACATAATATTAACATTTTTGGGGGCTTATTTAATCGGTTGTAAGATACAGAACTGCACTAAATCGCATTTCACTTGATATGATTGGAAATTTTTTGAATGCAACACAAAATTGTTCTACTTTTTTCCGTGTTTTTTTCTACTATAAAAAAAAAACTCATTGTGGTTATTTTTTCCGAGCTGTTACTTTTTTTCTTTTTGTTCTCTATTTACTTTATTTCCTACATTTTTTTCCTTTTTTTTAATGGCTTTTTTCTAAATGTTTCCTTCTTTTTTTTCTCTTCCTTTTGTTTTTTTTCCTCAGCTTTTCAATACTTTTTCATGTTGGTATTTTTTTTTTCTTTTTTGTTGTATTCCCCCCTTCCTTTAAGTCATTTTGTGCACAATTTTACACAATTTTTGGTCATGTTGGGATAAGAGAAGCAAAAACAACCTGAAGAGCCGTTTAGGACCCGAAAGAGCCGGTTCCTTTTAGTGAGCCGAGCCGAAGAAGCCCGCTCCCGACAAACTCTACTAACTTTACTCAACTTCGTTCTACTTCGACTCGACTTCAAAATACCGCATTTAGGACACAACGTCATAGGAACCCGTGTATTTTTACCTTCATGCACTGTAACTTTGACTTAAATCGTTGCTTAATTAGTAATTTTGAGCCCTCATTTTTGTGCGCCGACTAGATTCCCTTGTGCGGCACGCACGCAGCTTAGTGGGAACACAGCCCTTCATCATGAAGAGTTAAAGAAGATACAAACACCTCAGCTCAGGTTTAGAGGCCATTACCCTGAATCCTATAGTAGCCCCTTGTACGGCCCCCATCAACCAGCGCGTAAATAAATCAGCCAGTGCCGTGCGGCTTCTCGTCTTTTGAGATTTAATTTACCTCACGGCCGCTGAGCTACTCTGCACTTTGCTCACATCGGGAGTCAGCAGTCAGTTGGACAGTTACCGTTTGGAAAATAGAGACATGGGGGAGAGCGTTTGATACCTGCAGGGCTCTGACTGAAAATGAAGGGGAATTAGAGCTGTCTCAGGCTGATTTTGTAATTAGTTTCTGGTCTTTAATAGAATGTGTAAGGTATGACTCAATACGTTTACCTGCTCCGGAGGTCGAGGTCAGTCCCTGGCTTGGGGGCAATTCAATTTCATCAGGTAATAGACATGGCACTTTGTCTTTTTGAGATATGGTCTCTTCATTTTTATTAAAATGTCACACAATTCAAGTTCCTGCATCTCTATCCAGCAACGGTTAAGAAGTTCCATTTGAAAAAGGCTTTTTTTATTTTACTGTTCCAACCTTCGAATTGTTTCATTCACATCACACATTCATTGTGTCGAAGCGTCGTGAAATCCCATTTAATTGGCATCGCTTTCTCATCTTTGTTCTTCGTTTGACTGAGCCGGTTTGTGAAAAGATTTTCGATGACATCTTTGATGTTTATTACGACATAAAATAACCAAGACCTCTATTGGACAGGGTTCCGCTTTTGCCTTTTAAATGCATTGCTTGTTATCTGCACACACGCGAAGATTCTTCAAAGGTGTTCAGGCGAGTACAGGACAGGTTTAGGGCATGTTGAAAAACTACCCAATCAAGGTTTTTCATCTATTTTTCTTTGACGATTGACTAAATTTTAACCGGTAATGGCGTTCATTGTTTTATAGGAAATTAATGTGCTGCTGTGCAGATCCACAGGATGTGCACACAGCCGGCCTTATATATTCTGTCCTTGGGGTGGCAGTAGCTCAGGAGGTAGAGCGCTCGTCTTGGGATCAAGGGTTCCCAGTTCGAATCCCGGCTCGTCCGTGTTACATGTCGAAGTGTCCTTGGGTAAGACACTGAACCCCTAAAACCCCCAATAAGCAGGTTAGCGCCTTACATGGCTGCAAGGCCGCTATTGGGAAATGTGGAGCACATTGTAAAGCGCTTTGGGAAGTCATTGACTTGAAAAGCGCTATATAAATGCAAATCATTTCATTTCATTTCAAAAGATAATCATCTTGCTCTTTGTTAAATAAAGACATAAAATAATTATTTTTTGACACGTTCTTTAACTCTCTTTGCTGGGTAAACCAAATAGTACGTTCAATAATATTATGTTCCATATATTACATCCATATATCCATATATTGCGCGCCTGTCACGGTTGCCATGGTGCCCAAGTGGCCCCTCCCATGTGGCGCTAGCTGCGACTCATTGACAGATTGGCTTCCCTGCTATTTAAACCCAGTCCTGTCACGCTTCTTTTGTCAGTCTATCTCCGAATATCCGTGTATACTAGGCTAGCCTTTTTTGACCCTGACTCTCGCCTGTCACATTTTTGCTCTCCCGTCCCGGCTTACGAGCCCTTTTAGATACCGACTACGTCTACTCTCCCGTTCTGCCTTACGACTCGTTTACGACCCTGACCACGTCTTGCTCTCCCAGTCCCGGCTACCGACCAGTTTTCCGCCCTGACACCGCCATCGCTCGCTACGGAAGATCCACTTCCGTGTTCGGATCACAATCCGAGTAAGAGAGCGACTTGCTTCCCGCGCCCAGCGAACACCGGATCGTGGCGCAGCCCTTCCTCTCTCTTTCAATAAAACATGTGGAAAAACTTCATGCAAGTGGGTACTGTTTCCGTTCTGGTCCTGACAGCACCGCACCATTGAAAGAAAACCTGAGACTTTTATGTGCGCCTTATGGTCGTGAAAGTACAGTACACTTTTCATTTTAGTGTGTCAATATTCTGGATAAGACATTTGAGGTTTTGCCATAATCTATTGTACATTGAAATAGAGCAGAGTCAGTGAATATCTTTATTGCATTGAACTGAATACATGTACTTTGTAGTCAATCGTATAAAATCCTTTAGATGTTATTGCACTTCTGTTCATAACACTATTAATTTTTGATCACAAACATTACAGTATTTTTATAAATTAGGCCAGTCTCAGTCAAGCACTTAGTTTTAAATATTTTTTCTGCCTTCTATCATGCGTCTTTCATAGTTTTTCCCCCCTTTAAAGCCTGGGGTGCCATGTCTAATCTAATCCAATCTAATTGCATACAATGGTTCACAAAAGTTGATATACCCTGACTGTCATGATTACTGATGCGACGCACCTGAGCCTGCTCCTTCAGCGCCAACTGCCTGATTGCCTACCTGCCACTTTTTATACCCTCGTCTTCCTGTCACCAGTTGTCGGTCTGTCTGCGAACCTCGGCTTACGCTAGGCAAGCTCTTCGACCCTGACTCCCTCCTGTTCTGATTCCTGTCTGTTTCCCTCTGACCCTTTTTCTGATCTCAACTACGATTTTGCTCTCCCGTCCCCGGCTACTGATCTGTTTTTTTTTCCGCTCTCGACACCGCCATTGCTCACCACGTAAATACCAATTCCGCGTCAGAGCAACCTGCTCCACGCAACCAGCGATCTACGGATCGTGTGTACTATCCTTCCCTTCTTCCCAATAATACTAAGAGAAACGCACGCAAGTGGGTCCTGTCTCCATTCTAGTCCTGACAGTGACGAGAAATAACAAGACATGCTCTACAGAACATAAAGAACATTATCCCAATATGCAACATCTCTGAGACAGTCTTGTGGACTAACCCCACGATAAAGATAGCATTTTTTTTGTAATATGTAAAACAGTCTCATCATGATTTCCAGCAGGAACATCGGCCCACCGACTTAAAGTCTAATAAAGGGTAGATTGATTTAGCAGTGCTGCGAGAATTAAGACAGGAGACAAATCATGTTTATACATGAGGGCAAGATAAAATGCTGATGAATCCCAGCTCACTGACAGAACCATCAGAATCTATTATTAACTGTGAACATCAACAGGAAGTTCTCCAAACAAATGCAGTGCTAGCAATAACTGTTTGGCTACATTTCCAAACGCTGATTCATTCATCCATTCACTAGTGTCACGCCTCACTATTCCAGCAGAATTTGAGGGGAATGGGAATCAAAGACACATATCGTGACCTCAGAGACGTTCGTCAAAAAGGTACAATAGACAGAAACTTCAACATTGTTCGCATTCTAAAGTCAAGTCAAGTCGTTTTTATTTGTATAGCCCTTAATCACAAAGAGTCTCAAAGGGCTTCACAGGTTATTACACAGACTATTTCTTTCAGACTATTACACCATCCCCTGATCTGGAACCAACATGAGGGCAAGGAAAAACTCAAAAAACCTCAACATGAGGAAAATGAAGAAACCTTGAGAAGGGATGTTGCAAACACAAATAATACAGATATATTGTCCACGAGTAGGTTATTCATATGCTATAGCGTAGAAGTGAATCTTAACCTTAGATTTAAACATTTCCACTGAGGTTGCAGATCGGATCTCAGGAGGAAGAGCATTCCACAGCACCGGTGCCCGGATGGAGAACGCTCTCGAACCAGCGGAACACTTCTTGGCTCTTGGGATCACCAGAAGACCGGCACTCTCAGAGAGAAGGCTTCGGACCGGAACATAGGGGGAAATCAGATCTGAAAGATATGAGGGAGCAAGTCCATGTATGATTTTGTATAATACTAAGAGAACCTTGAAATCACATCTTAGGCTAACAGGGAGCCAATGCAGGTTAGCCACAATCGGCGTGATGTGATCGGACTTTTTTGTCCTAGTTAAAAGCCTCGCTGCGGCATTTTGTACCAGCTAAAGACTCTTGATTCTAGACTTCGGGAGACCTCAGAGTAGTGCATTAAAGGGCACTAGAGTATGAGACGCACCCCCCCAAAAATACTATTTTTATTTTTATACATAACGCACAATGGACTGTAGTGCATGGAAATAAAACTACAGTAAGACCTACTGTATGTATTCATGTAATACCCTTTGCACATTTTATACACTTAACGTTTATATTAGTGTAATTCAAGATAAGTCGAAAAATGTCGCTGCCACAAAAATTGTATGCAACAGGATTAAAAAATGGATCATGTTGGTGGGAATGCCCCAAAATTTCCCCAAAGATCACAGTGATACAGATGACATATAAAAAGGCATTACATTTTCTCTTCAATCACACTATTTTACTCGCAATGCCGGAAACTGGTGTTGGAGACTGGGGTAAACAGAAAGTCATCCTGAAAAGCATGATGAGGGAAACAACTTTTTGGTGTATCTGATGATGAATAGGACTTTACGCTTATTTACCGTAAATTCCGGACTATAAGCCGCTACTTTTTTCCTTAACTTTCAACCCTGCGGCTTATTCAGTGATGCGGCCAATTTATGTAATTTTTCCAACGGCCGCTAGTGGCGCTCGAGTGTTGCTACCATTAACTGCCCTGTTAAAGCTATATTATTATTATTAAAGCTTTAAAAACTCTCTCGGTGAACTGTCTTTCTTAGTAAATATGTGTAACCCATATATAATATGTATTTGCAACTGTATATTTTTGTAATGTATTTAGTTGTATTTATTTTAGACACTTATTCTGATATGTTTTGCATGGGTGAACGAAAAATGAGGGGCGGAACAAACACGGGGTGCCGAGTTAAGTGGGGACCGCTAAAGGTGAGGGACAGACGAGGAAAGAAGAGGGGGTAAAAAGTTGGTTAAAGAAAAAGGAGTTGCGTGAGTAAATGTGTTCATCTGATTTTTCCCACCCTTATCTTTGGAAATATACACTTTTTTACTTGGATTACTTTCAACGAGACCCGGACTCTGCAGGTCTACATCAAACCTTAGGTACCGGTATCATTTTCCGTTCATTTTGCTGGCTGTGATTTTTGGACTGTGGACATTTAGTTTCAATCACGGGACTTGAAGTCGGGTTTTTTGATTTTGTGTTTGTCTTACATGTTTAAATGTGGGCGCATGCGGCTTATATACAGGTGCGGCTTGTGTATGTACAAGATCAATTTTCTCTTAAAATGTGGTGGGTGCGGCTTATAATCAGGTGCACTCTATCGTCCAGAATTTACGGTAAATGTTTAAGGACGAAATTTCCGTTTTTTCCAATCTTTAATATTGGTTTCTGGCACTGTAAAAATAGTGTGATATTTTTCTTATGTTTCCTGTAGTCCGTTGGTTAAGTGTCGCTGTCAGGACCAAAACGGAAACAGGACCCACTTGCGTGACGTTTCCCTCAAGTTTTATTGAAAGAGAGAGGAAGGAATGCGCTCGCGATCCGGTGTTCGCTAGGTGTGGGAAGCAAGTCGCTCTCGTACTCTGATTGTGATGCAAACACGGAAGTGGATCTTCCGTAGCGAGCGATGGCGGTGTCAGGGGTGGAAAACTGGTCAGTAGCCGGGACTGGGAGAGCAAAGCGGGGTTGGAAATGAGTCATAAGCCAGAACAGGAGAGTAGACGTAGTCGGGAACGAAAAGGGGTTGTAAGCCAGGACAGGAGAGCAGACGTGGTCAGGATCCAAACAAAATGTAGCCAGAGACAGACAGGAGCAAAAAACGGGACAGGTGGGAGTCAGGGTCGAAAAAGGCTTGCCTGGTATACACGTAGATTCACAGATGGACTGACAACTGGGGATTGACAGGACGTGGTTCAAATAGTGACAGGGAGCCAATCAGAACCCTCGGCGGTTTGTGCCGATTGCGCGGGCACAGGTGAATCGCATCAGTAATCATGACAGTCGCGCTCTTACTGCCATGATCTAATTGGTGTATTTAATAGGGAAGATTTAAGGGTAGGGAATATAAGCATTTGCTTCTGACTACCCCTTTTCGAACATATTATGGAATTGTCACGGTTGCCATGGCGCCCAATTGGTCCCAGCCGTGCGGCACCAGGTTGTGTCACAGTTGCCACGGCGCCTAATTGGCCACGACAATGGACACTGGCTGAAACTCGTTGACAGATTGCTCACTGGGAGTACTTAAACGCGGTCCTTTGAGCCGTTAGTTGTCAGAGCGTCTGGAAGACTCCTGTAAAACTTTTTGTGAAATGGCTAGTTCTGTGAATTTACCTATGTTTTATCCTTTTTTATTATTGGCCTGATCTGTTTGATTTTGAAAAATTTTGTTCGGATTTCAATCCACTGATCATTGATCCCCGGATCGAGTGTGCGCGCATTCCTCCTCTCCCTAATAAACTGTGAGTATGTTACGCGATTGGGTTCTCCATTCCTGTTTCCTGTCCTGGTTCGTGGCAGTAATATTATTTCGTTGCTGTGTTATTGTTTTTGTTCTGTTTTTATTTTAGTGTTCGAATACAGTTTTCATTCATTCATTCATTGCTTGGGCTGAGCGCCATACCTGGCACGGTACTAGCATAATCCTTTATCATATTGGTGGCAGGCGGCCATTGCCGAGCTTGGGCTCAGATACCCTGGTGAGGAAACTTGGACAATCAGCTCTCGGTTTGTAAGGAAAGAACATCTTGTCTGCAACTTCATTGTGATAAAAGTTGTTGTGGCAGGTGGCTTGTGCAGTGCATTATAGAATGAAGGTGTAGGGGAACAGGAATCCTTTTCTATCACAACATAATTTCACAGACGGCATTTCAGACAATTTACCAAAGAAACACCTCATTCTACTGAGTTTTACAAATAATTCTCCAGAATGTTAGATATTAAAGTGGGTGGGGGTACTGGAGCCCATCCCAGCAATCATCGGGCAGTGGGCAGGGGACACCCTGAACTGGTTGCCAGCCAATCGCAGGGCACACAGGGACAGACAACTTGCTCGCTCATTCACACCTAAGGACAATTTGGACCGTCCAATCCACCTGAAATGCATGTCTTTGGAATGCCCGGAGGAAGCCCACGCAAGCACGGGGAAAACATACAAACTCCGCACAGGAAGTCCCGTAGCTGGATTTGAACCCACACAGGAGGTTCCCAAGACCTTAGAACTGTGCCGCACACGCGCTAACCACTGCCCCGCGGATTTGATTTCTTAAATAATAAACTAAGTGAATTCCATTGAATTAGTCGAATTAGTCTTTGTCGAGCCTCCTCTCTCGATTGTCCCTCTCGATCTTCGATCTTCTCAAGTCCTTCCAGCCCACGCCTTTTTCCCAAACTGGCGCGTCGGCTCCTCCCATGGGCGGGCCAGAGACTCCCCACATGGACTCCACCTCGTCTCCTCGATGTCTGGACCCCGAGCAATTATCAAATCAGTGCCTGGCCTTCTCCGTCAGAGTCCTGATATCAACAGAACTAAACAAAACATTCGCATTCGGAACGGCGTGACTTGTCATTGAACTTAAGCCTTCTCTGTGAAAAATCTTCATTGCATTCAAAAAAAGTAACTTGTATAAAATCCTTTATAGCAAAATGTATAAAATCTCAATAAGCATCATTGTTCTCGGTGTGCGTTTTGCTAATAACTGTACTATCACAGTTTAAATAACGCCAACAATTTCTGAACTGATACTGAGATCATTTTCTGGTGAGAATGGAGTTGGATGAGAGTTGAATCAACATCAAATTGATCAAGCTAGTGTGTCTCAATCCATATCATAAATAAATGCATTCTGCTCGTGAGCCAATTTTATCTGCCCTTCACTGATCATGAGTACAACATGATTAAGTAGTTTGACCTGATCAATGAAATGCAGTACAGAGACCCGTTGCTACTTTTCGTTTCGGTTATCGCTGGCAATTAAAGAAATACAAAATTGAATAGATAAATAAATAAATCAACTGATGGTTCCAGCACCACTAAGGACATTTTGGGCAGCCACGACTCAAGCCGATTGGCCAGGAACCTTTACCAATTTACCCAATTCATATCATAGCATCTTTCCATGTGTACTGTACTTTTCTCTCTCTATCTCTATCTCTCTCTTTCTCTCTTTCTCTCTTTCTCTCTCTTTCTCTCTCTTTCTCTCTCTTTCTCTCTTTCTCTCTCTTTCTCTCTCTTTCTCTCTCTTTCTCTCTCTTTCTCTCTCTTTCTCATTCTCCTCTCTTTTTCTCTTTCTCATTCTCCTCTCTTTCTGTCTCTCTCTCTTTGTTTCTCTCTCTCTCTTTCTCCTTTTTGTTCTCTCTTTCTCTCTTTCGATCTCTTTCTCTCTCTGCCTCTCTCTTTTTCTCTCTGCTTCTCTATCTTTATCTCTCTCTCTCTCTCTCTCTCTCTTTCTCTCTCCTTTACTTTCTCCATCTCTTTCTTTTTCTCTCTCCTTTAATTTCTCTCTCTCGCTCTTTCTTAATTTATCTCTTCCTCTCTTTCTTTCTTTCTCTCTTTTGCTCTTTCTCTCTCTCGCTTTATTTCTATCTTTCTTCCTTTCTCTCCCTCACTTTCTTTCTTTCCCTCTCCCTATGTCTTTCTCTCTCTGTACTTTATGTATCTCTCTCTCTCTCTCTCTTTCTCTCTCCCTCTCTCTTTCTTTCTCTTTCTTTTTCTTTCCCTCGCTCTCTCTCTCTCTCTCTCTTTCTTTCCCTCTCTCTCTCTCTTTCACTTTCTCTTTTTCTCTTTTTCTCTTTCTCTTTCCCTCTTTCTCTCTCCCTCATCAAAACAACATTGACTAATTCAAAATACTGTTTACCTCTAAAATCTGACTGTTTCATATGTGTTCTCTCTATCTTTCTCTGTTGGCAAGTCCTCTTAAATGAAGGTGCGCCCAAAAACAAAGCTGCAAGACTCTTCCGCATATTTTCATTTTTCGCGGGTGGCCCCGGTCCCCGATTAACCACGAAGACCGAGGGATTTCTCTACTACGGAGGGGTTTAACCAGATTATAGCATTTTATTTGTTTTTTAATCTGAATTACCATTATACAATATCGACAGGCAACCACCTTTTCGCTGGACTTCAAAACAGTGAGCAGCCATTTTTAATACGATACGCTGCCTTCGCTAGAAAAATGAGGGATGCGATGCTGAAGTTGCCCCTGGAGTGCAGCGGTATCAGAAGCGAAACAGGCTGAAAATCACCAGTTGTGACAAATGTGTGAAGTTTAACGTCCCCTTATCAGAAAAGCGGGTTTCACAGCCACACTGCTGTCACCGTTTTCATATTTATATTAAGAAAAACAAACTGTGTCAGCTCAGTTAAGAAAATAACAAACTTTGTTGAATTCTCTCTTAAAGGCTACGACAAATGCTTCTTGGTTCTATTGTTGAACTTGTATTTAATGGGAATGCAATGCAAGACTGGTTATTTAGCATTGTGACATTTATTAGCAATTCAATCTGACTGAGCTTTTGAGTTGGACCTGATTCTGTCAGGACCATAAAGGAGACAGGACCCACTTGCGTTGCGTTTCTCACAAGTTTTATTGGAAGAAAGAGAAAGGGTTGTGCCCATGATCCAGTGATTGCTGGACACAGGAAGCAGGTCGCTCTGATACTCTGATTGCGCTCCGAACACGGAAGTGGATCTTCCGTGGCGAGCGATGGAAAAGCGGGTCGGTAGCCGGGACAGAAGAGAAAAAACGCGGTCGGGGTCGTAAGCGAGTCGTAAGCCAGAATAGGGGAGACTTAGTCGGGGACAAAAAGAGGTTGAAAGCCGGGAGGGGAGAGCAGACCTGATCAGGATCAAAAACGGGTCGAAGCTAGGAACAGACTGGAGCAAAAACGTGGTCGGAGTTAGCAATGGGTCGTAAGCCAGGACGGGAGAGCAGACGTAGTCGGGATCAAAGACGCGTCGTAAGTCGGGACGGGAGAGCAGACTGGGTCGGGATCAAAACATGTCGTAGCCGGAGACAATCAGGAGCAAAAACGGGACAGGTGGGAGTCATGGTCGAAAAAAGGCTTGCCTAGTGTTCACTGAGGTTTGCAGATGGACTGACAACAGGGGATTGACAGGACTGGGTTTAAGTAGGGACAGGGAGCCAATCAGAGCCCGCTGGGGTTGGCGCCAAAAGAGCGGGCGTAGGTGATTCCATCGGTAATCATGACAGATTCACATGACACTTGCCTACTCATTTGCAATGAGTAGCTTTTCAGTATAACGCCCAATTGACAAAATGCAGAAACGCTTATGACGCAATTTTCGTTCGGACGCCGCAGGCAATAAATAGCTCTTGTGTCTACATACCAATTAAGAATGCAATAATGACTTTAACTTTTGTTTAACCTGTTGTCAAGAACCGGAACAAGATCAGGACCAAAATACGTGACGTTTCCCACACAAGCCACGAGTGGGTCCTGTTTCCGTTCCGGTCCTGACAGTCACGCTTGATATAGGCTATGAAACGGTCTATAGCTTGTGTCAGGCATCTAAGAGACGAAAAAAGCTTGAAATAACGAATTATCCTGTTCCTGAAAAAACTGTGCTCACCACACACCACCATTGGTATTACCGTAATTTCCGCACTATAAGGCGCACCTAAAAGCCTTTATTTTTTTCAAAAGCTGACCATGCGCCTTATAATACAGTGCGCCTTATTTATGGATCAATATTAATTCGCAAAGTCTTGCAACTAACTTGCCGCCGCCGACTAGATTTTCCCCCGAACGCCAAGTAGTCCGCGGTGTATGCTGGGATTTATTTACCGGCATTTCATTGGCTAACCAATGTGTCAATCATCATTTCAATGGATCACTATTGGCTAAAGTTATTCGGAGGTCAAGGGGAGGATCCTTTTTATCATTTACAGGCTGGCATTGACTTGAACGGCAAAACAAAGCCTGCAATTGGCCAAAAAAGACGTGTCAATCATCAGTTGAATCGATCACTATTGGCTAAAGTTATTTAGAGGTCAAGGGGCGGATCCTTTTTATCATTTACAGGCTGGCCTTGGCTTGAACGGCAAAACAAAGCCTGCAATTGGCCGAAAAAGGTGAATGCGTATAGCACGTGGCTGACGGCATACAGAAAGCATTTTTTACTATTTTGTATTTGTAAATATTTTATTCTCCTGGATTTACTAAACTCACGGATATAAGAGGACCACGGCTGCACATTATTATGAACACAATGACTTCGGTGAGCTACTCCTGCTATATATTATCTCTGTATCTTGTTTCAGACTGAACTCGATGTTTCTGTGATAAGCATGTGCAGATAATGGATGGAATGGAGTGTCTATTTTTAAATTAAACTCAATTTGCGAGCGAAAAAGAAAATAGAAACTAAGGAATGGTTGGCATTTCTTGAATCCCAAGACTTTAACCTTTCGAATGATGGAACGATGCATTTGAGTGACATCGTACGGACACCGCATCCGCACGTGTTCTCGACACGTATTTGCTTCTTTGCAAGCTTTGGGAATGTTAAGAGGGTAATACGTTTGACTGAACTATCTGACTGTTTTGTCCACGTTCCCATTGTAGCGCCTTATAATCCGGTGCGTCTTATGTATGTCAAAAATAGGACCAAAAACTATTTTTTCGGGGTGCGCCCTATAACCCGGTGCGCCTTATAGTGCGGAAAATTTGGTACTTATCACCTGTTTCACGTGGCCTATCCGGACACCGAATCAAAAGCAACTCTTTCAAATCAAATACAGCATGTGTAGTGTTGGGAATTAATATCAAAATGTACCGTTTACCAAATAGTTCAAATTAGTTATCTGACTCCATTAACCAAACACAACCTACATTCACCCAACATTTTATGTTTTTTTAGGAAAAAGATGAACAAGAAAGCCGACATTTTCACACAGGGGCAGATTTAACTAAGTGCACTCCATCGAAAACGGCCGAATTAGTGTCGTTGGAGTCTCGGGAAGCCCTCTTCTGAAGTCCTTTAACTCTCTCCTATTCACCATCTTCTATCCGCATAATGGCGTGCCGACTCCTCCCATGGGCGTGCCAAGGAAGCCCCCCCTGGGCGTCGCGATTTCTGGAATATTCAAAACAACACAGAGCATTTCTACGTCATCAGGGCCTTTCTGCGTCTGGATGTGCTGATTATCTTACGTCCCGTTCCCGCCGTTCCTGTAAACAACATTTTCCACCAGGGTGCCCTGACATTGAACGACAGCCCAGTCAGTGAATATATTTCGCATTAAATGTAATTTGTAGTCAATCGTATAAAATCCTTTATAGTCAAATGTATAAAATCCTTCAATAGGCATAGTGTCAAACGACTAAGCAGGAGTAGGATCGGTCTTTTCGTTTTCTTCCTCAATTTCCCCCTCTCGTTTGCCCTTTCTGGGAAGTACAGCAGCTTGTCAATATCTGTCAGCTGCTGTCTTTGTCAATCAGGTCCGTAAGGCTGCTAGGGCCCCTTCCGTAACAAGACCATCTCACAGAAACAACCTAGAACTGACAAAGTCAAAGATCTGCTCGGTAATCACCAGGGAGCCCGGCTCTCAAACTGCAGCTCCGTCGACGCGGAGGCGCGCTGTAATTGCTTCCCATACCGCTCAACCTTTTAAAATTGATCACAGTCCGTGTAAGAGGCTTAACTGCAGCGTAGATTTGGCGAGTTAGAATATTGCTTGCCAATACGTATCATGTTACAGAAATGTAAATGGTGTGTCAACCAGTGTTCCCTCTAAGCTAACATTCTCAGCGCACAAGAAAATCTAGCCAGCGCACAAAAATGAGGGCTCAAAATTACTCATTAAGAAGCGACATGAGTCAAAGTTACAGTGCATGAAGGTAAAAATACACGGGTTCCTATGACGTTGTGTCCTAAATGCGGTATTTTGAAGTCGAGTCGAAGTAGAACGAAGTTGAGTAAAGTTAGAAGAGTTTGTCGAGAACCGGCTTCTTCGGCTCGGCGCACTAAAAGAAACCGGCTCTTTCGGGTCGTAAACGGCTCTTCAGGTTGTTTTTGCTTCTTTAATCCCAACATGACCAAATATTATGTAAAATTATGCACATAATGACTTAAAGGAAGGGGGGAATAGAACAAAAAAAGAAAAAAAAACACCAAAATGAAAAAGTAGTGAAAAGCTGAGAAAAAAAGAAACAAAAGGAAGAGAAAAAAGGACAAATTTAGAAAAAAAGCCAGAAAAAAAGAAAATTAATTAATTTAGGAGAAAAGGGAATAGAGAACAACAAGAAAATAGTAACAGCTCGGAAAAAATAAACACAGTGAGATTTTTTTAAAGGAATTTTTTAAAAAAGTAAAAAAAAACACGGAAAAAAGAATAAAAATTTTGTGTTGTATTCAAATAATTTCCAATGATATCAAGTAAATCTTGTTGCCAACATTGTACTTCCACTAAAAAATGTGATTAAGTACAGTTCTGTATCTTACAAGCGACTAAATAAGCCCCCAAAAATGTTAATAGTATGCGACAAAATATATCAGGAAATAAAAATAAATGAATATCTTGTGAAATAATTGTAAGAACAAACGCCGTTTGCAGGCGGTACAACCTTTGCAATAGTAAATGAGTCAATTCATTCAAAAGAGAAAAATAATTTTGCATTGCCGGAAACTCAGCAAAATGTAACTTGATGTCAAGTTTTGGACATGTTTGATAAATAATTATGAGTATGTTACGCTATTGGGTTATTTTTCCTGTTTCCTGCCCTGGTCCGTGACAGAACGCTCAGACCAACTAACGGCTTAAAACAAAAAACATACCGTACTTGTAAAAATCACGGTAAACCGTCCTCATCTTCCTCATGTGCTGCGTCATGTGAGGAAGTTGCAGTCTTCCTCAGCGCATATATTCCACCGGTCTAAATCTTACCTTTTGTACTCGAGCGCCGCTGGCGGCCGTTAGAAAAATTACATAAATTGGCCGCATCACTGTATAAGCCGCAGGGTTGAAAGTTCGGGAAAAAAGTAGCGGCTTATAGTCCGGTAATAATTTTATTTACAAGTACACCTGTTTATTGGCATTATATAGTGGTTCTTAGCAAATGTATCCCCTCGGTATTACATATGTTTTGAGTTTCTTATGAAGAGGTTCCAATATATGCCTTCGGTATACAGTAATCCAGTACCAAGTTGGGTTCACTCTGCGGTCGACGGTGTAGGGAGCCTTCTCCTGCACTTTTGCTTAGCCGTTCTCTCTACTCCAGTGTCAAGGATTAGTCTGACATCTCCCGACTCTCTGCCTTTCAAATAAGATGGACTCCTGCTGAAATGCTGAGAGGGTGCTCATCATGTAAAGCCAATACTCATACTGCTGAT
The DNA here is from genome assembly GCF_059441175.1 of Urocampus carinirostris. Classification (NCBI taxonomy): domain Eukaryota; kingdom Metazoa; phylum Chordata; class Actinopteri; order Syngnathiformes; family Syngnathidae; genus Urocampus; species Urocampus carinirostris. The sequence continues at coordinate 41,739,769 of NC_142353.1, forward strand.
GCTCCTCATCCTCTCTCTGTGCCGATTTCAGCTCTAGTAAAAATCCATGAGGGATCCCCAGTGATTTTGTGGATGTGAGAGGAAGGATATGTGGTTTTAAAGGACTACGGCTGTTGAGCAGCTCTATAAAATAGTAATGGGCAGCACCCTGACTGGTTGGGAAAGGAGTATTGTGCTTTCAACTCCGATTTTCAAAAGCTTGACCGGTGTTCATTTTGTAAGGGGTTTTGAAGTGGGTGATGCTGAAGGCAGCCTTAAATCTCATCGCAAGACTCTGCTGAGGTTTGGAGGCATTCTGAGGACGGATTGACAAGGCGCTGCCTGTTGGGAGTTTTAAATATCTTATCTCTCATCTCATTAGCTGCACCGCTTATCCTCAGTAGGGCCGCGGGGGTGCTGGAGCCCATCCCAGCCATCATCGGGCAGTGGGCAGGGGACACCCTGAACTGGTTGCTAGCCAGTTGCAGGGCACACAGGGACAGACACACCTAGGGACAATTTAGACCGGACAATTAACCTGAAATGCATGTCTTTGGAAGGAAACCGGATTGCCCGGAGGAAGCCCACGCAAGCACGGGGAGAACATACAAACTCCGCACAGGAAGTCCGATAGCTGGATTTGAACCCACACAGGAGGTTCCCAAGACCTGAGAACTGTGCCGCACACGCGCTAACCACTGCGCCCCCGTGCTAGTTTTGAATATTGCAAGTCCAGATTATTATTTTTCCTTGTGTTGGATGTCTGAGTGTTCCCCTCGTCTTACATCTTGTCACAGACCAGGAACGGAGCCGGAACCCAATTGCGTTCGTTTTACTCAGTTTTTATCAAAAAGGAGAACAAGACCATCCACGATCCTATCATTATCGGTCACGGGTAGCAGATAGCAGGAACGCGGAAGTGGCACTTCTGTGTCGAGCGAAGGTAGTCGTTGACAAAGAGAAAACAGGTCGATGGCCAGGGCAGAGGAGCAAAAACGTCGGCAGAAAACAGGTCGGCAACAGGTATCAGAAAGAAAACAGTGCAGGGTAGAGTTGGAGAGTCACAAAAGCTTGCCTAGCTGGGAGGACAGGTTCGCAGACGATCTGACGGGTTCTTTCAGGAAGAGATGAGTTCAAAAAGAGTCCAACAGCCAATCAGGGTCCGTGGCTGTTGAACAAGAACACATTCCTAACTCTTTCCGGGAGATTGTTACAGAGGAGGGGGTTCCCAGCCCCCTCGCTCAACCCAATGGATGTGTTGGGAGTCATTAGGTGACCAAACCCCCCAATTCCAACCCCTAATGCCGAGCGCCAAGCAGGGTGGCAATGAATACCAATGTTGTAAGTCGGTATGACTCGGCCGAGTCTTGAACCAGCAACCTCTCAGTCTTGGAGCGGGCGCCCTACCCCCTTGGCCACCGAGCTGGTACAAAAATATCGAAAATAAACAGGACAAACTACACGGGAACGAAAACTGGAGAGAAAAATAAACAGGACAAAAACCGGAAACTGATGTTAAACATGAGGAAAATAAACAGAAACAATACTGGACAGGGAATACCAATAGGAGAGATTGCCGGGTCAAAACCCACGTCTGGCCGGGCAGAGTTTCGTTGACAGACTGACAAAGGAAGAGCACTGAGCTTAATTAGACGGAAAGCCAATCTGCCAATGACGGGCGGGGCCAATTGGGCGCCATGGCAACCGTGACAAAAAAGTTGTTTCGTCTTTGTTTATTCCATGTTTGCAACACCGAATTACTGTTTTTTGTCTCGACTGTGTATCCTTTAGTGACTGGCTGTCACAAAGATGTCCAGAGAGACCATGCTTGTCCATTTTGAATCCTTTATGAGGGCCACACTCCATCACTCAAGCAAGTAGCAACGCGGTCGGTGTCGTTCCGACATGATAAACGAGTGTCGATGCGATTCAGTTTTGTTTCTACATGCTCCCCTGACTCCTCAGCTTTGTCAGCCACTCGCCACATCGCCCCTGTCCCCGTATGCAGATTCAAACACGGTGCATTCATCTGCTGCAGGTCCACTGCACACACGTTCGTGTGAACTCAGGTGGAAACCTGCGACTTGATATGGCGAGGGAGCGTTTTAGAGCCCGTGTTAAAATTAATCAGTATAATGAGGAAATAAGTGAGTTATTGGCGTCACAATCACTTCCTTCATTAAGAATGATATTTATGGGGATCCGGCGGCCGGCGGGGCACTGCAGGTTTATGGCCCGTAGATAGCCACCTTGTTCCAATTATCTTCTACCTTTGAATGTGACAGGACATGGTGCATCATTAGTTGTTGTTCAGAGAGTAAAGGGCAATCCTTGTCCCTGTCACACATGATTCTTTATTCCCTGTTTTCATGAGAAAGGCAATTCATGGATGGTGGGATGGAAAAGTGTACTTACAATGGCATCAGGGGTCGGGACTTTTTGACCCAAAGAGCCTTAATAGCACAATATTTTTATTTGTATTTTATTGTTTTATGTTTTTTGAGAGAGACGTGCATTTTAAGACAAAGTCTAGCAAAACCAAAACACACAAAAAAAAAAAATATACTTAAAATGAGCAAAATTATCGTATTTATAAAAGTGTAGATTTTTTTTTCTTGCAATCCATTTTCCATGTTTTTTTCCTGGTGAGGGAATAAAATGTATTTTTTGAATATTTTTCTTGTTTTAAGTGTTTTTTTTCTTATTATTTTAAGACATTTAATCCAGATTTTTTTTTTTTTTTTTGGTAAAAGGAAAATTTAAATATACTTAATATAAGCCAATGTATCTTAACTGAACTATAGTAGTTTTTGGGGAGGAGGAAACTACAGTACTTCAATGTGTTTCTAGTGAGGCAATAATTTATTTGAAATATTTAAGTTCCGTTATAAAAAAAATATCTATTTTCTCTTAAGTTTGCGCTTTCTTGTTTTCCAAAATACAAGATTAAATACTTATATTTTTATATTATATTCTTATATTAAGTATACTTAATTTTTTCTTTTACCAAAAAAAAAAAAATCTGGATTAAATGTCTTGAAATAATAAGAAAAAAAGCACTTAAAACAAGAAAAATATTCAAAAAATACATTTTATTCCCTCACCAGGAAAAAAATATTGGAACATTAATTGCAAGAATAAAAAAATCTACACCTTACTGGACAAATCTGTTTTTTAGTTCACTGTGTTGCATTAAATGCTTTAATAGAATTCATGAAATTAGAGTAATGCCAAAGCCTGTGTAGCATATTACCAAATATTGTCAGGACCAAAACGGGGACAGGACCCACTTGTGTTTCGTTTCTCTCAGTTTTATTAGAAGAAAGGAAAGGGTTAAGCCCACGATCCGGTGATCGCTGGACGCGGGAAGAGGGTCGCTCTGAAAGCGAAAGTGGGACTTGCGTGGCGAGCGATGGCGGTGTCGGGAACAGGAAATGGGTCAGGAGAGCAAAAAACGTCGTCTGGATCAGAAACGAGTCGAAGCAAACAGACGAGAGCAAAAGCAGGTGGGAGTCAGGGTCGAAAAAGGTTGCCCAGAGTACACTGAGGATTGCAGACGGACTGACAACGGGTGACAGAAAGGAGTGGGTTTGAATAGGGACAGGGAGCCAATCAGAATCCGAGGCAGTTGGCGATAAAAGAGCGGGCACAGCTTATTCACATCAGTAATCATGACAAATATACAACATTAAAGTTGTCTCTCTCCTGCAATAATTGATTATATTTGAGGCTCTTTTTGACTTTCATTTTTTTTCATAAATAATGGTTTCAAAACAAGGTGCAAGCAGAGTTATTTTGTAAAAATATGAAAAAGTACTGCAAACGGGGATACTGACGTATTTACCTTCGGTGCAAAGAGAAGTGCTCAGTGTGCATAGCTCCACCAACCCCTCCTGCTCACCCAATTCAATTGCTCTGTGTGCTTGTCTGGTGTTTTATTGGTGTTTAGAATTCGTTCTGTGGGTTTTCATCACAAAATGTCCCAACAGTGAAGCTACATTGTTTATAAAATGGCGTATTGGTGTGACATCTTGACTGTAAACTGTAATGGAGTTTATGCAATTTATACAGTGGAGAACAATTTACAATCAATTGAATAATTCAGAAAAATGCCATCTTTACTGGTCAACAGTTTAAGGACATTTTGTTGTTCTATACCACTATAACACTTTTCCACAAAATGGATGGGGCATTTCAACAAAAACGTGTTTTTTGCCAAAAATAAACTAATCAAAATTAGAGAACACTTTTAGGTGTCTCCCACTTAATGCTGCTAATCTATTACATGGTGCTATTTTTCTTTGATTAGTTGTTAACCCTTATTTGCTGGAATTTTAACTTCCAGTTTCACTGACAAATGGTGTGGCATTCTAAAGTGTCTCAAAGCCTCCGGTCGATTCACGTGGCCGAACCCGAAGGAAATCCAAAACTTTATAAACCCGAAGCTTTACTTAGGTGCCAGATGATTGTATTTCGAGTCGTTTTTTAGCCCTTGTTGTCATGGTTGCCATGGCGCCCAATCGGCCCCGCAAGACGTGGGTTTTGACTCGGTCCTTGTTCCTGTTGGTATTCCCTGTCCGGTATTGTTCTCGTTTATTTTTGTCCTGTTTAATATCGGTTTCCAGTTTCATTCCCGTCTATTTTTGTCCTCTTCATTTTCCTCTTCAGTTTTTCTTGAACCCATGACAGTTGCATTTCTCACAAGTTTTATTGGAAGAAAGAGAATGGGTTGCGCCCACGATCCAGTGATTGCTGGACACAGGAAGCAGGTCGCTCTGATACTCTGATTGCGCTCCGAACACGGAAGTGGATCTTCTGTGGTGAGCAATGGCGGAGTTGGGGACAGAAAAAAACGGGTCAGTAGCCGGGACAGGAGAGCAAAAACGTGGTCAGGGTCCGAAGCGAGTCGGAAACCGGAACAGGAGAGAAGACTTGGTCGGGGACAAAAAGAGGTCGAAAGCCGGCACTGAAGTGCAGACGTGGTGAGGATCAAAGCTGGTTGAAGCCGGAGACAGACGGGAGCAAAAACTGGACAGGTGGGTGTCAGGGTCGAAAAAGCCTAGTGTTTACTGAGGTTCGCAAACGGACTGACAAAAGGGAACGGACAGGACTGGGTTCAAATACTGACAGGGAGCCAATCAGAATCTGTGGCGGTTGGCGCCAAATGAGCGGACTGTACATCAGTCATCATGACAGGTCTACAGTCGTCATTACTTCATTTATGTGTCATATTTTTTGCTTAGAGTTGAAAAAAAATACTCACAATTCTTCTTTTAGACATTTTATACATATTTTCATATTTTTCTTATTGATGATCTTTTCTATCTGTAGCTATGTGACTATGACAGACACTCATAAATAATAGACATCTTGCAGGATCTACTTCCAGCACTAGCACCTTCACTTTAGAATGACTAATTCAAAGCCTCTGGCATAGAGGTTCGTGATGCGAGAAAATTGAGGAAAAAGAGTAAAAAATATTGATTTTTTTTTTATTCCAAGAATATTCTAAAACATATTAATTAATGATATTGTTTTCAGTTATTCCATGTATAATTTGAATGTGTTTTTTACTATTTTTTAATATGGGACACCAGAAAAAGAGATTGCATAGATACCAGTTGGCTATTTCTACTAATATGCACCGTTTACATCTGTCACGGTTGCCATGGCGCCAAATAGGAGCAAGCTGCGGCTAAATGATAGATTGGCTTCCCTTCTATTTGAGCTCAGTGCTCTCACTCCCCCTTTGTCAGTCCGTCAACAAACCTCTGTACCCGCAAGTCGTGGGTTTTGACTCTGTCCGGTTTCCTGTCAGGTATTGTTCCCGTCTATTTTGTCCTGTTTAATATTGATCTCCAATTTTGTTCCCGTCTAGTTTGTCCCGTTTAATTTTGATATCCAGTTTTGATATCAATCCTGTCTGTCCTGCCCTGTCCAGTATCGCTCCATCTGTCTGATATCTGCTCGAGCAATTGGTATCGATCTCATCGGCCTCTAGATTCCTGTCATTCCACGCCAGACTGTCTTCCGCCCAAAGATCGCCGAATCACTGGTGTTTGAGTTAACGTGCATGACTGCCCCATTTCCCGTAAAATAAAAGCTTGTGTGAGAAACGTCACGCATTTGGGTTCTCATCCTGTTCTTGACAACATCATTGTCACTATCGGCTAATCACTGTGCTGTTCTTTGATCTCTACCTCCTTGTGATCTGATTTCTATAACCTTTGATAGTTTATACACAGAACGTGGTCAGGGAACGGCTTTTCGAACCAATTTGAAATTTTTCATGGACCAAATATTTTTGTACAGTCCTTCCCTGTTCTCCTTGCAAGTTCAAAATCCATCTATGTCTTCTTGCCTTATTTTTAATCTCTTATGAACTATAACCTTATCACCCATCTATAAATAATGGCATCAAGATGATTGCATTGAACTCATGGTCCCTATTCCAGAACTTTCTGTGAGGACCAGAACGGAGACAAGACCCACTTGTGTTACGTTGCCCCAACGATCCGGTAATCGCTGGCCGCTGGAAGCAGGTCGGTCTGACTGAGAAAGTGTGATTTCCGTGGCGAGCGATGGCGGTGTCGGGAACGGAAAACGGGTCAGTAGCCGGGACAGGCGAGCAAAAACGTGGTCTGAGTCAGAAGCAAGTTGTAAGCCAGGAAAAGAGAGTAGACGTGGTCGAAGTCAAAAAAAATGTCGAAAGCCAGGACGGGAGAGTAGACGTGATAAGGACGGGTCGAAGCCGGGGGACAGACAGGAGCAAAAAACAGGTTGGATTCAGTGTCGAAAAAAAGGTTGGCCTAGTGTACACTGAGGTTCGCAGACGGACTGACAACAGGTGACGGAAAGGAGTGGGTTTAAATAGGGACAGGGAGCCAATCAGAGTCCGAGGCATCGCATCGGTAATCATGAAACTTTGACCTGTATGAGTAATTATAGCCGTTTGTCATTTTTTAACCACTGCAAGGTATTTTTTGTTTTATCTTTAGACAAAAATGAATTGGAGTTCTTACATGGATGCGTTCAACTTCTTTATCTTTTTGATTGTTTTTAAATGTGTTTAGAACAAATGACATTTGCTGTTGCTAAAATCCGTTTAAGGACTATGATTTATGCAGCCATATATGAAAATGAATTATTGTTACACAGAGTGTGCCTTTAAATGATTAAAAAATGCTTTTATCGCAAAATAAAACTACATGGAAATGGGAAATAAGCATGCAAGATGATCAGAAGTATTTCATTAAAAAGTCCCTGAACTATCAACATAATTGAATGAAACTAAACAAAAACAAAAAAACTGGTTTGCATAAAAAAAGGCTCCAGACTACTTTTTAAAAAGTCACAAATAAGATAAAACGGGTAAATTGATTCATGCACAGACCACGGAATGGAGTTTTTGATTTGGTGTTCATCTTTCAGTTATTACGAGTAGACTACAAAGGTTTGCTTGAATTATTGAAAGCTTGATTGCAAAGAAAGGAGAAGGCTATGTCAGGAATCATAACAGGATCAGGACCCAAACGCGTGACGTTCTCACACAAGCCTTTTTTTTTTTTACGGGGAATGAGTCACGCACGTTCGGCAGCGGTCCGACGTGGAAAGACAGGAAGCCAGAGACCGAGGAAATCGATTCCAATTCCCTGAGATGATATCGGACAGATGGGATCGATACCGGACAGGACAGGACAGACAGGAAAGATAATGAAACAGGATATCGAAAATAAACAGGAGAAACTAGACGGGAACAAAAACTGGAGAACATAATAAACAGGACAAAAACAGACTGAAACAAAACTGGAAACCGATATCAACTAGCACAACATAAACGGGAACAATGCCGGACAGGAAAACAGGACCGAGTCGGAACCTACGTCGTGCGGGGCAGAGGTTCGATGACTGACTGACAAAGCAACAGAGAGCGCACTGAGCTTAAAAAGACGGAAAGCCAATCCGTTAATGAGTCGCAGCTGGCGCCACACGGGCAGGGCCAATTGGGCAACTTGGCAACCGTGACAGGTTACATCTATGGTATCGATCTAAGTACAATTTAATGACTAGCATCATACCTAATCTGACAGAACCTGTAAAGCTTTTCTTGCTAACAAATGTAAAGGGTTTCAAAAGCGCTATAAATTTGGACATCCTTCATGAAGACTGGATTTCAGCATGTGTAATATACCATTTATGTAAGGACACGTAAAATAGTCAATGTCAGGCGACACATCTGCATAAACCGCCTCATTTCCTGCTTTGTCCTTCACCTTGTCAGTCAGTCTGTAAAGTGTATCACAACCTGACCGGCTCAATGTAAGACTTTTGAAAACTGGAATTGAACTAGTTTGCTGTAATTTCACTGCAGATGCGGTTGGACCAATTATGTTTAAGTAATAGTGACCAGTATTATGTTTACGTTACATCGGTAACAGTAACCAGTAAACAGGGATGGGTAGGGTTACTTTAACTGGTACTTTCAATTACTTTTGGATTACTCCAATACCAAATATGCCAATAAAAGACAAAATAAACTATTAATATCGTTTGGAGTTTGGGGTTTGCACAGTGTTCGAAACTCGCCTTTTCTTATGTTTACCCTTTTCAGGCTACACTAACAAAAAACATAAGAACAGGCATGGAATCCTTTCCCACCCCTCCTACCGCGTCCCCCGACCCCACATCTTACTTTCTATTGTGTTGCAAATCCCAGGACTGTGGTACAATCAGGGTTGGGTAGGGTTACTTTAACTGGATTACTTTCAATTAATTTTGGATTAATCCAATACCAAATATGCTAATAAAAGACAAAAGAAACTAAATATGAATAAAATGACTAAATTTTGTGCAGGCTTGGGGAGTAACGGAATACATGGAACGGCAAAAATGATGTTGGCAAGCTGTTTGGATTTATTTTCATTTTGTTTCTGTCGCATTTGATGTTAGTTTTGCCGGAGATCATAGAGATCAAAGCCAGGAGTGAAAGCTTACCACGTGTTGTGAGTCATAATTGTATTCATAATAACACAACCTTACAATAAGATAAGTTAGCAGTTAGCTATCAGATTACGGTACACTGAAATTACATCATTTTTAGTATGTCATTTTAAAGAGACAGGGCGTATCATTTAGCACTTCCTGGTGGTAAACAAAAAACATCATTTGAAAAAACAAATTCAATATTCATTTAAATCACAGGTGTCAAACAGGCGGCCCGCGGGCCAAATCAGGCCCGCTAAGGGATTGAATCCGGCCCGCGAGACAACACTCAGAGAAGCGCAAGAGAAAAACAAAGTGCAAGTTGAAATATGACAACTTGGTGTTGCCAAAGCCAGGTGCCTCGAACAAAGACAGGTGTTCAAAGACCTCTCTCCCACCCCTTTTTTCCCACTCTGTCTCTGTCTCATTCACTTTCTGTGTCTCTCTTTTTTTCTTCCTTTGTTGCTCTTTGTCTCTTTTCTCTCTCTGTGCCTTTTAACCTCTTTTGCTCTAACTTCCTTTTTTTCTTTTCTCTCTTTTCTCTTTCTCTCTTCATACCCTTTGCACTTTCCTTTCTCTTTTCTCTCCCGTCTTTCTATTTCTTTTTGGATTTCTTTCTTCCTCTCCCTTTCTTTTCCCCCTCTCTTACGACTTTTTATCTCTTGTTTCTCACGCTCTCTCCCTCTCTTTGTCCCGCCCTCTCTCCTTTTCCCTCCCTCTTTCTCTTATTTCTTTATCTCTTTTTCTTTCTCTTTAATCTACTAGTCCGGCCCCCGACAGATTGTTTGTTCTATCGTGTGGCCCCCGAGTTCAAATGAGATTGACACCCCTGATTTAAATGATAAGCAAAATTAAATCGACTGTGATGTCAAAATGAATCGCGCCCACGATCCGGTGTTGGCTGGGCACGGGAAGAAAGTCGCTTTTGTACTAAAAAAATGACTACATTTTGTGCAGGCTTGGGGAGTAACGGAATACATGGAACGGCAAAAATGATGTCGGCAAGCTGTTTGGATTTATTTTCATTTTGTTTCTGTCACATTTTATGTTAGTTTTGCCGGAGATCAAAGAGATCAAAGCCAGGAGAGAAAGCTTACCACGTGTTGTGAGTCATCATTGTATTCATATTTAGTTTATTTTGTCTTTTATTAGCATATTTGGTATTAGAGTAATCCAAAAGTAATTGAAAGTAGTCCAGTTAAAGTAACCCTACCCAACCCTGTAAAAAGTTCATATTGCGAAGTGATTGGAGTTAGGCAAGGCAGCCTCTTTGTGTAGAGAACAGCTTGTGGTGTTGGCGATAATGGCTCGAATCCACATGTGGTGATGGAATGATACAGAAAAGCCTTCCTCCCCCGCCAAGCAAAACCTCAACTGACTTTGCCGGGCTACATATAGCATGATCACGTGTTTGCCGCAATGTATTTCCTTTATGTGATATGTGGATTCAATCCAATTCAGGGAGTACGTTTTCAGTCAGGTAAGATTGAATTCCAAATAAAATGGATAAATGGTTTCTGCGGATTTTTTTGAAAACGATCACAATTTTAGCAATTATTTCGAAAATAACAGTAAATAGCCTGAAAATGGCTGTTTTTACACCAACCAAGTATAAATGCTTCAACTTCTTATTGACCACTTGGATCATTTTTAAACCGACTTGATTTAAAAAGCTGGGTTACTTTTCTATTTAAGCGTTTTCTTCATTATTCAACACCCAAAATCCTGAATTGAGACACAACACAGATGCTGCCCAATTTATGAACGAGATAGAGATGAACCAGTAGTCGACTGGGGATAATAGATCGTGGCCGCCCAAGTGCAGTTCATTTTGGTCAGAAATTAGTGTAAAAAATATCCATACAAGCATACTCTTTGCAAACTTGTTAAGAAATTATACTTACATAAACTATTGATTTGCAGGTAAATAAAATTAAACAGTAATTCAAATAATGTTTTCACATAAAGTTGTTTATGACATCGGGAACTATGTAAGTGATGCCACAAAGTAGTTGATACTGTTATCTCTCATTAATTGCCGATAATATGGACCTGAAATCTCCCTGCGGACATTCTTAAAGTAGCTCCCGCTTGAACCATTAGTCGACTGGGGATAATGGATCGTGGCCGCACAAGTGCAGTTCATTTTGGGCAGAAATAAGTGTAAAAAAGATCTATACAAGCATACTCTTTGCAAACTTGTTAAGCAATTAAACTTACATAAACTATTGATTTGCAGGTAAATTAAATTAAACAGTAATTAAAATAATGTTTTCACATAAAGTTTTTTTTTGACATTGGGTACTATGTAAGTGATGCCACAAAGTAGTTGATACTGTTATCTTTCATTTATTGCCAATAATATGGACCTGAAATCTCGCTGCGGACATTCTTAAAGTAGCTCCCGCTCGAACCATTAGTCGACTGGGGATAATGGATCATGGCTGCGCAAGTGCAGTTCATTTTGAGCAGAAATAAGTGTAAAAAAGATCTATACAAGCATACTCTTTGCAAACTTGTTAAGAAATTACACTTACATAAACTATTGATTTGCAGGTAAATAAAATTAAACAGTAATTCAAAAAATGTTTTCACATAAAGTTGTTTATGACATCGGGTACTATGTAAGTGATGCCACAAAGTTATATTTCATTTATTGCCGGTAATATGGACCTGAAATCTCCCTGCGGACATTCTTAAAGTAGCTCCCTCTTGAACCTTTAGTCGACTGGGGATAATGGATCGTGGCCGCACAAGTGCAGTTCATTTTGGGCAAAAATAAGTGTAAAAAAGATCTATACAAGGATACTCTTTGCAAACTTGTTAAGAAATGATACTTACATAAACTATTGATTTGCAAATAAATACAATTAAACAGTAATTCAAAAAATGTTTTCACATAAGGTTGTTTATGACATCGGGTACTATGTAAGTGATGCCACAAAGTAGTTGATACTGTTATATTTCATTTATTGCCGGTAATATGGACCTGAAATATCCCTGCGGACATTCTTAAAGTAGCCCTCGCTCGAACCATTAGTCGACTGAGGATAATGGATCGTGGCCGCACAAGTGCAGTTCATTTTGGGCATAAATAAGTGTAAACAAGATCTATACAAGCGTACTCTTTGCAAACTTGTTAAGAAATGATACTTACATAAACTATTGATTTGCAAATAAATACAATTAAACAGTAATTCAAATAATGTTTTCACATAAAGTTGTTTATGACATCGGGAACTATGTAAGTGATGCCACAAAGTAGTTGATACTGTTATCTCTCATTAATTGCCGATAATATGGACCTGAAATCTCCCTGCGGAAATTCTTAAAGTGGCTCCCGCTCGAACCATTAGTCGACTGGGGATAATGGATCATGGCTGCGCAAGTGCAGTTCATTTTGAGCAGAAATAAGTGTAAAAAAGATCTATACAAGCATACTCTTTGCAAACTTTTAAGAAATGATACTTGCATAAACTATTGATTTGCAAATAAATAAAATTAATCAGTAGTTCAAATAATGTTTTCACATAAAGTTGTTTATGACATCGGGTACCCGGAAAAAGCTGCACACAATACAAAATCTATTCTTCCAGCAATGTCCGGATATTTTTCGACATCCCCCCAAAAATGTTCGTATCTACCGTTTTACGTAAGTCGAATGGTCATAAGCATGTCATTATGGTTGAATTTTCTTGGATAATGCGCACCTATAATTTTGGAAAAAAATTATACATCTTGTTTCAATTTTTCTATGGTTAAACTAAGCATTGTAAGGGACAAACGTCGGTGAATATATGCAGCCACGATTAAAGTAATTTATTGACTACGTAAATTACAAACACAATGCCAAATTAAGTCGGATTTATCCCCAAGGAGTTGTTTCCCTCCTTGTGCTTTTTGTTGTTATGTTTATTGATATCTTTCAAGATATCTTTCAGTTTTCCTTTTTCTCTAACATTCTTCTCTGGTACCATGAATACAAAAAGTGTAATAACGAGAAACAATTGAATGTTTTTTCGTCAGTCTTTTGTATCACTGGTGGCCGCGACACAGGTTTGATTCCTGTTGCATCCAATATATAGCAATTTTAGTTATTTTTTGGGTTAAAACAGTAAGCGTTATACATGGAATATGACAATAAAAAATGGTTCCTCAAAATATAGTTTGGAAGAATCACAGGGTATATTTTTGACTTATTGTCTGATGCCCACAATAAAATTCTAGGCATCCACCATATCGGTGGCAAACTACAAACCGTACATCCTTGAGAAATCGGTGGAACTGTCACGTCCAAAACAAAGGGTAGACCCAATCGTGTAACGTTTCTCACAAGTTTATTGAGATAGAAAGAGGAAGGGCAGCGCCCGCGATCCGGTCCTTGCTAGACGCGGGAAGCAAGTCGCTCTCGCAATCGGAACGTTATCCGAATACGGAAGTGGATCTTCCGTAGCGGGAGCTGGCGGTGTCACGGACGGAAAAACTGGTCGATAGCCGCGACAGGAGAGCAAAAACGTGGTCGGGGTTAGAAGTGGGTCGTAAGCCGGGACGGGAGAGCAGACGTAGTCGGGATGAAAGACGGGTCGTAAGTCGGGACGGGAGAGCAGACGGGGATGGGATAAAAACAGGTCGTAGCCGCAGGCAAACGGGAGCAGAAACGGGACAGGCGGGAGTCAGGGTCGAAAAAAAGCTTGCTTTATACAAACAGAGGTTCGCAGACAGACTGACAACAGGGGATTGACAAGACTGAGTTTAAGGAGGGACAGGGAGCCAATCAGAGCCCGCAGCGGCTGGCGCCAAATGAGCGGGCCAGGTGATTCAAATCGGTAATCATGACAGGAACTTTAACATCCAAAACAAAATCAGTGTATTGAGAGTTATGGTAGAAAAAAGATTATCTAGCAATAGAAAATGACTGTAGCCTTGAGATGAATGTTCAGCAAAATCAATTGAAACATTTCTCAACTTCTGAAAGTTGATGTCAGCGGTGCTGTTCTTAGACTAACAGAAGGATTGCTTGTGTTTCTCTTGTCGAGTCACTTCTAAAGTAGTCACAGTGTTTGACTTATGACTAATTGTATAATTGGACTTTGCGTTTTAGGTATGAAGTTTTCTGAATGTCTGTGCTATACTCTGAAGATTGAAATCACCAAGAAGTGTAAATGATTCAGATTCAGATTCAGATTCAGATCTACTTTATTGTCATTCTAGTACACGTGTATACAGAACGAAATGTCGATGGATCTGACTCCCACAGTTTCCCTCAGTGTCCTTCAGTGTACAGATATAAATAAAGCTGTATTGTGTTATTTACCATAGTGCCGATAGTGCAAGAAGAGACGCTAACCAGATGTGCAAGATGGGCAGTCAGGTTAACAAGTCAGGTACACAGTACCATTATATTGTAAACAATAACACTGTAAGTAATAACACTGTAAGTAACAATAGTGCAGAGATCAAATGTGCAAGGAGTGGCAAGCTATAAAAAAACTGCCACTAGTGCAAAAGTCAAATTTCTAGCATTTGTTATTGTCACGACCAGAATGGAAACGGGACCCAATTGCGTAAAGTTTACCACAAGTTTTATTGAAAGAGAGAGGAAGGGCTGCTCTCTGTACGCGGGAAGCAAGTCACTCTCGCAATCGGATTGTGATCGGAATACGGAAGTGGAACTTCCGTAGCGGGCGATGGCGGTGTCAGGGACGGAAAAACGGGTCAATAGCCGGGACAGGTGAGCAAAATTGTGGTCTGGGTCAGAAACGGGTCGTAAGCCAGGACGGGTGAGCAGACGTAGTCGGGATCAAAAATGGGTCTTAAGCCGGGACGGGAAAGCAGACGTGGTCGGGATCAAAAACAGGTAGTAGCTGGAGACAAACGGGAAGAGGTGAATCCAATCGGTATTCATGACAGTTATCACAATTATTACTCATAACCAGGGTTGGGTAGGGTTACTTTTACTGAATTACTTTCAATTACTTTTGGATTACTCCAATACCAAATATGCTAATAAAAGACAAAATAAACTAAATATGAATAAAATGACTCAATTTTGTGCAGGCTTGGGGAGTAACGGAATACATGGATCGGCAAAAATGATGTTGGCAAGCTGTTTGGATTTATTTTCATTTTGTTTCAGTCGCATTTTATGTTAGTTTTGCCGGAGATCAAAGAGATCAAAGCCAGGAGAGAAAGCTTACCACGTGTTTTGAGTCATGATTTTGTTCATATTTGGTTTATTTTGTCTTTTGTTAGCACATTTGGTATTGGAGTAATCCAAAAGTAATTGAAAGTAATCCAGTTAAAGTAACCCTACCCAACCCTACTCATAACACACCGCTTGGCTATTCCCTTTCTTTCCATCACAGACCATAAACATGCAGCAATGCCTTGTTCCTGTTCTTCAAAACTCTAATTTGGATGGTTTAGCAGTGAGCAATTATAAGCAGATAAACTAAAGTTCCATTTCAGTGCTCATGCTCTCCTGCTGGAGAGTGAAGTTATTTTTTTTTGTTCCTTCCCCATTATTATTCTGTCTGGTCTCGGGCTTCACCACGGTACTCAGACAACATTTTTTAAAAGTCTTGGAGGCATCTGAGACTGCGGACAAATCTCTGTGTTTGTTCTTTTGGATGGACCTGAATACTAAATTTGTTTGTGATAAGATAACTTTCTCACTGATGGTTATTGTTACCAGGAAACTGAATTGCAATGTATTGAAATAGGATATATTTGAGAAAATACACAAATTAAGAGTGTTCACATTGTCATTTTTATAAATGATAATGCTTATTTCTTGTACACTCAACTGACTTTTGTTCTTTTAATTTTTTTACCATGAGGTGTTGATAAGGTTCAGTCTGATCTAATATCGGACGTCTGCAAAGGAGGATGCACGGAACGCCAGTTCCTTATTTTGATTAGTACACTTTACCTGTGTTTGTTGTTTTGACTACTATGCACTATTAACATAATTGTCATAGTCTGCTAATCATGTTGCAGTTCTTTGATACCACACCCTTTAGTGTCACGACCAGAACGGAATTAGGACCAAATTGCATAACGTTGACCACAAGTGTTATTGATAGGAAGAGGAAGGGCAGCGCTCGTGATCCGGTGCTCGCTGGACGCAGGAAGCAAGTCGATCACAAAATCGAATCTTGATCCGAATACGGAAGAGGATATTCCGTATCAGGAGATGGCGGTGTCAGGGACGAAAAAACAGGTGGATAGCCGGGTCAGGAGAGCAAAAATGTGGTCGGGATCAAAAACGGGTCGTAGGCCGGGACAGGAGAGCAGACGTGGTCGGAATCAAAAACAGGTCATTTTGGGGCGGCAGTAGCTCAGTAAAGCGCTTGTCTTGGGATCAAGAGGTCGCACGTTCGATTCCCGGGTTATATGTCGAAGTGTCCTTGGGCAAAACACTGAATCCCTAATGCCCCTGATAAGCAGAGAGTTGCCTTGCATGGCTGACACTGCTATCAGTATGTGAGTGTGTGTGAATGGGTAAGCCTACTTTACATCAGTCTTGTTCAGGGAACGGCAACAAGTGACTCCATAGTGGTTCCCTGGCACTTTTTCAAAAATGTTTGATAATGGAAAATTATATGATTTTTGTGGGAAAAAAAAACATGATCCAAACATTCTTAACCTTTTTTCAATGACTATAGATATATACTTGTCACGGTTTCCTGTTGCCCTCAATTGGCCCCGCCCATTTGGTGCCAGCTGCGGCTCGTTGCCTGATTGGCTTCCCTCCTATTTAAGCTCAGTGCTCTCACTCAACCTTTGTCGGTCCGACAACAAACCTCTGCACCCGAAAGACGTGTATTTTGACTCTGTCCGGTATCCTGCTCGTGTATCCTGGAGGTGAAGCGGTTGTCTTGGGATCAAGAGGTCGCACTTTCGATTCCCGGGTTATATGTCGAAGTGTCCTTGGGCAGAACACTGAATCCCTAATGCCCCTGATAAGCAGAGAGTTGCCTTGCATGGCTCACACTGCTATCGGTATGTGAGTGTGTGTGTGAATGGGTAAGTGTGAAGTACATTGTAAAGCGCTTTAGAAGGTCTTTATTCAGTGAGATTTACATTTACTTTGTCCACACCGCTTTTACATACTGAGTATTATTGTTCAAATTATGAATGTATGATCCTTGTTTAAAATGTATTTAGTAAGGTAATAAACCACAACTGTCTTGCTGTCCATCCACAATAATCACCTTATTTTAGCTGTGCCAGGTCTCAAGGACAACATTGACTGAGAAATGGTGAGGAGGTCAATTTGATTTTGAGGGTCACAATTGGATTCCGTGGTGAGACATAATGACTTTCAAGGTTGTTGATGCCGTTGAATAGCTCAGTTGGAGCTGTCTTAATGTGGTTGAGGCGTATTGCTGTCATCCGAGGCAAGATCACAAACATCCCATTGTTTGCTTGCCGGGGTCTTTATTCTCCCACACTACGGAAGGAATAGGCGCTTTAATCCTGGTGACGTTCTCTCAGTGGAGCAACCGGAGAAGGGCGACAATATTTTCAGTTGTTGGGTCTAAAGCGACCACTGAAGTGTGGGAGGGCTAAAAAAATATTGGCTAACTGTAGAAGAAAATACACCAGGCAGAGACTTAAGTTTTTAAACCAGTTACAACCGGGGTGCTGAGGTCTTTCCATACTCTCTTAGTCAATCTCCGTCCGTATCAGTGTTTTATTGAAATCGCAAGACATGGAGACAAAGACAAAAGGCCTTCACCTTGAAAAAAAGACAGAAAGACATCAAACTGATTGAAAATACACACCTTGATCAAATACGTTTAAGCCTACTTGACATCAGTCTAGTTCGGGGGTCGGCAACAAGTGACTCCATAGTGGTTCCCTGGCACTTTTTCAATAATGTTTGATAATGGAAAATCATATGATTTTTGTGGGAAGAAAAACCATGATACAAACATTCTTAACCTTTTTTCAATGACTATTGATATATACTTTTAACGGTTGCCCATTACCCTCAAGTTTGGCGCCAGCTGCGGTTGTTGCCTGATTGGCTTCCCTCCTATTTAAGCTCAGTGCTCTCATTCACCCTTTTTCAGTCTGTCAACGAACCTCCGCACCCACAAGACGTGTATTTTGTCTCTGTACGGTATCCTGCTTGTGTATCGTGTCCGGTATCGATCCTACAAATGTATTCAAAACTATGACAACTGGAACCAGAAGAGCAGCCCACATCTTAGAACTGGATGACCTGGCCCTTTCTCTTCTCGTCACCGCCCAACTCAAAGTGCTTGCATCGCTTGATGGCTAGCATTCTCTTGGATCGGCAATTGGCCTCCATGCACTCGAGCCTCAGCACAATTTTCTTGGTTGTCTTAGCCTTTTTACGGAAGGTAGGCTTAGTTTGACCACCATAGCCACTTTGCTTCCTGTCGTATCTCCTCTTACCCTGAGCATAGAGGGAATTGTTGCCCTTCTTGACTTGACTTTATGGGCTTGATGCTTCTTGCACTTTTTGCAGTAGGTCCTGCGGGTCTTCGGGACGTTCACCATGTTTGCGTCCCGATGCAGAGCAAAAGATCTGTCCTGTCCGGTATCGATCCTGTCCGTCCAGTATCAGCTCATGTATCTGGTATCGATGCCGTCTGTCCCGTCCTGTCTGATATCTTGCGCCAGTCTCCAGTATACGGTGTTGATCCCGTCTGTCCGGTATATATATATATATATATATATATATATATATATATATATACAGGAGCCATATTACCCTACTGGGCGGTGGGTAGAGTCAATAACACCGGTAAACCTGTCGTTTTGAGTCATTGGTCAACCAAACCCTTGGGGGGGTTACAACCCCTAATGCCGAGCACAAAGCAGGGACGCAACGGTTACCGATATTACAAGTATTAGGTATGACTCGGCCAAGTCTCGAACCTTCTAGTCTCAGGGCGGGCGCTCACGTTCCTGACTATTTCTGGGAGATTGAGACAGAGGAGGGGATTCCCAACCCCCTGCTCAACCCAACTAAATGTGTTTGTTATTTACCCATTTCTGTATGTTTCCTTGGTGCTGAAAGTATTGACTGTGTAAAGTGTCTTTTTACATTTGGAAGTGGGATTCCAAGAAGGCTCAGAGTAATCAATGGTATGTTTGGCTTTGAGTATTCAAATAATAATCTTTATTTTCTCTCATTGTCTACTGCTCCGCACTTTCCGTTTTTTCTATCTTTCCAAGGGTAAATCGGTTCTGTGATGTTACATAGAAAAGACGCGTTTAACACCGCCTCTAGAAATGTCACTTCTGCTCTCTACAACATGACTAGATAAGATCTCAAAATAGATTCACTCAATTAAGAGTGTTATTATTTCCAGTGTTGCATGACAGTGTCCGTTATGAGTTTAATAACCAAAGTGTTCATTTGCAGGTGCCACAGGGGATGCACAGGCAGGCGCCCAACCCTCGGTGCAGGGCACCCTGCCGCACTTCATTCAGGAGCCAGAGGACGCCTACATCGTCAAGAGCAATCCCATTAAACTGCGCTGTCGAGCCACACCTGCTTTGCAGATCTTTTTTAAATGCAACGGCGAATGGGTTCACCAAAATGAACACTTCTCCCATGAGTATAAAGACCTCGGCACCGGTAAGATTGAGCTGTGCTACCTTATTACCTTATTGGAATTATGTATACAGCAGTGTCTAGTACGCATGACAAAAAGTTACCGGACACCGATATTTTTCACAACTTGAAACACAATAAGACGGCTCATCGCAAAAAAAACATTGTTGCAAAGTATTAAGGATTAATAATCAGAATATATAACAGAACAACACTTTAAAATTAAGTTTATTATAAATCTACTTATAATATTCATTGCATGTATATGATATCGCTGTTTTTCATCTGCCATCAGTATGTACCTGTATTTACTCATCTTCATTCATGCAATGTTTGCGTATCGTCGTTTGCCACAAGCCACATGAACTCCTCTTTTCATGATGCTTTCAATGTACGTTTACGTTTTGTGGCGTCATCAATTATGTTAGCTACTTTTGAATCTTTATTTTGGGGCTGAGGTTTTGGCTTGATTCCTAACCACTTATGCATTTTTCTTGTCTTCTCTGTGTGTCTACTTTGCGAAATTATTTGCAAATGAATGACCTTATAACGCTCCGGAATGTCAGGAAGCACAAAGTTATTCGATGCAGGTTTCTTAATCGGCTGCCGAGTATGCAAATTGCCAAAAGAACCAAAATTCCGAAATGTCCAAACCGAACCAAGATTTCGAAATCTTGAAAAAGTTGTCGGCCACCCGGGCGGAGACGTTTTGTAAGTTGTACGCTCGACGTAAAAGATGCATGCCCCAGGCATCCGGGCAGACTTTTATCAGACACTGACAGTACATTGGTACCTGTTCGTACCTCTAAACACCAATATTTTGGTCTAGAAGTTTTATTTTCAACAAAAATATTGCTTGCTGAATGAAAATCCAGTTCACCAGCAGTCCCAGAGGCACAGGCCGTAAACCGTTTACCGGCAGGATTAGCTCGGACAGTTTGCGTATGCAAACTATGACATGTAAAAGAAAAATTGCTGTAACAGTTAAGTAAAGTTACAGTCACTTTAATTTTAAGCGTACAGTTAGTGCTTACATATCAACAGTCTCTTGATCTCGTACCTGCCAAACCTTTGCCAATTGCTCTCCTTATTAATAATTGCAAATTATCTTTATAAAGCGATAGTAAAGCTTTCAAAGTTAACTATTTTTTCACAGCAAGACAGACTAGGGATTTCAATATGAAAAAAAAAATGCTTAACTTTTGACTTTTTACAAACATTGATATTGGTATTTTTGCCTGGTATCAATGTTTTTTTTCCCCCTTTTTTGTACCACTGGGACTCGGATGTTTAGTTGTGTTCTTAGGGATGGGCTGGGCACCCGTATGATGCAGCAGGGGTAAACCAGTGAAAGCCCTGCTGTTGAACAGTGTGTTGTGTCACCCTGACCCGAGTGAAATGGCCGCTTTCTTGTGTCCCATTTCATCTGGAGGTACGAAAGCATGACCAACTTGGGTGCCGAGGTGCTTAACTTGTTTGGGTGTTTGGGCGTCTGGGTTGGCCATGGTCTAAAAATTTTTGTCTGTTTTTTCCTCGTTTTTCTCTTTTTATTTTCTTTGTTTTTGTATGTGTTTGTCTTGCTGTCGGTCACCCCTCTCGAGGGTTATGACCAGGGTAGGTGTCTTTTGTAGTGTATGCCAACTTGATCACTCACGAAAACTTTGACCCAAAGCTAAATGCAGAAATGAATGAAACAAATGAATAGAAAATAATAATAAAGAATTATTTAGTTAAAGAAATATATGCAAAATGTATATATATTTTTGTTACTTATTACTCTTTTCAAAACGCTGTGTTTCTCAAGCCTTGACTTTTGAGCCCACTCATTGTTTGTTGAGTCATGTGGAAAAAAATCTGCCTCTTCAGTATGCAATTCAACTGAAGCCCTCTTTCATCACCTCAGTGTGGCTCAGCCTCCACTATTGATATTAAACATTTAATTCAGCCCTCCGAGATCAAATTCAAATTTCAATTTAATTAGCTGTGTCTTTACTGAAAGTAAAATCTACTTTTAAATGTGCTTTGGTTACAAATGCCTAAAGTTTGAAGGCATTCCATTTGAAGAACTTAAATTATACTTACATAAACTATTGATTTGCAGGTGAATAAAATTAAAAAGTCATTCAAATCATGTTTTTCATAAAATTGTTTATGACATCGGGTACTGTTTAAGTGATGCCACAAAATAGTTGATACTGTTATCCCTCATTTATTGACTGTAATATGGACCTGAAACCTCCCTGCGGAAATTCTTAAAGTAGCTCCCGCTTGAACCAATAGTCGACCGGGGATAATGGATCGTGGCCGCACAAGTGCAGTTCATTTTGGGCAGTAATACGTGTAAAAAACAGCTGTAGTCACGACTTTTAGCAATAGTCAAGTAAGGATAATGCATCACAGCGCTAATCATGCCAAACATGTACTTTGGCATTTCCCTGATGACAGCAATATGGTACTGGGGATAGTGGGTCGCAGCCGTACAAGTGCATTCCATTTTAGGCGGAAACAATGCAAAAAAGATTGTGAAGATTGCTGCTAGGCCTGACAAAAGTATGCTCTACCAGTCTCCACTCGCAGCAATATGCAATCAGGGATAATGAATCAAAGCAGCATGACTTGAGTTCACTTTTTGGTGGAAGCTAACTTGTCTCTGGCCATAGATATTTTTGAAAATGTCTAGAACACACATTTAGAAATGTATGTTTATTTGATAGTATACAGACGCTGCCCTATTTATGAACGAACGTTTCGGACGATCGTTCGTAAGTTGAATTTGTTCGTAAGTTGCTTCAGTGCTATATTTTGTTTAGGATATATGTTTAAGGTTTATATAAATACGTTTAAGGCTTGATTGAGTAACCTGTATTTTTTTTGTACTCAGAAATAAACATTTAATAAAATAATATGCTCTATAAAGATTAAAAAAAAAAAGTTAAGTTGAACTTACTTTTGGAAGATGAGCTTCAAAAGTTAGGTGACTTGTGGTAGAAAGTGGGCGAAAACAAGCAATCCATCCATTTCCTTAATCACATCAAGCTTTCTTATTCCACTTTCATTTAAATAAAGCGTCTTGCCTCTTCTTTACACTTTACTCCTACCATATTGAATGCATGCACGAGATATTAAACAATAAAAATGTCAAAGTTCTTAGCACGCTGGAGATACAGTATAGAATGTTTACACACGAACTAGGAATAGGAAGCAGATTTCTTCTTCGTGGTGGCTGCTGGGTGACCTCTCACAGTGCCAAACATGGGTAGTGGTGGAAAGAAGCACTACAGCAATGTCGTGCACATAATACAAAATCTAACTCACAGCAATATCCGGATGTTTTTCAACATCCCGGAAAATGTTTGTATCTACCATTTTACGTAAGTCGAATGGTCGTAAGTAGGGGAGGGTCTGTATTTTTGTTTTGCTTATTATCGAAATCAGTACCATTTCTTGTATGTGACCTAAAATGACACTGTGTAATACTTGACTGTTAGATGTCAATGTATTGAGTGGTGCAACGGGACACAATTGCTACAAAGCTTAAGGAAAAATACAAACTACAGAGAATCAAAGTGACCAAAGCGTACCATTTTCGTTCTCATTTTTTGGCTGTACCCTTGGCAGCAAGATGACGGACAATCGTGTCAGCTCCCTGTTGGTGAGCCTCATGATATGTAAAATAATACATATTTCGAGACTATGATTGCCAGCATTAAAAAAAAGCATGCTTATATGCAGTGTTCCCTCTAAGCTGCGTGCGTGCGCAATTGCGCACTGCTCTCACATTCTCGGCGCACAAGAAAATCTAGCCAGCGCACAAAAATGAGGGCTCAAAATTACTAATTAAGAAGCGACTCAAGTCAAAGTTGCAGTGCATGAAGGTAAAAATACACGGCTTCCCCTGATGTTGTGTCCTAAATGCAGTATTTTGAAGTCGAACGAAGTTGAGTAAAGTTAGTAGAGTATGTCGAGAACCAGCTCCTTCGGCTCGGCACACCAAAAAGGAACCGGCTCTTTCCGGTCCTAAACGGCTCTTCAGGTTGTTTTTGCTTCTTTTATGCCAACATGACCAAATATTAAGTAAAATTATGCACAACATGACTTAAAGGAAGGGGGAATAGAACAAAAAAGAAAAAAATACCAAAATGAAAAAGTAGTGAAAAGCTAAGAAAAAAAGGAAGAGAAAAAAAGAAGGAAACATTTAGAAAAAAAGCCAGAAAAAAAGAAAAGAAAGAAATGTAGGAGAAAAGTAAATAGAGAACAAAAAGATAAAAAGTAACAGCTTGGAAAAAATAAACACAATGAGATTTTTTTAAAGGAATTTTAAAAAAAAGTAAAAAAAACACAGAAAAAAGAATAAAGAGTTTGTGTTGCATTCAAATAATTTCCAATTATATCAAGTGAATCTTGTTGCCAACATTGTACTTCCACTAAAACATGTGATTAAGTACAGTTCTGTATCTTACAACCGACTAAATAAGCCCCCAAAAATGTTAATATTATGCGACAAAATATATCAGGAAATAAAAAAAAATGGATATCTTGTGAAATAATTGTAAGAACAAATGACATTTGTCGGCCGTACAACCTTTGCAATAGTACATGAGTCAATTCATTCAAATGAGAAAAATCATTTTGCATTGCTGGAAACTCAGCAAAATGTTACTTGATGTCAAGTTTTGGACATGTTTGATAATTAATTATCTTGCCACACGTGGGATTATGGTTGCTCACCGTTGTTTCAAGCGTCGCTCACCGACTTTGTGTGAACGCTCAGACCCGTGGAAAAATAGAGGGAACATTGCTTGTATGTATACTTTCATATTTTTCAAATAAATATTATTATTTTTACAATTAGGAGGCACAAAACAATACATAATGTCCTTCTAAGTATGTTTACACCCCGCTAGGTCGCTAAAAATACCCACGGGGCTTTCACTTGTTTACCTACCTCTTCCATTCTTAAAATAAAAAAAGTGATAAAGGACTTTACCTCCCTCCTCGCCAGAAAACACTTAAGTGCCCGTGGCAAATTGATGTTGTTTGAGATTTGCTTGTTATCATCAGGCCCAAGTGGACTTGCAATTTAAGCAACCGGCGGATGTCCTCACTGTACAATCTCCCTGGTATCACCCCCTTCTCCCCCCCCTCTATCAGTAGTCAACACAAGACCTCAGATAAGGACGGTCTAAACTGCAACACTTTGTTTTAACTTAGTAACAGTCAGCAACATCGTGTATTGGATTCGTCCGGCTAATCAGAGTCGGGGATCAGCAACGAATTGGAATGTTATTGATTTGAACATGGGCTTTCAATGCTAACACGGGCTCCTGATAGCATCTTTTATTTACCAACTACCTTGATGACTCACGGACTACTGATAAAGTAGACAATGTCCTTGAGTTCCAATACTGTGCAATCCAGCAAGTGAACAGATACATTCTTCTAATCTATCCGCATCTATAATCAGAAAGACGCTGATGGAATGGCTGCCATTCAAAAGGTTGGCCGGCCGTGTGAATAGGAGAATGAGTCATTCGGAGGACTCTAACACTAACCCGACGTACACATGGTGTGCTATGGCCAAGCTGAAAAGACACCTATCATGAAGAAAGTGTGAATCCCTGAAAAAAAATAATAAAGATCTTGTAAGCCTACCTATGCAACATACAATAATGGATTTTCCATCATAAAACGAGGCTGATCTATTCTCAGCTAGCTTACCATATTAATAACATTTCGTGCATACTCAATATTGCTAGACGAGGGGGACAGTATAGCTGTCTGACAATGGTGAAATATAATAGTTAGGATATTAAGAGGATGGTAGTCTTATTACTCTGTCATTTGATATTAAAATAACAATACCCCGACTGAGACTAAGGATAAACGCAATGGCTTTTTGAAACCTAAAATATGTTTCATATATTCAGATTCAGATATACTTCATTGTCATTCTTGTACGCGTGTATACTGAACGAAATATCGATACATCTGACCCGCACAGTTTCCTTGAATGTACAAATATAAATAAAATGTTGTATTGAGTTGGAGTATTGAAGTACTAATAATATACTAAATAATCTGGCATGTTTATGGAGTGTACTCCCCAAATCCATTCAATGCGTGGACTGAGCAATTCGGGAAAATGCACTGGACTGTGTGCACTGTAAAATCAAACATCCAGTTCGATCCACCATTTCTGTTTGTCCCTCACCCCCCTCATCACCCCCCCTCCGGAGGAAGCAGAGCCTATTTACAACAAAGACAACAAAGACAGTTAAAATATGTTATTTGTTCCTTTATCTCTTTGTTTCATTATCCTCACTGTAAAATGTGGAACTGGAGTCGTCCATTTTCGTTGTTATGATATATCCCATGTTGTAACAATGACAATAAAGGCATATTCTATTCTATTATATTCTAGTCTATTCTATAATTATAGCTTTGTGTAGTATTATACAGTAGTGCAAAGAGTGCAAGAGGAGCACCAAAACAGATGTGCAAAATGGGCAGTCAGATAAACAAGTCACTATACAATAACAATAACAAAATATCTGTTTGATATTTCATCAATGAAACAAGGGTCAGTAACCTTTTCGGAGTGCCACTTTTAAATGTCCTTGTAAATCAGTGTGCCACACCAAGATTAATGACTGGCACAACATTTTTTTTGTATCCAACAGAGCGGTCATTTTACACCAGTCCGAATACACAACATGGATATAGATTGAAATTGTATAACTGACCAATTTATCTTCCACTATTCTTGTTTATAAACAAACTAAAAAATGGCTGTGAGCAACATGTGGAAAGGACTGTAGAAATCAACTATTCTTCATCAACAATGAACTCCAATCAAAATCAAGTGATATGGACAGCTAGCATACCATTCTACCATTCATCCATAAAATATTATTTTAAAAACTGTCAAAACTTGAAACACACACACACACACACATACCTTTAATATATTCGCCATTTGTAAATGGTTTTCTGTGCTTTGCCAAACTGAGCAATGTGATAGCTTGCTTCAGTGGTGGCGTTTAAAGCAGTTACAAATGTTTTCAGGGTCTGTGTCCGTACCTGGACACAAGGCGTTTTAATGTCCTCACCTTTCCAGACTCGTCCTTGAATTCATGTTCATGTTTTGTCTTTTAATGACGCTTAACACTTGCGAGGTACAATGCTCTCGAGGCATAATGCACAAACAGCACAGTCATTTTTTGCACAAAGCCTCAGTCATCTGTCCACGCTGGCTGAAAAGAACAAAATGTTTTCGCCACAGGAGCTGTTGAGATTTGTTCAATTTTCGCACGGGTGTTTTTGTGGGTTGGTTAAAACACAAATCTTTCCTCCTCTGTGAGGCGTGGTGCAGACACGCTCACACACGGAGCAGAGGAGTGGGGGTGCTACCGTAAAGCCTCTTAATAACACAGCGCAAAGCTGAAAATGTCTGAATTTCACCTAAAAATGCACATGAAAAAAAAAAATCATGATTATTTTGCCGTGCGCTTGCATGCCACTAGTTAACCCATAGGTTGCCGACCCCTGATCTAAAATGTTCTGAAATGAAAATTAATGCAGTTTAAATAAAATATTTTGCCATAATTAATAGTGTTGACGGTACAGTTATTTTAGAACTTATGGTTTTTATCTGTTCAGAAAATCTTTGTGTTTAATGTCAAGTACGGGAATTTACGATATACGAGATGAGTAAATGTGCAGATGGGAAATAAAAAAACAATCAGAAGTTTTAGATAAGGTGGGTGTCATTTACACTCTGCCCTGGGGGTGGCATTCATTATCTTCAGGGTTGGGTAGGCTTACTTTAACTGGATTACTTTCAATTACTTTTGGATTACTCCAATACCAAATATGCTAATAAAAGACTAAAGAAACTAAACATGAATAAAAATTACTAAATTTTGTGCAGGCTTGGGGAGTAACGGAATACATGGAATGGCAAAAACTGTCAAGGACCGGACCGGGAGGCAGGAAGGGTGAACTAAATTGCGTAACGATCAGTTACTTTTATTTAGGAAATAAAAGTTGTCCAACACGCAGGGACAAAAACAAAACAAAAACAGACTTACAGGCAATCAGAAATTCAGACTAGGTAATGCTCACAAAACAGGCTTAAGGTTACTAACTCAGACAAACGGGCATGACAGGTCTTCCTTGAGTCAAACAAAACAGAACAGAGCAAAACAGAACAGAACAATGCAATGATCCAGCAACCAGCAGTCCCCAAAACCCGCCCTTAAGAAGCATACACGCAATTTAGACAATCTGTTACAGCCGGTGCCAAGGGGCGGGGCCAGCTAGTTGTCATGGCAACCGTGCTCGACATGACAAAAATGATGTTGGCAAGTTGTTGGCATTTATTTTTATTTTGTTTCTGTCGCATTTTGTGTTAGTTTTGCCGGAGATCAAAGAGATCAAAGCCAGGAGAGAAAGCTTACCACGTGTTGTGAGTCATCATCTTATTCATATTTAGTTTTTTTTGTCTTTTATTAGCATATTTGGTATTGGAGTAATCCAAAAGTAATTGAAAGTAATCAAGTAAAGTAACCCTACCCAACCCTAATTATCCATGACTTTAGGTAGTAGAGAAAATTATGAGCGTGTTAAGCCATACAGGTAATAAATGTGTGGCTGTCTAATTTCCGTCTGTTTTGTTTTTATTTCCTCATTCATTTATCAAATGTCAATTATTTTTCATCTAAAACATTTGATTATCTTGTAATAATAAATCAGAGACTCATCTCATCTCATTCTCATTAGCAACACCGCTTATCCTCAGTAGGGTCGCGGGGGTGATGGAGCCCATCCCAGCGATCATCGGGCAGTGGGGAGGGGACACCCTGAACTGGATGCCAGCCAATCGCAGGGCACACGGGGACAGACAACTCACTCGCTCATTCACACCTAGGGACAATTTGGACCGACCAATTCACCTGAAATGCATGTTTTTGGAATGTGGGAGGAAACCGGAGTGCCCGGAGGGAACCCACGCAAGCACGGGGAGAACATACAAACTCCGCACAGGAAGTCTGGAGCTGGATTTGAACCCACGCAGGAGGTTCCCAAGACATGCGCTAACCACTGCTCTATTCAATAATTAGCACTTAGACTGAATTGTGTGGGGAAACTAATATTTTACCACTGTATGTTGTGCAATTGAAAACAAGTGCTACACAGCACAAGGGACAATACAATGTATGGAGACACAAAGTGACATAACTGCACCATTTTTCTAATCTTTTTTTGATCTGCCTACCCTTTCACAAGGTTTTTACTTTTCGAGGGTAACCATAGCAGCACAATGGCTGAGAATCATATCAGATTCCTTGAGTTGAACATGACCAGCTCAGTAGCCTAGATGGTAAGGCGCCCGCTTTGAGACTGGGAGGTCGGTGGTTCGCGCCCCGGCCGAGTCATTCCTAAGACTTAAAAAGTGGTCGGCGGCGCCCTCTGTTGGCTGCGGCTGCATCGGCTCGCTACAACGGGTCAGGTGCAATCGACATTTCATTCTGTGTACATTGTTACACAGAATGACAATACAAGGAAATTATTATTATTATTATTATTATTATTATTATGTTATGTAAAATAAATATATATGTATCCATCCATCAAACAAAGTGTCCCTTTAAACGCTTTCTACATTATATTGCCCTTAAATCAAAGCCACAGCTGAAAGAGTCAAACAAATGAGATGGGAAAAAAATACATTTTATAGAGGAGAGAAAATAAACACAAATATCCATTGCGATACTGATGACTCTTGTTGTATCTATGACATTTTTTTAGGTGAACTTGCTGTTTTTTTATATAATTTCCCTATTGAGTCTTTTATTACTCGTTTATCCTGGAGTGCAATCTACGTTGTTGGGAATGACACTAAAAACAAAGATTCCATTCAAGGAACCAAGCATTTTCTATTTCTATCTACCGTAAATTCCGGACTATAAGCCGCTACTTTTCCCCCAAACTTTCAACCCTGCGGCTTATTCAGTGATGCGGCCAATTTATGTCATTTTTCGCGGCGCTCGAGTACAAAAGGTAAGATTTAAACTGCAACGTCTTAGCTTGTGCACAAATTAAATTAACGTCGACATATCCTCATCATGCAAATTATAAAGCGAAAGGCACATGACGCAAATTTCAAGATAAACGCAGTCGAGCAGTCGGATATAGGAATTACTTTGCGAGCGGGATACTAGCGTGTTTTTAAATAAGGGAGCGTGGGACCACGTCTAAGTAAAGTCTCTTTCCCATATTGAAGGAAGACGACTTTGATGACGTCGGTTATAAAGAGGAAGATGGGGTTTTGGGGGTTTTTAAGGGTTATTGATCTATCTTCGTTATTCATTTTCCATTACCCGTTATCGGTCAGTTCATTATATGCTACAAAGCCTAGGAGCTGGGACACTTACTCTCAGCCAAAAGGCTAAGCTAAGGTCCTAGCCCTAAAGCCTTGCTGCGATCATTGCGAATGCACCGTTCCCGGAGGTACTGCAATACCGGGCCGATGCGTGGAGTGGACAGAGCAAGCTCTTATTCCATCTCTGGAATGCAAAAATCAAAAGGCCAAGCTAAGGACCTAGTATCTAAGGCCAAGCTAAGGACCTAACATCAAAGGCCAAGCTAAGGTCCTAGCATTAAAGCCAGTTTCTGGCCGTGAAGTTGGGGGTTTTTGGGGTTTTTAAGGGTTTTTGATCTATCTTCGTTATTCATTATCCATTATCCGTTATCGGTCAGTTCATAATACGCTACAAAGCCTAGGAGCCGGGACACTTACTCTCAGCCAAAAGGCCAAGCTAAGGTCCTAGCCCTAAAGCCTTGCTGCGATCATTGCGAATGCACCGTTCCCGGAGGTACTGCAATACCGGGCCGATGCGTGGAGTGGACAGAGCAAGCTCATATTCCATCTCCGAAATGCAAAAATCAAAGGGCCAAGCTAAGGACCTGGCATCAAAGCCTTGCTATTCCATAGGGGGGGGGGGGGGGTTTAAGGGTTATTGATCTATCTTCGTTATTCATTATCCATTATCCGTTATCGGTCAGTTCATAATACGCTACAAAGCCTAGGAGCCGGGACACTTACTCTCAGCCAAAAGGCCAAGCTAAGGTCCTAGTCCTAAAGCCATGCTGCGATCATTGCGAATGCACCGTTCCCGGAGGTACTGCAATACCGGGCCGATGCGTGGAGTGGACAGAGCAAGCTCATATTCCATCTCCGAAATGCAAAAATCAAAGATTGCGGCACAGAACATATAATTCTCAGTTCAACAACCACTTGATCTTAGCCAAAAGGCCGAGAAGCCAAGTACGATATGTTTTTTTTAACAAAGTCATTTACTGTGTTGCGAGCGTGTTTCTAGTAGCGTTTTGCTATCCTTCACAGGCACGGTTTGGGATGAAAGTTATAATATTATTATTAAAGCTTTGAAAACTCTCTCGGTGTTCCGTCTTTCTTTGTAAATATGTGTAACCATGTATAATATGTATTTGCAACTGTATATTTTTGTAATGTATTTTTTTTAGAAACTTATTCTGATATGTTTTGTACGAGCATATGAGAAAGAAGGGGCGGGGCAAACGCGGGCTGACGGGAAGTGGAGTAAAGGTGAGACGTGTTTGTGGACGCGGCCGACAATAGTGGATGTATATTTTTCCCACCCTTACCTTACACTTATACTTTTTTCCTTGGCTTACTTTCAACTGGCACCTGGACTCTGCAGGTCTGCATTAAATGATAACTACCGGTATCATTTTCGGTTCATTATGCTGGCTTTGTTCTTTGGACTCTTCCGGGTAAGGGTTAATTTCGTGTTTGTATTGCATATTTTCAATGTGGGCGCATGCGGCTAATATACAGGTGCGGCTTGTGTACGTACAAAATCGGTTTTCCTCCCAAAATGTAGTGGGTGCGGCTTATAATCAGGTGCGCTCTATAGTCCGGAATTTACGGTATCTATCTATCTACCCTGTAACTGGAGAACAAAAAAACAACAGGACAAAAACAAAAACAGATGGAAACAAACCTGGAAACCTGAAATTAAACACGACAAAAATGAACGGGAGCAAATTGGACTGGAAACAGGAAAAGAGGACCGAGTCAGAACCCACTTCTTGTGGGGCAGAAGTTAATTTGACGGGCTGACAACCGAAGCAAGAGAGCGCTGAGCGTTATAATGGGGCGGCAGTGGCTCAGGAGGTAGAGCGCTCGTCTTGGGTGTTACATGTTGAAGTGTCCTTGGGTAAGACACTGAACCCCTAATACCCCCAAAAAGCAGGTTATCAAGAATTAGCTAAATAGACCAAAGTTAGTTGTTTGATGAAATACTGAGTAGACTGTAAAATGACTGCACCGCCGCTATTGGGAAATGTGAAGCACACTGTAAAGCACTTTGGGAAGTCTTGACCTGAAAAGCGCTATATAAATGCAGATCATTTCATTTCATATAATGACAAAAATCCAATCTCTCAACGAGCCGCAGCTGGCACCCCAAGGGCGGGGCCAATTGGGCACCATGGCAACCGTGACACACACGGGCGGGGCCAATTGGGCGCCATGGCAACCATGATCGTTCTTTTAATCAGCGCTGGGTTTCTTCCTTGAAAGGCATTGGAAAAATTGAAAAAAATGGCCTTGAAAATGCTTGAAAAGTGCTTGAACTTGCCCATAATAAAGGTGTACGAACCCTGTATTTGGATCGATCTGCCCACCTTCAAAAACAGGAGATTTTGTTAGGACAGTACCACTCTTCTTTATAGGACTTTTAATTGAAGAATCGGCGTTTTCCTTTGAGTAACGTAGCTATTTAACACTTGGAGCACACAAACATCTTTCTCCATGGAATATTATTGTTCTCTATTAACCCAAGGAGCAGAAGGGAAAAGAAAGGGCGGCAGAAAACCCTGACCTTTCTTTTCGGCATCTGCCGAGTGTGAATGTTATCGTCTGTGAACAGAAAGCGGAGGCAGTGTTTGCCTTCATAGGCGGAAGCGTATAGCAGATTGGCGGACGAGCTGTTGATATGTATTTAAAATGTGTACATATTGTCACACGGGGCACATGTTGATGTGAAGAATTAATGCGTGTTATGGCCTGCCATCTGGCGTGGCTTGAATGTGTTTATACGGTTTGTATGTTGAGATTGCGTGTTCTGTGTGCATCTGTACATAATAAGCCTTGGTGAGTATTGAAAAGACTTTATTATATAAGAATGCAATCGTGTTTATATGCACATAATGTGTATGCTATATATCTAGCACGCAAATGTAAATACAAATGGTCTGCATAACTATAGCGCTTTTCAAGTCACTGAAAACCTCCTGAAGCGCTTTACAATGTGCTTCACACTTACCCACTTACACACGCTCACCGATAGCATCGTCAGCCATGCAAGGCAACGACCTGCTGAAGGATTCAGTGTCCTGCCCAAGGATACTTCGACATCAACATATAACCAGGGTTTGGTAGGGTCACTTTAACTTGATTACTTTCAATTACTTTTGGATTACTCCAATACTAAATATGCTAATAAAAGACAAAAGAAACTAAATATGAATAAAATGATGACTCACAACACATGGTAAGCTTTCTCTCCTGGCTTTGATCTCTTTGATCTCCGGCAAAACTAACATAAAATGCGACAGAAACAAAATGAAAATAAATCATTTTTGCCGTTCCATGTATTCCGTTACTCCCCAAGCCTGCACAAAATTTAGTAATTTTATTCATATTTAGTTTATTTTGTCTTTTAATAGCATATTTGGCATTGGAGTAATCCAAAAGTAATTGAAAGTAATCAAGTTAAAGTAACCCTACCCAACCCTGCATATAACATAAAGGAACTGAGAATCGAACCTGCGACCTCCCAAGACGTGCGCTTTAACTCCTGAGCTACTGCCGCCCCATCTATAAAATGTTTTGTGAATGTATTCTGTATTTTGGCAAATAGATACTGTAAGGATTTAATATTTATTAAACTGAAATCTGACTCCGAAGACACTTCACGCGTCTTGTCTACACCCTTACAGTTGGAGCTTATTCAGAAGCCGGAGAAATGTTATCAGCCGAACGACGAGTGTAGTCCACATAGCAATTTTTTAAAGAGTTGAACAAACCGGGTCTTTCTGCCGTGCCAAAATTAAAATCATGTGCAGAAGACGGCGAGGTTCCAGGGTCTTTCCCTGTTATAACCTATGCCGAAAAAAATTTCTCGCGCCATGACCAAGCCACTGCGATTGGTCTGCGCTGTCGTCAATGCAAATTTCCCAACAATGATTTGAAGGGGTGGGAGGAGGGGTGATAGCTCGTCGCCCTCCAGAAAAGGATATTGCCAGGCACATACTCCCAACACCCCAGGTGAGGTGATAAGTCATTGTTATCTGCACAGAATGGAAGGAAAGGCACATTCCAACGCAAAACGCAGTTTACGACATCCTTCTCTCAGAGTTTGCCCTCAAATACTGAAGTCAGATTTTTGAACAAATATATTTGACTTTACGCAAAGTAAAAAGTGTATAAAATAGTATATAACTTCAATACAAATATTGACATTAAGCAAGTACTTCGATTAGATTGATACTATTGCCCCTGGGATTGATACTTTGCTCCTGCACCACTTCTCTCTGTAGATAGTGCAGTCCTTTGCTCCCTCAGCCACTACAACCCCTAGCAAAAAGTATGGAATCACCAGTCTTGGACAAGCCCTCACTGTCACGGTTGCCATTGCGCCCAATTGGCCACGCCCATAGGGCACCAGCTGCGGCTCATTGACGGATTGGCTTCCCTGCTATTTAAACCCAGTCCTGTCATTTTTCCTTGGTCAGTCCGTCAATGAACCTCTGCCCTGCAAGACGTGAGTTCTGACTCGGTCCTGTTTTCCTGTTGGTATTTCCTGTCCGGTATTGTCCCTGTTTATTTTTGTCCCGTTAATATCGGTTTCCAGTTCCGTTCCCGTCTATTTTTTCTCCTGTTTATCATTCTCTCCAGTTTTCGTTCCAGTCAAGTTTGTCCTGTTTATTTTCGATATCCTGTTTCATTATCCATCCTGTTCGTCCCGTCCTATCCGGTATCGACCTGATATCAACTCGGGCTATTGGTATCGATCTCGTCGTCCTCTGGCTTCCTATCATTCCACCCCAGACTCCTGCCTAACGTGCATGACTCCCCATTTCCCGTAAAATAAAAGGTTTGTGTGAGTAACGTCACACGTTTGGGTCCTGATCCAGTTC
This sequence comes from Urocampus carinirostris, assembly GCF_059441175.1. NCBI lineage: Eukaryota > Metazoa > Chordata > Actinopteri > Syngnathiformes > Syngnathidae > Urocampus > Urocampus carinirostris. The sequence continues at coordinate 41,774,576 of NC_142353.1, forward strand.
CGGTTCATGACACTTACTCCGACATTTTATTCTGTAGAAAAATCTCAGATCACAATCATGAAAGAATCATAGGATCATTCCAAAGTGCAACATATTGGCATTTAGAAACACTCAAATACATTTAGAAAAACCTTTGCGATGGTCCATAAATGTTACTTTTGTAAACACATTTCTTGATAAATACACATGGAAATCCCATAGGTAAATTACAGATATATTTGTGGATTTTCAAAATACAATATTCACACTGGATTTCTTTTTCAAATGCTACTGGATAAATTAAAAATCACTTTAAATGTCTTGAATTTGGCAATAAGAAGGGTCTACGAACAATGTTCCCTCTAATTTTCCGCTGGTCTGAGCGTTCACACAAAGTCGGTGAGCAACGCTTGAAACAACAGTGAGCAACCATAATCCCAAGTGTGGCAAGATAATTCATTATCCAACATGTCCAAAACTTGACATCAAGTTACATTTTGCTGAGTTTCCGGCAATGCAAAATTATTTTTCTCTTTTGAATGAATTGACTCATGTATTATTGCAAAGGCCTACAAACGTCATTTGTTTTTACAACAATTCTTTCACAAGATTTCCATTTCTTTTTTTTCCTGGTTTCTTTTGTCGCATAATACTAACATTTTTGGGAGCTTATTGAGTCGGTTGTAAGATATACAACTGTATTTAATCACATTTCTTTAGTGGAAGTACAATGTTGGCAACGAGTTTGACTTTGTATGATTGGAAAGTATTTGAATGCACACAAACGTTTTCTTCTTTTTCCCTGTTTTTTTCCATTTTTTAAAATTCCTTTTAAAAAAAAATCTCATTGTGTTTATTTTTTTCTAGCTGTTACTTTTTCTTTTTGTTCTCTATTTACTTTTTTTCCTTTGTTTCTTTTTCTTTTCTCTTCTCTGGCTTTTTTCTGAATTTTTTCCTTCTTTTTTCTCTTTCTTTTGTTTCTTTTTTTCCCAGCTTTTCACTACTTTTTCATTTTGGTATTTTTTTTCTATTCCCCCCTCCCCCTTAAGTCATTTTGTGCATAATTTTACATAATATTTGGTCACATAGGGATGAAAGAAGCAAAAACAACCTGAAGAGCCGTTTAGTAACCAAAAGAGCCGGTTCCTTTTAATGAGCCGAGCCGAAGAAGCCGGTTCTCGAAAAACTCTACTGACTTTACTCAACTTCGTTCTACTTCAACCTTGACTTCAAAATGCCGCATTTAGAACACAACGTCAGGGGAACCCGTGTATTTTTACCTTCATGCTCTGTAAATTTGACTTAATTCGCGCACACACGCAGCTTAGAATCAGTATCAGCTCGGAGGGAACATTGTCTACGAACCCCGTAGATCGATACCAAAGTTCCCAGGATCGCCAACCCTAATGGAGACACAACCAAGGCAGACAAACGGTCTCTGTCCTTCCCTGCCGAGCAGCCTAAGGAACTTGTTGGAACATTATTTATCCGTATGGTCAAGCTAGGGCTTGACGCCAGGATAGACAGTCCCGTTTGACAAATGGGCGCCGACACCCTATCACCCTTTTAGCGACTCTGCTGCCACCACTTTTCAACAGACTTTTCCGGCAGGGCACGTACTGTATATCTCTGCCTGATACGTAATGGCCTCTAAAGCCATAATTGATGTTATCGTTGCTCTAGGGTTGCTTTGCGAGCCAGTTAATGGGGTTGTTAACCGAATGTGCCCCTGACAATACACCTCTCACACATAGACACACTACACCTTACCTTTACTGTATACTATTTGGGAAAATGGAGAAGCGATCATATATTTCCGTTCCGGTATTAATTTTAATTAGCTTGACCACAAGTTTGCATCTAGGGCTAAGGATTTGACCGTAAAAGTGCTGTTTTTGTTTTATTTCTTTTCATATTTATAATAAAAAAAGGAATTGAGAAGTCAATTTTAATGCCTTTATAGAACTTTATAAGTAGAATGGAACTTTGGAATGATGGGTAAAATTGTGTTTGGAGGAGGACATATAGGGGATTAATAGAGTTGGGTTGCTATTACCAGCAGGGTGGTCCAGATCAGGTATTGATTTTGGATACAGGGTTCCCAAACACTAAGAATTTTCCATAGTTTAAAACGCAAATTGATAATTACTAATTTCTATAAAAACTACAAAAATAAATATTTAAGTAAACTCAATTGTTGTATTGAAAACGGAAACAGGACCCAATTGCGTTCCGTTTTATTGAAGGAAGGAGGAAAGGCTACACCCACGTTCCGGTGTTCGCTGGGCGCGGGAAGCAAATCGCTCTCGTACTCGGATTGTGATCCGAACACGGAAGTGGATCTTCCGTAGTGAGTGATGGCGGAGTCAGGCACGGAAAAACGGGTCGGTAGCCGGGACTGGGAGAGCAAGGCGTGGTCGGGGTCGGCAACGAGTCGTAAGCCAGAACGGGCGAGTAGACGTAGTCTGGGACAAAAGAGGTCGTAAGCCAGGAAGACGTGGTCAGGATCAAAACGGGTTGTAGCCGGAGACAGACGGGAGCAAAAACGGGACAGGTGGGAGTCAGGGTCGAAAAACGGGTCAGTCGCCGGGATAGGAGAGTTAAAACGTGGTTGGGGTGGGAAGCGAGTCATAAGCCAGGAAAGGAGAGTAGACGTGGTCGGGGACAAAAAGAGGTCGAAGCCGGGGTAGAGACTGGAGCAAAAACACGTGGGAGTCAGGGTCGGAAAAGTCTTGCCTAGTGTTAACTGAGGTTCGCAGAAGGACTGACAACAGGGGACTCACAGGACTGGGTTCAAATAGTGACAGGGAGCCAATCAGAACCCGCGGCGGTTGCCGCCAAATGAGCGAGCACAGGTGATTCCAATCCGTAATCATGACATTTCACCAGTACTATTACGTGAAAAAAAATCCAGCATGAATCATATATTTTGCATATCGACAAATATATCTGTAATTTACGTATGTGATTTTTGATCATGTGTTTGTGTTTTATCAAGACATTGACATTGATTTTTTTCAACTTCAGTAAAGCTGCGAATAGATTTGTTTTTGAGACAAATTTCTCACAAAGTAGGTGTTTAGTAATAATGAAAGTAATAACTAGCTTACATTTTCAGTTACAGGAAGTTCTTCCTATTGCAGTTTACCAGATAAATGTCCATAATTAATCTGTGGACCTTGCACTGCTACACATTTCATAGTGCCCTGATTAGCTGTATCATGCACCCGTCATCGTGGGTGTGAACTGTAGGTGGTGATAATGCTTCATAGGACAATGCCATATGAACTAATGCCTGCTGCCGTTAATCACAAGGGAACAAATGCAATGGCACAGCGAAGCCACCAGAGAGCAGTGTAGGTGTCATTTTAAGATAGATAGATACTTTATCCCCGTAGGGAAATGCACACTTCCAGCGGTATCCTTGTGTTGAAAAATAAAATAATAAAATAAACATATAGAATACAAAAATACCCAATATAACATTTTGCTATGGAGTATTTAAATAGTGTTACATAAAATACACACTGTATTAAAAATAGGGTAGTATGCGAATGTGTGGGTTGGGGTTTAATATGGGCTTTTACTCCCCGGGTGGAGTTAAAGAGCCTCATGACATGAGGAAGAAATGTTCTCCTCAGTCTGTCCGTGGGACATGACTATGACAGCAGACATGTTGAGAAATATTGCAACAATTATTTACAAGGACTTCCCACAAAATGCATGCACTTTTCTAAAATTCAAGCATTTTCAAGGAGTTGGCAGACTTGTACGAACCCTGTAAACTAAATATAAGCTTAATTCTAGATTCTAAACTTTTACTCGACATAATGACGTCGTGTTAGAAAGACTTGATAATGAAGAGTCTACACTTAGTTTAGGGTTGACAAAAGTTGCACCTTTCAAAAATAATCGTTTTTTTTCCACACCTGACACAAAGTTTGATTCCAAGTGCAGTTGCTAATAGGGTGGGGGATTCATTTGAAAGCACTTTCATCGCCGCCTTAGAGATGATCGCAGAACAATAGCTGTGCAAGGCAAGCCGATGTCACCTTTAATGAGATTTGAGAATGCGCCTGAGCATAATTATTTCCTTGTGCAGGAAGATGCTAATGGTATATTAGCAACTTTTAAAAAGAGTTTGATGTGTAATGTATCTCCCTTGCCACTTCACAGTTCAGTTATTTTGGTTTGGTTCCATGGTGGATGCTGAGCGATTTAGAACTTATAAAGTAAAATACATTCCAGGTCTGTATTATGTAGTTATTAAGTCTTGCCTTCCTATTATACCGTGGCTTGCGAAACTATCTGGCCCCCTTCAACTTTGTGACCTTTTGCCATATTTCAGACTTCAAACATAAACAAAGCGGCGCTGCCATTGAGCGGCTGCCTTTCCAGCAGCTCCCCTGTTATCTCTCACTTTTTGTGATTTTTTTTGTTTTATTGTCTGCTTCTATCTTCAGTGTTTTTCTTCCCGTTTTGACAACTACACTATGGATTACTTCTATCCTATGGACACGGGTTTTAGCGCACAAAAATGCGTTTATTCAAGGAATCAACAACTTGCCCTGAAGAATTCTCGTGCCGGAGTGATGAAGGGGCCTATCGTGGAAGAAAAGCCTGAGCTAGCTAAGCGGCTAGCGGCGTTATAAGTCTTTGGTACCATCCGTAATCATGGTAAATGCAAACTCACTACCAAATAAGATCAACGAGTGCTGGTGGAAAACATCGAAGCTCACAGGGAGCGCAGTTGCTGTGTTTTGCGGAAACGTGGCTCACGTTTAGCATTCCGGACGCTAACGTGTAGCCACCCGGAGCTACCCGGAGCTTTCCGGCTTCAGCGCCGCTATACAGAGACACGATGGCCTGGGGGAATGGGAGAGGAGGCGGACTTGCTAACACGAGGTGTTGTATCCCTGGACACAAAGAAAAGATTAACATCTGTCGCAGGGATGTCGAACATTTGGACTGGCGCGTGACGTCATCCGCTCCGCTACAAGCACCCCTAGGGCATCATGTTAATCTGTTAATAAACAACGGTGTAGACTGCTGGAAGTGTGAATTTCCCTACGGGGATGAATAAAGTATCTATCCATCTATCTATCTATCTATCATAAATATATAAAACTCAAATTTTCTTGTGAAGAATCAACAATAAGTGCTACACAATCATGAAGCGGAACACACGAATAAAAAAAACCAAGTGGGTGTGCAAAATGATTCAGCCCCTTTACTTTCAGTGCAGCAAACTCTGTCCAGAAGTTCAGTGAGGATCTGAGAATGATTCAATGTTGATCTAAATGACTAACGATGATTAATGGACTCCACCTTTGTGTAATTAAGTCACTGTAAAAATGCACCTGTATTGAGATAGTCTCAGAGGTTTTTTTTAAAGTGCAGAGAGCGTCATGAAGAACAAGGAACACACCAGGCAGGTCCGAGACACTTTTGTGAAGAGGTTTAAAGCTGGATTTGGATACAAAAAAGGTTTCCCAAGCTTTAAACATCCCAGGGAGCACTGTGGAAGCAATAATATTGAAATGGAAGGAGTATCAGACCACTGTAAATCTACCGAGATCGGGCCATCCCCCTAAACCTTCAGCTCATTCAAGGAGAAAACTGATCAGAGATGCAGCAAAGAGCCCCATGATCACTCAGGATGAACTGCGGAGGTCTACCGCTCACAGGTCACAGTGTTCAAGGAGGCTAAGTAATTTCGCAAGCCACTGTATATTACTAAGTACATTATATGCTTGCAAAGAAGCAGATTCAGAACTAAAAATTACAACAATGGAATAAGGGGTTCAGTCTATTTGCAAATAAAAAAATGAACACATGGGGGCGTAAAACGGGCAAAACCTCCCTCCACACTGGAAGGTTTGATCTCATGACCTCAGAACTGTGCCGCACAAGTGTTAACCGTGCTGCCCCAAGGCATTATCCAACACTGGTAATCTTACATTGCTGATGATAGATAGATAGATAGATAGATAGATAGATACTTTATTCATCCCCGAAGGGAAATTCACATTTCCAGCAGCATCCCTGAGCTGAGAACAATACAATAATAAAGCAAAAAGAATACAATATACAAATACCCAATGTGACGTGCAAATGCCCACTGTAGCGTGTTGTATAGAGTATTTAAATAGTGCTACACAGAATACATATTGCAATAAGATTCGGTAATATGCAATGTAGGTGGTGTGGTTTACTGTGGGCTTTTACTCTGCCGGGTAGAGTTAAAGAGCCTCATGGCATGAGGAAGAAAAGATCTCTTCAGTCTGTCCGTAGTACAAGACAGTGACAGCAGTCTGTCGCTGAAACTGCTCTTCTGTTTGGAGATAATGCTGTGTAGTGGATGCGATGGATTGTCCATGATTGACCGCAGCTTTTCCAGTGCCCGTCTCTCAGCTACTGTTGTTAGGCTGTCCAGCTCTTTGCCCACAACAGAGCTCGCTTTCCTAGCCAGTTTATTGAGACGAGAGGCATCCTTCTTCTCCTTCTTCTTCTTCTTCTTCTTCTTCTGATAAGATTATAGTTCAACACAGTGTTTCACAAGTGTATGTGGAATTCATTATGTAATTAAAAAGGCAAAACGGTTGGCCTCACTGACGCAAATCATCAAATAAAATGATTGCGCATGCCAAAATATTGAACAAAACAAGCTAACTTTGAGAAACACTATTTAAATATAGTACAATAAAATAGATTATACATTTAACGTCAGTAATCAGTTCCAACCAACCAATTTTGACTGTATCTAGGTTTCACCATGGTCCATATGAATGAACAAAGCCGACCAGTCTTTTTGTTGGGAAATGGGGAGTGTCATCTCTCATTTGCAGGGCTTTAACGCCATTGAATGTTTGGGAATGTAATAAACCCTTAGTTATTTTTTATATTTTTCTTAGCATTGTTTTGCCAAGGCAAAGGCCCACGGCTCCCTGGAAACAGGTCTTTGACCCACTCCCTGGATGTGTCAGGGACGGATGGCCGACGATTATGTTGTGGCCTCATGCTCCCTCCTCGCCCGATTTATTTTACATGTTCATTCAATCTACGCTGTCTTGATTGTGTTTGAGAGGGACCACATCTCATTTAATTTTGATCCAGTGTTTTTATTGCCTATTTTATTTATGAAAACAGGTCCTAGGACATTTCGTGATCAGGTTAAAGTGAAACCGTGACAACGATCAAGTCAAAGAAAGACTTTATTGTGTGATACAAAAATAGTGTACGAGTTTTAGAACTGTGCTTCAAGACATAATAAATGGTCAGAAATTGTTTTATTTGTATCATTATTGTAGATATATTATTCATTATTATTGACACATTTTGATAGTTAGGATTGTTTAGATGCACGTCTTGCTAATGTTTTAGGTTTTTGTTTTTCCTAGTATGTGGCTATTCTAAAGCAGTTTTAGGGGGTTGGTTTATATAATGTAGGTTTATATGCAAGTATATACGTTAGTTACTTTATGCTTAATTATTCCTATGAATACATGAAATGCACTCTTGAACATGATGGTGGCTCTCACAGATCCGTTTTCTCTATTCCACTTCTACACTAGTTCAAACTCATGAAATGCGTCCATGCAAAAATACCGAATCAATTTATGAGTGGTGATGAACCATTTTCAGGATCAATGCACCATGTTGAATTGGTTACATTATTCCAAAGGTAGAAAGCCCAACATAAACGTAGCTCTTCTGCATAAAACTTTATGAGGGTGAAAAAAAAATATATGTATTTAGCTGCCGTCGGCAAATAAAGTAGACATAATGCAAAAAATGGTTGTGGATTTAATTTTGAAAGGTTATTTATTCGGCTCAGTATATTGTCAATTTGACTTTTCTCGATGTTTTCCGAAGTATTGTTTGTAAGACAATGTATAAAAGTTCAGTTATATCTATACATTGTTTTTAACATCAGCTGGTATGGTCATGTATTTAAGTGGACATTGTGAATTAATTAGTCGTAAAAAATGGCCATTCATCAATATAAACGTGTCAGGACAGGAACGGAAACAGGACCCAATTGTGTTACGTTACTCACAAGTTTTAGTGAAGGAAAGAGGAAACGGTTGCGCCCACGATCCGGGGATTGCTGGACGAGGGAAGCAGGTCACTCTGATTGCGGAAGTGGGACTTCCGTGGCGAGCGATGGCGGTGTGGGAAACGGAAAAAACGGGTCAGTAGCCGGGACAGGAGAGCATAAGATGTGGTCGGGATCGGAAAATAAGTCGAAAGCCAGGAGAGAAGAGTAGACGTGGTCAGGATCAAGAAACGGGAAAGCCCAAGAAGAGCTAAGCCCAAGATCCGGTGTTCGCTGGACGCGGGAAGCAAGTCCCTCTTGTACTCGTATTGTAATCCGAACACGGAAGTGGATGTTCCGCAATGAGCGATGGATGTGTCAGGGACGGGAAAACGGGTCGGTAGCCTGTACTGGGAGAGCAAGGCGTGGTCTGGGTCGGACACGAGTCGTAAGCCAGAACGGGAGAGTAGACGTATTCGGGGACAAAAAGAGGTCATAAGCCGGGACAGGAGGGCAGATGTGGTCAGGATCAAAACGGGTCGTAGCCGGAGACGGACGGGAGCAAAAACGCGACAGGTGGGAGTCAGGGTCGAAAAAGGCTTGCCTAGTATACACTGAGGTTCGCAGACGGACTGACAACAGGCGACTGACAGGACTGCTTCAAATAGTGACAGGGAGCCAATGAGAACCTGCGGCGGATGGCGCTAAATGAGCGGGAAAAGGTTATTCACATCGGTAATCATGACAAAACGATTGGCTTGATGTCAGTTTTTAACACAGTGTTCATTACAATCCTTTATGCGGAGTGGTACCAGCAGGGTTTGGTAGGGTTACTTTAACTTGATTACTTTCAATGACTTTTGGATTACTCCAATACCAAATATGCTAATAAAAGACAAAATAAACTAAATATGAATAAAATGACTCAATTTTGTGCAGGCTTGGGGAGTAACGGGATACATGGAACGGCAAAAAAATGATGTTGGCAAGCTGTTTGGATTTATTTTCATTTTGTTTGTCACATTTTATATTAGTTTTGCCAGAGATCAAAGCCAGGAGAGAAAGCTGACCACGTGTTGTGAGTCATCATTTTATTCATATTCAGTTTATTTTGTCTTTATTAGCATATTTGGTATTGGAGTAATCCAAAAGTAATTGAAAGTAATCCGGTTAAAGTAACCCTTCCCTACCCTGAGTACCAGCATAACACTGTTTAAAACATCTCTGAGGTTGACTTTCCCTCCAATGTAATGTGGCATGAGGTGTATTAGACAACTTCAACCTGCTGACCTAGCAAAACGACAGTACTGTAATGAAAAAAATGATGACAAGAAAAAGGAACCTCAAATTAATATGTGCCTTTAGGCCCCCCTTGATATTTCATGCCTGCTGCACAGTGCTGTACAGACACAATAGATAAGTGGCACATTCACAACGGGCCTATAACAAGCTTCTTTGTTAACAATCATTATCTACCCATATTAAATGGCGCAACATGTCCCTTGTGGTGAAATTATGCTCAGTCCTGCTGGGATCTGTCGTTTTTTTTATTTATTTCATTTCTGTCGCTAAATTGTAAATGAGCACCGAATAAAGAATAGTACACATCTCACATTTTCATGAGCCGGATAATGTTCTCTATTGGTGGATGTTCGATGATTATTGATGTGACTCAGCTGTGCCCTGTCAGTATTTGAACCCTGTCCTGTCAATCTTCTGTTGTCGGTCCGTCTACGAATCTCCGTGTTTACTAGGCTAGCCTTTTTTGACCCTGACTCTCGCCTGTCCCGTTTTTGCTCCCGTTTGTCTCCGGCTGTGACCGGTTTGGATGCTGACCACGTCTGCTCTTCCGTCCCGGCTTACGACCCATTTTTGTTCCCGACTACCTCTACTCTCCTGTTCTGGCTTACGACTCGTTTCCGACCCCGGTCACATCTTCCTCTCCCAGTCCCGGCTACTGACATATATATGTACAAATACATAGATTTAAAATACTGGCGCAATTTACCATTGTAATTTCACTACCTTAAAGGTGGGGTGGGTCATTTGAGGTGTCTTTTGAAAGTTCAATATTCTCTCTATTAAGTATGTTAACAATAGCAAACTGAGTTCAAAGAGCCCTTATGCTTTATTTTTCATTGTGCCTATCTGCTTCTATGTTACTTTTATCAGAGCTGTTTGGAGCAGAGAACATTAGGTTCGAGGATTGCTGGCTCAGGGGGAGTACCGGTGATTGATGTCATGCTCAACCCCACAATTTTTATTTTATTTTGTCAGAATTAAACATAGATAGATAGATAGCAAATGTACTAACTAGAGTGTAAGTGGATTTTTTGTCATCGTACTAGAAAAGGCCTGCTGCTAGTAAAGTCCATCGGCCAACCAAAACCCAGGACGAATGAAAAAAAAAAGGATTGTAGTGCGTCCAAGAAATGCACGTACTTGCACGCACATCATAGGTGCCTCATATAGTCCAAATATTGATTTATTTAGCCGAATCACATGGTTTATCAAATCAGTCTCTGCCTGTGCTAATTACAATCGTGTGCAGGAGACAGGATGACGAGACTCCGGGGGCTCCTTTGGTATAATTCATGCCGATGGAATGTTTATCCCCCATGACCAAGCCTCTGGCTGATTGGTCCGCGCCGTGTTGATGCAATTATCCCAATCGTCCTTCGAAGCATTGGAAGAAGGGTGATGGGTCATCGCCCTTGCCCCAGCTCGGTAGCCTAGATGGTAGGGCGCCTGCTCCGAGACTCGGAGGTCGCTGGATCAAGCCTCGGCCGAGTCATACCTAAGACTTACAACATTGGTACTCATTGCCTCCCTGCTTGGCGCTCGGCATTAAGGGTTGGAATTGGGGGATTTGGTCACTTAATGACTCCCAACACAGCAGTTGGGTCTAAAATGGCGGCACCCTGTTTGGCTGCAGCTGCATCGGCCCGCTACAGTTTAACTGTACGTGTCAGGTGTATCGACATTTTGTTCTGTGTGCATGGTTACAAAGAATGACAATACAAGTAATTATTCTTCTTCTTCTTCTTAGGTGAGGTGATAAATCATTGTTATCAATACAAACAGAAACCAAGGACACATTCCAAAACACAGGCATTTTACGACAGCCTTCTCTCAGTTTGCCCTCACACACTGAAGTCAGATTTTAGAACAAGTATATTGGACTTTATGTAAGATAAAACGGTGTATGAAATAGTATATAACTTCAGTAACGATGGCTTTTGCAAGTTAGGCCTTCCTGAAACCCGGATATAATTTGCTTCTCGTTTTTTTTACATTGCTATAGTCCTGATGGATGGGTGTAAACCGATTTTGAATGCATTTAACAAGTTAAGAATTATTCTGCACTGGAAACAAAACATATCGGATGGTACCCCCAAATGAGCCTTGTCAACGCTGTTCCACCAATAAACAAATAAGGATGACAGATGACACAATGACAACACTCAGCTCCGTCTGTCATGCAAGCCACCTGTCAAAACTCTTTGTTTCAACATAAGGAGAGTGCTGGTGTGTGACAGTGCCTCCCACATCCCCTTATCTGTTATCTCTCACTCTTTTTTTGCTCTTAACAGAGGGTTGGGCTTTTTACACCCTTATAGAAAGTCATTAGTTATTATTTTCTCCACAGTCTCTCTTCCCACACACACACTGTCACTTGCCAGCCTTCAGCGGTTACTGTGAAAAATGATAAATTATGTTTGTTTCTCACTCTCTAACGAGAGTTGCCATGACAAAGAAGTGCCAGCCAGATTGAGATAGATTGAGAATAAAATAAAGGGTACACCTGAAATGATTGTCGTTTTTTAGTCTTTTAACTCAATGTAAGTAACAGGGATATTTTAACACCTATTTTTGTCGTGATTACCGATTGGAATCAGCTGTGCCCGCTCATTTGGCACCAACTGCCGCGGGTTTTGATTGGTTCCCTGTCACCATTTGAACCCAGTCCTGTCTGTCCCCTTTTGTCAGTCCGTCTGCAAACCTCGGTTAACACTAGACAAGACTTTTCCGACCCTGACTCCCACCTGTTTTTGCTCCTGTCTGTCCCCCGGCTTCTAACCCGTTTTTGATCATGACCACATCTACTCTCCCGTCCTGGCTTTTGACCTATTTTTGTCCCCGACCACGTCTACTCTCCTTTTCTGGCTTATGACTCGCTTCCGACCCTGACCACGTTTTTACTCTCCTGTCCCGGCCACTGACCCGTTTTTTCCGTTCCCGACACTACCATCGCTCGCCACAAAAATCCACTTTCGCATTCAGAGCAACCTGCTTCCCGCGTCCAGCAATCACCAGATCATGAGCGCAACCCTTTCTCTTTCTTCCAATAAAACTTGTGAGGAATGCAACGCAAGTGGGTCCTGTCTCCGTTCTGGTCGTGACAATTTTGAATATTTCATTGGTTTGCATGGAAAGAATAGGAGTAAATGAAGAAGTTTGATAGATACATATTCAGAATTGTATAGTTCACTCATAAACCTCTCATGTCTTCCTTAAATAGTGTTCATCAAGCAGACTTGTGATGACGGTGCAAGGGAAGCCATGTTAGCAGGGTTGGGTAGGGTTACTTTAACTTGATTACTTTCAATTACTTTTGGATTACTCCAATACCAAATATGCTAATAAAAGACAAAATAAACTAAATATGAATACAATGATGACTCACAACACGTGGTAAGCGTACTCTCCTGGCTTTTATCTCTTTGATCTCCGGCAAAACTAACATTAAATGCTACTGTTACTCCCCAAGACTGCACAAAATGTTGTCGTTTTATTCATATTTAGTTTATTTTGTCTTTTATGAGCATGTTTGGTATTGGAGTAATCCAAAAGTAATTGAAAGTAATCAAGTTAAAGTAACTCTACCCAACCCTGAATGTTAGGTATACAGTCATTTTATATACAACCAGTTCAGGGTGTCCCCTGCCCACTGCCCGATGATTACTGGGATGGGCTCCAGCACCCCCACGACCCTACTGAGGATAAGCGGTGCAGCTAATGAAATGAGATGAGATGAGATATTGAGTATTTTTTTCTTACCTCCGCTTGTTCAATTCAACATCCAGGTAGCGAGACAATACTGGATGAGCAGTTCATTTAGGTTTTTATTACAATGAAACAAATATAATAAATAAAGCAGAATATTCTGGGCTTGTAAGTACAGAACAAGGCTGCAATGGTTTCACAAGTGCACTATCAAAATAGTTTACAATTATTTATATACCAGAGGGGCAGATCATGGCAGTCTATGATAAAAAAAAAAAAAAAAAAAACGTAAGTTAGTGGAAAATTCCAAAAATCCCAGCTTTTCACAAGTACTTTGTTCAAACTGAACTCTGCATGTGGTTGGATGAGACTCTGGGCAACACCCAAGGACTTACCTTGGGAGTAAATCAGAACACCACTTAGGACTGTAGAGACTGTATAATGACTAGATAAATGACTACTTTGAGATGTCAAGTGGATAACAAAAGAAGTAAATATACTAAATTTAAATGTATGGATAATAAATGAAGGGGATATAAATAACGTAAGAAAAAGGTTTTGGTTATAAACGCATAAATCCATGACTATAAGGTACTTCTAAATAAATATAAATCTACATTGTGTATATTAGACTACCAAAGATAAGTGTGAAGTTAGAAATTCCCATACTTTGACAAATCTAAAATAATACTTTTTTTTCCCCAAATATAAAACATTATTTCTAAACTTTTAAATATCTTGACTATAATATTTATTTTGAAACTCTTTGTACGAACAAATGAAATTGTGACTTTTCATAGAAAACACACAATTGTCAGGACCAGAATGGAGACAGGACCCACTCGCAGAATGTTTCTTAGTTTTATTGGAAAGAAGGGAAATGAGTGGGGAGTAGGTTGCTCAGACACTGAAGTGGGACTTCCGTGGCGAGCGATGGCGGTGTCGGGAACGGAAAAAACGGGTCAGTAGCCGGGACAGGAGAATAAAAAACGTTGTCGATATCAGAAAAGGGGTCGAAGCCGGGAAACAGACGGGAGCCAAAACAGGAGTACTTTAGGGTCGAAAAGGCTTGCCTAGAGTAAACTGAGGTTCGCAGACGGACTGACAACAGGTGACAGAAAGACGAGGGTTCAAATCGTGACCGTGAGCCAATCGGAGTCCAGGCAGTTGGCGCCAAGGGAGGAGGCACAGGTGCCTCGCATCAGTAATCATGACATAAAAACATGATTTCTAAACTTTTCAATGTCTTGACAGTAATATATATTTTGCAAGTCATTATATGAACAAATAAAAGTGTGACTTTTCGAGGAAAACACACTATTATTCGAGTGACCCCAATGTTATGCCAATTTGAGTTGTCTATATGAATATTTATCCATTATCTGCAGCGCTTATCCTCAGTAGGGTCACAGGGGTGCTGGAGCCCATCCCATCTGTCTTCGGGCATTGGGCAGCGGACACCCTGAACTGGTTGCCAGCCAGTCGTAGGTCCTATATAAATATGGATATGGATTTGCTCCCGTCATTCAGATGTCTTTAATTTTTTTTTTCATTTTGACAACGGCTGAATATTTTTCAAACGGCATCCCCGCCGTACGAGGCAGTTTGACTTCAGTAAGAGCTTGTCAGATGAAAGCCTTATTTTGGCAGAGTAGTGCCATTAAAGGCCCCGTGAATTCATCGCATCTTCCTTTTTAATCCACCAGAGTGAACGAGGTCCTGTAGGCTCCAAAGACTCCGAGGAGTAATGAGAAGACATATCTGCTTTAAGCCGATGAATCAAATTAAAACGTTGGCGTTTTGGGATTTGTGACAAGATGACAAACATTTTGAAGTCATTTAAGGGGATGTTCAAATTGGGTGATTTTTGTTTTGCTTCTAGCGCAATGGATTTGACGTTATACAAGCGTTTTGCCATACGAGATGGCACCCTTTTTGGCACAGGGCATCCATTCATCCATCCATCCATTATTTGCACCGCTCAGTAGGGTCGCGGGGGTGCTGGAGCCCATTCCAGCTATCTTCGGGCAGGACACCCTGAACTGGTTGCCAGCCAGTCGCAGGACACACAGGGACAGACAACTCACTCGCTCATTCACACCCAGGGACAATTTGGACCGGCCAATTAACCTGACATGCATGTTTTTGGAATGTGGGAGGAAACCGGAGTACCCGGAGGAAACCCACAGAAACACGGGGAGAACATGCAAACTCCACACAGGAGGTTTGATCTCATGACCTCAGAACTGTGCCGCACCCGCGCTAACCACTGCGCCGCCTTGCTGCCACAGGGCATCCCATGGTTTTATATTGTTGCTCAGTGTTTCTCAAGCTTTTCATACTGAGACTTTTTTTTCATTAAAAGAATTCGAAGCACACCATCCATCAAATGGTTAAAGGTTTTTTTCTGTTACCATTTTTTCATTTTTTATTTTTAATTACCATTTTGACAGTACAAGGGTTTTTGGGTTTTAATTTATGATCGCCATGGCTTAGGAGGCTTAGGTTGCCATGGCGCCCAATTGGCACCGCCCATGTGGCACCGGCTGCGGCTCGTTGACGGATTGGCTTTCCGTCTATTTAAGTTCAGTGCTCTCATTTTTTTCCTTTGTCAGTCCGTCAACGAACCTCTGCCCCGCAAGACGTGGGTTCTGACTCGGTCCTGTTTTCCTGTTGGTATTTCCTGTCCGGTATTGTTCCTGTATATTTTGTACTGTTCAATATCGGTTTCCAGTTTCGTTCCCGTCTATTTTTGTCCTGTTTATGACTCTCTTTAGTTTTCGTTCCTGTCTAGTTTTTCCCGTTTTATTTCGATATCCTGTTTCATAATCAATCCTGTCTGTCCCGTCCTGTCCGGTATCGACCCCATCTGTCCGATATCTGCTTGGGCGATTGGAATCGATCTCGTCGGTCTCTGGCTTCCTGTCTTTCCACGCCAGACCGCTGCCTAACGTGCACGACTCCCCATTTCCCGTGAAATAAAAGGCTTGTGTGAGAACGTCACGCATTTGGGTTCTGATCCTGTTCCGGTTTTTGACAAAAGGGTTTTTTGGTTTTAATTTTTGGTTTTTAATTTATGATCACCATGACTTAGGACATACAAGATATACATATTTGTTGATATTTTGGATTTTAATGTATTTTTATTCTGTTTTTTTAAGTTTTACTTTATTTGTATCTTGTTTTAATAAAATAACGGATAATGGATAATGAATAACGAAGATAGAACAATAACCCTTAAAAACCCCAAAACCCCTTGTTTTAATAAAATATATTTTAATTATTTAGCGTCCCCCAGTGGTTAAAAAAGCCCATTATTCATTAAAAAAAGACTGAAACCAAACAATACAATTGTAAGAATTTGAATTAGAACATTTTACTTTGTAATGGTTCTCTTTTTTTACTTGATTATATTCAGGGTTGGGTAGGGTTACTTTAACTGGATTACTTTCAATGACTTTTGGATTACTCCAATACCAAATATTCTAATAAAAGACAAAAGAAACTAAATATGAATAAAATGATGACTCACAACACGTGGTAAGCTTTCTCTCCTAGCTTTGATCTCTTTGATCTCCGGGAAAACTAACATAAAATGGGACAGAAACAAAATGAAAATAAATCCAAACAGCTTGCCAACATCATTTTTGCCGTTCCATGTATTCCATTACTCCCCAAGCCTGCACAAAATGTAGTCATTTTATTCATATTTAGTTTCTTTTGTCTTTTATTAGCATATTTGGTATTGGAGTAATCCAAAAGTAATTGAAAGTAATCCAGTTAAAGTAACCCTACCCAACCCTGATTATATTAAAATGGACTTTCGAGGCAAAGTCAATGAGGTTTGATGCAAGAGACAAATGTATATGGTTTTTGTATGCTTTTAGCAAACAAAATGGGTCGGTGATTAAATAAAAGACCTTTGTTATTACTGAAGTAACTTTCACATTGCACAAATTTAAAAAAAATGCTTTAAAAAGATATATATATATATTCTTCCTGTTTTAGGACTGAAGGTTCGGGAGGTGATGATCAACGTGTCCCGTCAGCAGGTGGAGGACTTCCACGGTCCAGAAGACTACTGGTGCCTTTGTGTGGCATGGAGTCACTTGGGTACCTCCAAAAGTCGCAAGGCCACAGTACGCATCGCCTGTGAGTATTTCAACAATTTATCCCCTGCTGCTACACTATAGACCACGGGTGTCAAACTCATTTTAACTCGGGGGCCACACGATAGGACAAACATTCTGTCGGTGGCCGGACTAGTAGATTGAAGAGAAAGAAAAAGAGAGATAAAGAAATAAGAGAAAGAGGGAAGGAAAAGGAGAGAGGGCGGGACAAAGAAAGAAAAAGAGAGAGAGGGAGAGAGCGTAAGAAACAAAAGATAAAAAGTCCTGAGAGAGGGGGGAAAACAAAGGGAGAGGAAGAAAGAAATCCAAAGAGAAATAGAAAGACGGAAGGAGAGAAAAGAGAAAAGGAAAAAAGTAAGTTAGAGCAAAAGAGGTTAAAAAACACAGGGAGAGAAAGCGCCAAAGAGCAACAAAGGAAGAGAAAAAGAGAGACACAGAGAGTGAAAGAGAAGAGAGGAGTGGGAGAAAAAGAGGTGGGGGGAAGAGAGAAAGAGAGAGAGAGAGAGATAAATAGAGAGAGAGATAAATAGAGAGAGAGGGAGAGAGAGATATATAGAGAGAGAGGGAGAGAGAGATACATAGAGAGAGAGGGAGAGAGAGGGAGAGAGGGAGAGAGAGGGAGAGAGAGAGAGAGAGAGGGAGAGAGAGGGAGAGAGAGAGAGAGAGGGAGAGAGAGGGAGAGAGAGGGAGAGAGAGGGAGAGAGAGGGAGAGAGAGGGAGAGAGAGAGAGAGAGAGAGAGAATCAAAGTAGAGAAAGAGAGAATCAAAGTAGAGAGAGAGAGAATCAAAGTAGAGAGAGAGAGAATCAAAATAGAGAAAAGTGTGTGAGAGAGAGAGAGAGAGAATCAAAATAGAGAAAAGTGTGTGAGAGAGAGAGAGAGAGAATCAAAATAGAGAAAAGTGTGTGAGAGAGAGAGAGAGAATCAAAATAGAGAAAAGTGTGTGAGAGAGAAATAAATACAAGTACACTGTCTTTGTGAGAGGAACCTGGCTTTGGCAACATCAAGTTGACATATTTCAACCTGCAGCTTGTTTTTCTCTTGCGCTTCTCTGAGGGTTGTCTCAGATCAGGCCCGCTAAGGGATTGAATCCGGCCCGCGGGCCGCCCGTTTGACACCTGTGCTATAGACTGTTTAATAACCCTCATCAGTGTGACGTCACAGCCAAAGCTAAAGGCAAAACATGACTTGCGCGTCAGAAAATTGAGGAAAATAAAGTTGTCGTCAATCTGTGTGTTTGGGTGATAAAATCGGAGAAAAAAAACCCTAGTGATCATACATTGAAGTTTAAAAGGATCCTAGAAAACACTCCCGATTAAAGAAAGTTGTGGATAAATTCATTACAGCAAATAAAAACGAAACAGAGAGAACTGGTGACACCTGACTCTCCAACACCTCAGTAGGCCTGGGAAAAAATGGCTCTAGTATGCTAATACAGCAGATTCAGAAACTAATGCATCCAGTCGAAAGTGTAGATGCGTTGTCACCAGTGTTCCCTCTAAGTTGCGCGCGTGCGCAATTGCCCACTGCTCGCACATTCTCAGCGCACAAGAAAATCTAGCCAGCCCACAAAAATCAGGGCTCAAAATTACTAATTAAGAAGCGACTTAAGTCAAAGTTACAGTGCATGAAGGTAAAAATACACAGGTTCCCCCGACGTTGTGTCCTAAATGCGGTATTTTAAAGTCGAGTCGAAGTAGAACGAAGTTGAGTAAAGTTAGTAGAGTATGTCGAGAACCGGCTTCTTCTGCTCGGCTCACTAAAAAGAACCGGCTCTTCCGGGTCCTAAACGGCTCTTCAGGTTGTAAATGCTTCTTTAATCCCAACATGCCCAAATATTAAGTACAATTATGCACAAAATGTCTTAAAGGAAGGGGGGAATCGAACAAAACAGAAAAAATAACAAAATGAAAACGTAGTGAAAAGCTGAGAAAAAAAGAAACAAAAGGAAGAGAAAAAAAGATGGAAACATTTAGAAAAAAAGCCAGAAAAAAAGAAAAGAAAGAAATGTAGGAAAAAAAGTAAATAGTGAACAAAAAGAAAAAAGTAACAGTTTGGAGAAAATAAACACAATGAGATTTTTTTATAGGAATTTAAAAAAAAGTAGAAAAAAACACAGAAAAAAGAAGAAAAAGTTTGTGTTGCATTCAAATAATTTCCAATTATATCAAGTGAATCTTATTGCCAACATTGTACTTCCACTAAAAAATGTGTATCTTACTAAATAAGCCCCCTAAAATGTTAATATTATGCGACAAAATATATCAGGAAATAAAAAGAAATGGATATCTTGTGAAAGAATTGTAAGAACAAACGACGTTTGTAGGCCGTACAACCTTTGCAATAATACATGAGTCAATTCATTCAAAAGAGAAAAATAATTTTGCATTGCCGGAAACCCAGCAAAATGTAACTTGATGTCAAGTTTGGACATGTTTGATAATGAATTATCTTGCCACACTTGGGATTATGGTTGCTCACAGTTGTTTCAAGCGTTGCTCACCGACTTTGTGTGAATGCTCAGACCCGTAAGGAAAATTAGAGGGAACTTTGGCTGTAACAGAGTCTATTACGTGTTCTAAGGGCAAAGTATCTTGTTATATTATAAGCTTCAGCTATCAAACTGTAAGCTATATGCTATCAAGAGATTCCAAGTAGTAGTTGAGAAGGTAAAGCGGTCGTCTTGGGGACCAAGGAGGTTGCGGTTTTGATTCCTGGCTCCTCCGAGTTAAATGTCAAAGTGCCCTTAGGTAAGACACTGAACCCCTCATGCTTCCGATATGCAGGTAGTCGTCCTGTTGGCTGACTCTGCTATCGCTGTGTGAGTGTGTGTGTGAATGGGTAAAAGCTTGAAGTGTATGGTAAAGCGCTCTGGAGGTCCTCAGTGACTGGTAAAACGCTATATAAAAGCTCTCCATTTACCATTTACTTATCCACCAAAAGAGAAAATACATAAATAATGTATCTAATAGATTACTTAGATTAAGTGCCCGACATCTGTTTGCAATGCGTCCTTGTTTTTATTGTCGAGCAGCAGCATGAAGTGTTTTAAAAGCTAATGTTGGCATACAGGCTAGCAAATAAGCAAAGAAAATAACTAGATGTTTTGCTGATCAAACTAGTAAAATGGACTTGATAGCAACAATCATAAACGTTTCAAATTTCTCAAATAAAGTGTTCTCTGTAAATCTGAGCATTTTTCTCAGGAGTGTCCGCTGGGATCCTTTAAAATGTAAATTGATGACCACTGTTAGGAATTTAATATTAAAATGTACCGATTACCAAATTGTTCAAATTTAGTTTTTGACTCCATTGACCAAACACAACCTACATTCACCTAACAATGCGCGCTCATTTCTTGATGGAAATATGGACAAGAGACCGGCATTTCTACATGGGGGCAGATTTAATTCCTTAAACCATTTAGCTAAGTGAACTCCATCCAATATATGCCCGAATTAGCTGAATTAGTGTCTCTGTCAAACCTACTCTCTCTATCTCCTGCTTCCTTTTTCGGCCCACGTTTTTTCCACAAGCTGGTGTGCCGGCTCCTCCCATGGACGTGCCAGGGAAGCCCCCACGTGGGCCCCACCATCTCGGAGAAAAGCGTCCCGCTGTCTGGACCAAACAAAACAACACTGAGCGTTTTTACATCATGAGGGCCATGTTTTCCAAACATCGCCTGCCGTCCCCCGTCAGAGTCCTGTTATCAAAATTCCCCAGCCAAAACATTCCGCATTCGGATCAGCGTGACCTGTCATTGAACTTCAGCCTACTCAGTGAAAATCTTCATTGCACTCAATAAATGTAACTTGTATTCAATTGTATAAAATCCCTTATAGTAAAATGTATAAAATCCCTCACCACTAATGTTTTTTTCTCCGATTCTGGCACCCAAACACACAACATGGCAGCAACTCGCAGCAACGACAGCCATATTTTTCTTAGTCTTCTGACCAGTCTTGTTTTGCCTCCAGCTTTGGCTGTGACATCATGTGGGTTATTCAACTCTGACGTCAAAGCCATCCATTTAGATGACACAAAGCTAAACTTTTAGCGTGTATGCTTGTTGAGATATTGTCGCCTTAGCTTTTGCTTCCAGACTAAGCTCCGCCCACCGGATACGTCACAATGTTTACAGACAAAGTAAAAGGTCTATAAACTTCACAGCAGAGGCGTTGGCCGTAACTCATATGAAAGTCAAGCAAGCTCAGTCTTTGATTTTACGACTTTTGGAAGAAAAGTCATTTTTCTGGGTCATGCACATAGTACACCTTGTAACTCTTTTGTCACTGCATCGCAAGACTCGCCAAGGGGTGTGACAACCTTGTCCGCCCCGTTGCAAAGCCAGCCGCGTTTCGGTCCGAAACACAGTCGACCAGACTTGTTATTAAATTCTTATTTTGGGAAGCATTTAAAACGCAGCGTTTGACAGCAGACCTTTTTTGGTTGCCATTTAACAGCCCCTTTCTCCCCATGGTTTTCAGCCATTGTCCCAATGGCATTGGCCATTTAAAGGAATGTAAAAAGAATTATTTTGTTTTGTTGAGTCATACTACTAGTAATTTGATTGACTTGAGGCCAAAATGTCTCATCTCATCTCATCAGCTGCACCGCTTATCCTCAGTAGGGTCGCGGGGGTGCTGGAGCCCATCCCAGCAATCATCGGGCAGTGGGCAGGGGACACCCTGAACTGGTTGCCAGCCAATCGCAGGGCACACGGGGACAGACAACTCACTCGCTCATTCACACCTAGGGACAATTTGGACCGGCCAATTCACCTGAAATGCATGTTTTTGGAATGTGGGAGGAAACCGGAGTGCCCGGAGGAAACCCACACAAGCACGGGGAGAACATACAAACTCCGCACAGGAAGTCTGGAGCTGGATTTGAACCCACGACAGGTTCCCATGACTTGAACTGTGCCGCACATGCGCTAACCACTGTTCCGCCGTGCTGCCGAGGACAAAATGATTTAGACTTCATTTAAATCATTACACATTGCGATAGTATAGAAGTGGGCAATTATTTATTTATTTTTCTGGAATCTGATCAATACATACATGACAGAAAAGGACAATGTAGGCCTATCTTTATTTTTGGGGCATTTTTTAAAAGGTTTTTTAGTTTTTTTTGCACATTCCATTCAGGCAAAATCATTTAAAAAAATTACCAAAAATGAATAACTCGTGTTTTGTGATTTTGGTCAGGGACATTTGTCCACAGATCAATATTTAAACTGATATACTGTCATGATTACCGATGTAAATCACCTGTCCCCGCTCATTTGGTGCCAATCACTCCGGGCTCTGATTGGCTCGCTGTCCCTATTTAAACCCAGTCCTGTTTTCAGTCCATCTGCAAACCTCTGTTTATACAAAGGAAGCCTTTTTCGACCCTGACTCCCGCCTGTCCCGTTTGCTGCCGTTTGTATCCGGCTACGACCTGTTTTGATCCCGACCACGGCTGCTCTCCCATCACGGCGTACGACCCATTTTTGTTCTTGACTACGTCTACTCCCCCGTCCTGGCTTACGACTCGTTTGCGACCCCGACCACGCTTCGCTCTCCCAGCCCCGGCTACCGACCAGTTTTTCTGTCCCTGACACCGCCATGGCCCGCGACGGAAGATCCACCTCCGTTTTCGGATCACAGTCCGAGTCCGAGAGCGACTTGCCTCCCGCACCTAGCAAGCACCGGATCGTGGGCGCAGCCCTTCCTCTTTCTTTTAATTAAACTTGTGGTAAACGTTACGCAATTGTGTCCTGTTTCCGTTCTGGTCCTGACATATACACTGTTAGTGTACAAGATCTTATACAGTTTTATATACACCCTTTCATCTGTTCGTAGACATTGTGACGTATCTGGTGGGCATGGCTTAACTTCCAGGACAAAAGCCAGAGCGAGACGATATGGCAACAAGCATACGCGCTAAAAAATTAGCTTTTCGTCATCAGAATGAATGGCTTGGACGTTGCTGCTATTTGTCGTCATGTTGTGTGTTTGGGTGCCAGAAACGGAGAAAAGACCTTAGTGAATGTAATTTTACACGATCCCAGCGGACAATCCTTAGCATAAAACTAGCAGAAACGAAAGCTTGGTTTACTCAGTATTTTGAACAGCGCGGTGTGTTGTTTTGCCTCTAGCTTCATCTGTAATGTCACTGTGCCATAAGCTATTTGTCAAAGACCAGGAATGGCGACGGGACCCAACTGCGTTCGTTTTACTCTGTTTTTATTTGGAAGGAAAAAAGGAGTTGCATCCACGATCCGATGATCATCGGTCACGGGTAGCAGACAGCTGGAACACGGGAGTGGCACTTTCCTGTCGGGCGAAGGTAGTCGTTGACAGCGAGAACAAACAGGTCGATGGCCGGGGTAGAGGAGCAAAGACATAAACAGGTCCAGAAAAGAGGTCGGCAACAGGAATCAGACCGAAAACAGGGCAGGATAGAGTCGGAGAGTCACAAAAGCTTGCCTAGCTGGGAGCATAGGTTCGCAGACGATCTGACGGGTTCTTTCAGGAAGACGAGAGTTTAAAAAGAGTCCAACAGCCAATCAGGTTGCGTGGCTGTTGGCGCCAACGGGGCAGCCACAGGTGCCCCTCATCAGTAATCATGACAAAATGAAAGGGGTTGGATGAAAAACACTATTTTGTAGGGGTACGCCTTACAATGTGCTGGCCTCATTTGGTACCGTAAATTCCGGACTATAGAGCGCACCCGATTATAGGCCGCACCCACCACATTTTAAGAGGATAACCGCTTTTGCACTTACACAAGCCGCAACTGTGCATAAGCCGCATGCGCCCACATTAAAACATGTAACACAACCACAAAAGTAACCGAAACCCGACTTCAAGTCCAGCGATTGTAACTGAATATAAAGTACACAGTCCAAAAACCATAGCCAGCAAAATGAACGGAAAATGATACCGATAATTAAGGTTTGATGCAGTCCTGCAGAGTCTGGGTCCCGTTGAAAGTAATCCATGGAAAAAAATTCTATATTTCCAAAGGTAAGGGTGGGAAAAATATATATCCACTATTGTCCGCTGCGTCCAAAAACACGTCTCACCTTTACTCCACTTCCCGTCAGCCCCCGTTGTTTTCGCCCCTTCTTTGTGATTCACCCGTGTAAAACATATCAGAATAAGTCTCTAAAATAAATACATTACAAAGATATAGAGTTGCGAATACATATTATACATGGTTACACATATTTACAAAGAAAGACGGTACACCAAGAGAGTTTTCAAAGCTTTAATAATAATAATATCAATTTCATCCAAAACCGTGACTGTGACAGGTAGCAACACGCTACTAGCAACACGCTCGCAAAACAGCAAACGGGTCTGTCAAAAAAATATACCGTACTTTTAAAAATCACGGTAAACCGTCCTCATCTTCCTCCTTATAACTGACGCCGTCAAAGTCGTCTTCCTCAGTATCGGATAGAAACTTTGTCATATAGACGTCGTCCCACGTTCCCTTAATCCAAAACACGCTAGCAACACGCTCGCAAAGTAAAGTTTACGTGCAATAGCTCTGTTTCCTTCTTAATCGGATTGCTCGATTGCTTTTAGCTTGAAAGCTGCGTCATTTGCCTTTCTCTTTGCAATTTGCATGATGAGGGTAAGTTTACGCTAATTTCATTTGTGCAAAAGCTAAGAAGTTGCAGTCTTCCTCGGCGCATTTATTCCAGCGGTCTAAATCTTACCTTTTGTACTCGAGCGCCGCTGGCGGCTTTTAGAAAAGTTACATAAATTGGCCGCATCACTGAATAAGCCGCAGGGTTGAACGTTTGGGGAAAAAAGTAGCGGCTGATCGTCCGGAATTTACGGTAATCTGTTTATTGTACATTGTATTGACTGTTCAAAGAGTTCTTCAAGATCTTTTATCGTTTGTGTCTTCTCGTCTTAACTACCTTGATAACAGATTGCCTAGTTCTAAGCCGTGACATTCTCTACTTCATCGAGTGGGTTTTGAAGGTCAAAGCACGCGTGTTCGGCCATTGCAAAGTGCACAGGAATGATGCAAAGATGACCGTCACACTTGACACCAGACTGTTTCCTCTTATCTCCCCACACAGACCTGAGAAAAAACTTTGAGCGGGACCCTCAGGGGAAGGAAGTGCCAATCAATGGGATGATCGTTCTGCACTGTCGCCCTCCGGAGGGAGTGCCTGCAGCGGAGGTATGACGGACACTCCTCTTCTGAAAGACGAGAAGCGAATACTCCCTCTGAGCAGAACGGATGCGAATCAAGGCTCTGGCGTTATTCATCTAGATTAAACTCGGAGAAGCCAGCAGTCGATGGCGACGTCCTTTCCGCTTCCTGTGACCTTTTGAAGATTGATATACTTGTTTGATGCCGCCGGTACCGATACTTGAAAGGAAATCAAAATGTTTTCTTTACAAAGATTGAATCAGCAACGGTAGATAACTTGAAACCAAACTGTGTTAAATGCCAGGACTGTGCTGAGAGGTGAGTGTTGGAAGCACTCTTAGACTTTTGGAAGTGACTCAGCTAGGGGGTGACGGCAAATGGAAAATTGTTCTGACGACATCGTGTTTCGTCCACTTTCACGTGGGTACAATTTTTCTGGGCTAGATAAGTAGTTTAACATGTTTATGGGCCTGCGATTGGCTGGCAACCAGTTCAGGGTGTCCCCTGCCCACTGCCCGATGATTGCTGGGATGGGCTCCAACACCCCCGCGACCCTACTGAGGATAAGCGGTGTAGCTAATGAGATGAGATGAGACATGTTTATATAGTACATGTGTTTCGTTATATCATATATATTGTTAATTAACATTTGTGAGATACTGAGTTGCTCGACATGAATGAGGTTTATTATAAAAAAAGTTCAAAAATGAAGTCGTTTGGACGTTCACTGTAGAAGGAAAAAATACATGCAAATATAGTAGAATAATACATGTTCTTATACAAATTATTAATTCATTTTCTGCATTAAATTATTGTTGGTACTATACTGATTAAAAGGGATCACCACAAACCTGTCTTTTTTCATTTTCTCCTTTTATACTTCCTTTTTTTCTTAACTTCTTTATACGACAATAACGATTCATAAAATAATGCATCAAAGCAAGTGAGCCGTTTGAGAGTCGGCTCTCTTTAATGAGTTGAGCCGAAAAAGCCAATTCTCTAAATGTAGACGGACTTCCTTTCGCTACATAACTACCACATCAAATCCGAGGCAGCAGATGCATGCGCACAGTAGCATCAAACCGCTCGCTTCGTTTGCAACGTAAAAAAAACGATACCACGATAGAAGCTACCGCGGCGAACTCGTTTTACCGTTCCGTCATAGTCAGTGTAAACCGGACGGTACCCATAATTGACAACTTTGTGTTTTACCGTACATATTTCCTTGTACGTCGTACACGTCTTAAAATGCATAATAAACGTACTTTGTACGGCAAAAACGTACAGGTTGACAGGTATGTATCACATTCAAAACTTCCCTTAGTTCTGTTTTAGATACCTTCTTTCTGCGTACTTACTGTAGTAATGACACTGAAGCTTTGACATTGATTGAAGTTTTCCCCTTACATCTTGCATACATTCTAAAAAAGGAAAATAGTGTTGTTGTATGTATATATATATATATATATATATATATATATATATATATATATGGGTATAGGATATAGGATATAGGGTTGAACAACTCTCCCTATGAGCTAGTATATAGTTACTATAAACACAGTACATTTAAAGCACTCAAACATTTAAAGCACTCAAAATGATTTGAGTTTTATTAAATAAGCACAGTACAATACAAATTTCATAGTTCAAAAATTAAATGTGAATATTTATCATACAATGGTTTTAGAAAAGAAGTCAAGAGACTCGCACCGAAAAATAAGCAATGAGACGAAAATACAAATATAACAATGTCAACATGACGACTATAATACCATCTTATTTCATAATAGTCAGAAAATTAAGTCGTGGACTGACAGGAAGCCAGAGGCTGATGAGATCAATACGAATTGCCCGGGCAGATATCGGACAGATGGGGTCGATACCAGACAGGACGGGACAGACAGGATTGATATCAAAACATGATATCGAATTTAAACAGGACAAACTAGACGGGAACGAAACTGGAAACCGATATCAAACAGGACAAAATAAACTGTAACAATACCGGACAGGAAATACCAACAGGAAACAGGACTGAGTCAAAACCCACGTCTTGCGGAACACAGGTTCGTTGATGGACTGACAAAGGGTGAGTGAGAGCACTGACCTTAAATAGAAGGGAAGCCGATTGGTCAACGAGCCGCAGCTGGTGCCACACGGGTGGGGCCAATTGGGCGCCATGGCAACAATAACATTTATCATAGTGATAAAAATCGGAAGACGGCATTGATCACAAGCCAATAATATTATTTCGATCCAAGTATTGTCCACCAAGATTTCACATTTCATTACATGTTGTCTATGTGCTAATTAATGAACTGCAAATACGTGTTGATAATAGTTTTAGCATTTAATTCACCACCTATGGTTAATTCGAATATTCCTCCCAAAGAAAGATAGCATTTAAGCACCATCAGCCTTCCTCTGTGACATTTTAAATACCACATTTAAAATGTCTTAGAGAAAAAAGGTCACAGGTCTTTGTCAATTGAAATGTCAAATGTCTACTCTATACCTGCTCCAGTGACCATAAGCCTGGCTATTTAAAATATATGTCACAGTTTTTAGATTCAGATTAGTCCCGGACCCTGCACTGTATAAAGGATTCAACGTGGAAATGGAAGCTGGTGCTAATGCCCATCGCAGTGCAACAGAATACACTGTGCAGATAAATATAGACTCCTAGAAATGCATAGGCCAGGGGTCGGGAACCTTTTTGACTCAAAGAGCCATAAAATCAAAATATATTAATTTTATTTTGGGAAAGAGCCACACCATATATTATGAGACTCATCTCATCTCATTAGCTGCACCCCTTATCCTCAGTAGGGTCGCGGGGGTGCTGGAGCCCATCCCAGCAATTTACTAAATTGCTAAACCCGCGCCCCAGACAAAAGCTTAGTCTTCAGCACATTTATTTTTGATGATTTGAAAAGAGAATAATGCCAGAGCCCGTGTCCCAAAATCAAAAAACATATCACTTTAAACTTGTCTCTGTCTTGCAATTACTCAAGATCGGTTAAACTCATTTTGACCCTTTTTTTTCATACATATTGGTTTCGAAACCAGATGCAAGCAGTTGTTTTGTAAAAACGTCACAACATTCTGCAAACAAGGAGCCTGATTTGTTTACCTTTGGGGCAGACGGCGTAGGGCGAGAGATGGGAGGGAGTGCTTGCACTTTTTGCATAGCTCCACCCATCCCTCCCACTCACCCAATCAAATAACTTTAAGTTCTCTTCCGGTGTTTTGGCGTATTCATAGTTTGTTTTGTGGATTTCATCATAAGGTATCTGAACACTGAACACAGATTATATAGCGAGCTTTTATATAGAGGATTCTTTAGCGTTCTACAGCCAAAACGTTTTTGTTTTTTTGTTTTTTTTGTGTGACACCTTGACTGTAAATTGTAAATGAAAAACGTGCCCTATATATTCTGCGAAGTACTGCTTCTATATTCAGTTTTGGTTTGGCTTTGCGTGTATCTGAACAGGATTAATGGCTCAAGTTTTCAACGAGATGGAGAACATTTGCATGCCATCAAATTTCTCTCTGAGCCACAGGTGCTCATAGAAAGAGCCATATATGGCTCGCGAGCCATAGGTTCCCGGCGCCTGGTATGGACGAAAATCACAACCTCACATGCAATGTTCCCTCTAATTTTCCTTACGGGTCTGAGCGTTAACACAAAGTCGGTGAGCAACGCTTGAAACAACAGTGAGCAACCATAATCCCCAGTGTGGCAAGATAATTAATTATCAAACATGTCCAAAACTTGACATCAAGTTACATTTTGCTGAGTTTCCGGCAATGCAAAGTTATTTTTCTCTTTTGAATGAATTGACTCATATACTATTGCAAAGGTTGTACGGCCTACAAATGTCGTTTGTTCTTAGAATTCTTTCACAAGATATCCATTTCTTTTTATTTCCTGTTATATTTTGTCGCAGAATATTAACATTTTTGGGGGCTTATTTAGTCGGTTGTAAGATACAAAACTGTATTTAATCACATTTTTTAGTGGAAGTACAATGTTGGGAACAAGATTCACTTGATATAATTGGAAATTATTTGAATGCAACACAAACTTTTTCTTCTTTTTTCTGTGTTTTGTTCTACTTTTTTGTTACTTTTTTCTTTTTGTTCTCCATTTACTTTTTGCATACATTTCTTTCTTTTCTTTTTTTCTGGCTTTTGTTCTAAATTGTTCTTCTTTTTTTCTCTTTGTTTCTTTATTTTCTCAGCTTTTCACTACTTTTTCATTTTGGTATTTTTTTCTTTTTTGTTCTATTCCCCTCTTGCTTTATGTCATGTTTTGCATAATTTTACATAATATTTGGTCATGTTGGGATTAAAGAAGCAAAAACAACCTGAAGAGCCGTTTAGGACTCAAAAGAGCCGGTTCCTTTTAGTGAGCCGAGCCGAAGAAGCCGCTTCTCTACTAACTTTACTCAACTTCGTTCGACTTGACTTCAAAATACCGCATTTAGGACACAACGTCAGGGGAACCCGTGCATTTTTACCTTCATGCACTGTAACTTTGACTTAAGTCGCTTCTTAATAAGTAATTTTGAGCCCTGATTTTTGTGCGCCGGCTAGATTTTCTTGTGCGCTGAGAATGTGCGAGCAGTGCGCAATTGCGCACGCGTGCTGCTTAGAGGGAACACTGCTCACATGTAGTCCTTTGCCAACACAAATGAGTCCGGGCCACAAGAGATAGGAGTGAATAATGTAGAGTTCAATATCCTTCAGCCCAGTCGATTTTAGCGCAACTGGTTTCATGAAAGATTGAGATGGTGTTGAGCGTAGGACTGTCAGGTAAGATTGCTGCTACAGGGTGACTGCTATACAACGGAGGGACTTAACAAATAAAATGTGCTTTGGAAGCATGGACTTTTTGTTGTGAATTATTGACAATGTTGGCTAGGAAGCTGGGGTGCGGAAATTTCCTCTGAGGTCAGTAAAAAACACCTTTTATGTCCAAAATACTACAAATTAAAATTTCCCTTACGGGCTTAATAAATAAGACATACAAATAGAAATGGGTGTGTTCACAGAGCATTGCATTAGATAATTCGCATTTATCTATCTATCTATCTATCTATCTATCTATCTATCTATCTATCTATCTATCTATCTATCTATCTATCTATCTAGACATCTATCTATCTAGACATCTATCTATCTAGACATCTATCTATCTAGACATCTATCTATCTAGACATCTATCTATCTATATATCTATCTATCTATCTAGACATCTATCTAGACATCTATCTAGACATCTATCTAGACATCTATATATCTAGACATCTATATATCTAGACATGTATCTAGACTTCTATCTATCTAGACATCTATCTATATAGACATCTATCTATATAGACATCTATCTATCTCTATCTAGAGATCTAGCTATCTATCTATCTAGACATCTAGATATCTATCTATCTATCTAGACATCTAACTATCTATCTAGACATCTATCTATCTATCTATCTAGACATCTATCTTTCATACTTCCCTTTATTGCTTATTAACAGGATGGCCTTGGGGTGCTGTGTTGTAGTTTAGCAACGGCGGAGTGGATGACGTCACACGCTAGGCCAAAAGTTTGACGTCCCTGGAGCAGATGGAAATCTTTGTGCCTAGGGTTACACCACCTGGTGTTCACGTAGATAGCGAGTCCGCCTTCTCTCCGCTTCCCGCAGGCTTTTGTGTCTCTGTCTGCCCTAACAGCGCTGAAGCCGAGTAGCTCCACGTTAGCGTCCAGGATGCTAGGTGGAGCCACGTTTCCGTAAAACACAGTAAACTGCACTGCCTGTACGCTTTGATGTTTTTCACCACCAAAGCCACTTTGTCGGTCTATTTGGTAGAGAATTCACATTTACCATGATTACGGACGGTACCGAAGACTTATAACGCCACTAGCCGCTTAGCCTTAGCTTCGGCTCTTCACGCCGGCACGAGAATTCTTCAGGGCAAGGATTCAATTCCTCGAATAAACAATTTTTTGTGCGTTAAAACCCATAACGATAGGATAGAAAGTAATCCAAAGTGTACCGTATTTTCCGCACTATATGGCGCACCGTGTTATAAGGCGCACCTTCAATGAATGATATATTTTAAAACTTTTGCCATACATAAGATGCACCCCATTATAAGGCGCTATAAGTGCATGCTGGTTTAAGATCAGGTAATTGTGCAATTTTGTAATTGTAATCCTGTGCAGTCCTTCGAGACATTTTTGTGATTAAGGGCTATTTACGGTAAATAAATGTGACTTGACTTGACTACAGTAGAGAATGTAGTTACGTTATGCAACCTCTAGATGTTGCCACGCTAAAGGGAATGTCAACAAAACATCAAAAAGGTCAAACTTTATTGTTAACAAACGAAGTCAGCTGGCAGTTGCTGTGAAACAGTAGTTCGAGTACGGATGGATAGATTGCATCTTTTCATAAAACGAAAGCACCAAGTAGGACCACCCCTGAATTCTTTAATATTGAGTTCCTGTGCCAGCGCTGTTGCCTTCATACGTATAGTTATCGTACTGACACTTCTGCTTGCCGCTCTTTGTTGAACAACCCACTGTTCAAGTGTCTCCTCTAACTCTGGCCATCTTGCTTTATTGCCACGGAAACTTTGTTGAGTTTTCCTTACTTGGCGGAGCTTATCTTAATCCTTTCTCCACTTCCGTACCATCGATTCATTTATGTTTAACTCTCTCGCTGCCGCTCTATTGCCGTGTTGTGCTGCGTGACTGATCGCCTTGAGTTTAAACTCGGCGTTGTACGCGTGTCTCTTAACAGGAGCCATTTTTTTATACAAATGCACGTATGAAAGAGAATCGTTGTTTAATATTTCCCAGTATGCACAGCGCGAAAAATGGAGTCGGCGGCTGTTTCTCGTAGTTGCGAGACCTTGCGAATTTAATATTGAGCCATATATAAGGCGCACTGTGTTATAAGGCGCATGGTCAGCTTTTGAAAAAAAATTAGACTTTTAGGTGCGCCTTATAGTGCGGAAAATACGGTAGTTGTCAAACAGGACGAAAAACACCGAAGATAGAAGCAGACAATTAAAACAATAAATCACAAAAAGAGTACTACATTACGTAATCATTACATGCATACTTGCCAAGACTCCTGATTTAAGATACAATCCCCCAGATCTCCTGCTTTCCTTCCAATCAGTCTTCTCTAATTATAATCTCCCACATTGGTTAGTGTTGAACCCCCCCTCCATTCCAGTCTCATAAATGCCCCCAGTTGCTGCTTCAGCTACTTTTTTGTTACATATCGGTAGTTCCTACCTAATAAAGGGAACTGCTTTTGCCTGTTGTGATTAGATGTGGTGGCTTATTTGTGATTATTTCATTTTTGTGTTGTGGAACTTAAACCAACCTCCCTCCCACGCTCACAAGGAGCAGGGATATAAAAACGAAGCAGCTCTTTTTACTGTCGGGAAAGGAGTACACTAGAACTTTGCATAATGAGATTCCTTTGAGGTGAATCTCTGAAAGTAAGCGTGAACCCAACAGCCGAATGGGACTGTCGCTTTTTCATGAAAAGTTTTTAATCTAATAGGAATTCTCATCTTCAGCAATGGTTCAAGTAGTCTGTAAAAGCATTAAAAAGTAAAGAAAATGTCAGGACCAGAACGGAAACAGGACCCACTCGCGTAGCGTTTCTCACAAGTTTTATTAGAAGAAAAGGAAACGGTTGCACCGCCCACGATCCGGGGATTGCTGGACACAGGAAGCAGGTCGCTCTGAAGTGGGACTTCTGTGGCGAGCGATGGCGGTGTCGGGAACGGAAAAAACGGGTCAGGAGTAAGTCAATGTAATAATTGTATCAGGGTCCAGAAAATCAAATTACAACGGGAATATATGGTCATCGATGCATATGTCAAGACCAGAACGGAGACAGGACCCACTTGCATTACGTTTCTCTCTTTATTGGAAGAAAGGAAAGGGTTGCACCCACGATCCGATGATCGCTGGATGCGGGAAGCAGGTGGGACGTGGCGAGCGATGGCGGTGTCGGGAACAGAAAAAATCGGATCAGCAGCCGGGACAGGAGAGCAAAAACGTGGTCGGGATCGGAAAACAAGTCAAAGCCAGGAGAGGAGAGTAAACGTGGTCAGGAACAAGAAACAGGTCGAAGTCAGGAAACAGGCGGGCGCAAAAACAGGTGGGAGCTAGGGTCGAAAAAGCTTGCCTAGAGTACACTGAGGTTTGCAGACGGACTGACAACAGGTAATAGACGTGGGTTTTAATAGTGACGGGGAGCCAATCGGAGTCCGATATAGTTGGCGCCAAAGTGATCAAATCGGTAATCTTGACATATAATGTTTTGTTAGTATGTAGTATTAACTTTATTGAAAGATCCTTTCTTTGTGGTGGTCAGGAGTCAGTAAGACCTAACACCTTCAGTTGTCCCAATTCCTAACACAACATAAGGGTTAGATACAGCCAGTATTTGGTGTTATGTACAACATTTGATTTTGCGAGAATTCTGAATAAATCGTTGCATGAGTAGTAACAAAACTAGCCCCGTTTGTTATTCATCATTTTGAAAAAAACCCAATTGGAAGGGTCAAAGCAAAAGCAATGTCCATCCATCCATTTTCTGCATTGCTTATCCTCAGTAGGGTCCCGGGGGGACGAGCAATATAGTGACACAAATATATGTATTTTTCGCAATTACATTTTTTGTCATTGTTGCCATGGCGCTCAACAGGTCCCCGCCGTGTGGCGCCAGGTTCTGTCACGGTTGCCACGGCGCCCAATTGGCCCCGCCCATTGACACCAGCTGAAACGCGTTGACAGATTGCTGCCGGACTATTTAAACGTGGTCTTGTGAGTTGCCTGGTGTCAGAGCGTCTGCAAAACTCCTGTTAGACTCTGTGTGCTATGCAAAGCCCTGTGAATCTCCGTTTTTGCCTGTGTTTTGATCCTGTTTTATTTTCGGCCCGATCTGTTTAATTTTGACCATTCCCTCATTCTGATTTCAATTTACTTCCACGACCATCAATCCCCTGGATCGAGTTGCGCTCATTCCTCCTCTCCCCAATAAACTGTGGGTACGTTACGCAATTGGGTTCTCATTCCTGTTTCCTGTACTTGTTTGTGACATTTTTTACACTAAATATTCATGTGAGTCAACATAATCAAATCCATGGTAGCTACTTTCACGCTCCAAACGTGAGCATTGTTGCCGTGTATCATGTGTTCATAAATTATGAGTGTACATTGCATACCAGGAGTATAGACGTACCATTGTTCCTGTGTCTCATGTGTTTATAAATTATGTGTGTACATTGCATACCTTAAGTATAGACATACACAATATATATTAATGTAAATACAAATGTGGTAATTTATATGTAAAGCAAATAAAAGGAAAATGTTTCAGGGAAAACAACATACTCACCTGAGACAACGACACAAAAATGCACATTTTAGAGGGCAACAAAACATCGATACCACTAGTGATCAAAATGACATATGTACATATGTAACTACGGTGTACCCGTCCCACCAGGGATCCACATTCAGGCTGGACTGGATGATGAGGCTTTTATTCCAGTTACGTTAGCAGCGCGCTGGAGACTGCGATGAGCGACACAACATACACACACCAGGTGGTTAGCACCTCCACTGGTTCTCAACATCGTTAGCAGCGCGCTGGAGACTGCTCACAATATCAAATAAATAGTTTTCTTTTCAGTTGACATACAATACAGTCAGGGTTGGGTAGGATTACTTTAACATTCATCATTTGATTCATATTTAGTTTCTTTTGTCTTTTACCAGCTCAGTAGCCTAGATGGTAGTGTGCCCGCTTTGAGACTGGGAGGTCGCTGGTTCGCCCCTCGGCCGAGACATACCTAATTGGTATAATGGCGGCGCCCTCTGTTGGCTGCGGCTGCATCGACTCGCTACAACGGGTCAGGTGTATCGACATTTCGTTCTGTGTACATTGTTACAAAGAATGACAATACAAAGGAAATTATTATTATTATTATTATTATTAGCATATTTGGTATTGGAGTAATCGAAAAGTAATTGAAAGTAATCCAATTAAAGTAACCCTACCCAACCCTGCCTACGAGGGAACGAACCAAATCAGTGTTTCCCTCCATATATATTCTGTTTAACCTCCAGACTGCCATAGCACCACTGAGACACTGATAGCCCCAGCTACTTACTCTACCTGCTTCTATTTGGTTGATTTTTTTTTTCTTTTTTTTGTACGGGCGCACTTGGACATAGTGAGTTAAAGCTTCTGCAGGAATTTGTGTTGGTGAACTGGCTGATTGGGTTCAGGGAGAATCTATCTTGTGGACACACTCTGTCTCCTCAGGTTTACCTCTCCGACTGTATCATCGGCATCCCCTAGCCACTGGAGAACACCGGCCCGATAAATTCGCGTAATCCACAAAATGTTTGTCAGCAATCAACATTTAGTGACAGGACATGGAGAGTTTATGCCAAAGGGGAAGCAATCATGCTAAATTGTAACCCTTGACTCAGCATGACTCAGAAGAGATTTGTCCAATTATGCTGGAACTGAGTCCCCTTGACAGCAAACGGCCATTTGGTTTAAAGGGACAAACACACAAAGTGGGGGGGAAGAAGGTCTTGATCATTGCCCTCCTAATTTTCACTGATGGCTTCAGTGTCACTTATAATAAAACCTTTCTGTCCTCTTTGAGGAAACACGTTTCAGAACATATCATCAGCAAATGTCATCTGAATGAATCGTGGGTGTTTTGGTGTGTCAGTGGCTAGCAAGACTGAGCTAATGCAGCTGTTGGGGATTGAATTTCATTGCATCGGATTGATATTATGAAACAGTACACTCTCAGTACAATATATATAATCTCAAATGAAAACATTCATAGCTCATTTAAACATTACAATCTCAACCGCTGTGAATTGCTAGCCATGAAGAAAAGTACCTCTAACTACATAGTACATGCTGGTGCAATTCCAATCAAGAAGAATGTGATTGTATGGCATCCAATGTTCCCGGTAATTTTCCTTATGGGTCTGAGCGTTCACACAAAGTCGGTGAGCAACGCTTGAAACAACAGTGAGCAAGATAATTCATTATCAAACATGTCCAAAACTTGACATCGAGTTACATGTTGCTGAGTTTCCGGCAATGCAAAATGATTTTTCTCTTTTGAATGAATTGACTCATGTACTATTGCAAAGGTTGTACGGCCTACAAACGTCGTTTGTTCTTACAATTCTTTCACAAGATATCCATTTTTTTGTATTTCCTGACATATTTTGTCGCATAATATTAACATTTTGGGGGCTTATTTAGTCGGTTGTAAGATACAGAACTGTACTTAATCACATTTTTAGTGGAAGTACAATGTTGGCAACAAGATTCACTTGATATAATTAGAAATTATTTGAATGCAACACAAACTTTTTCTTCTGTTTTCCGTGTTTTTTTTTCCACCTTTTTTAAAATTCCTTTAAAAAAATCTCATCGTGTTTATTTTTTTTCGAGCTTGTTTTCTATTTACTTTCTTCCTACATTTCTTTCTTTTCTTTTCTTCTGGCTTTTCTAAATGTTTCCTTCTTTTTTTCTCTTCCTTTTGTTTCTTTTTTTCTCAGCTTTTCACTACTTTTTCATTTTGATATATTTTTTTCTTTTTTGTTCTATTCCCCCCTTCCTTTAAGTCATCTTGTGCATAATTTTACATAATATTTGGTCATGTTGGGATTAAAGAAGCAAAACAACCCGAAGAGCCGTTTAGGACCCGAAAGAGCCGGTTCCTTTTAGTGAGCCGAGCCGAAGAAGCCGGTTCTCGACAAACTCTACTAACTTTACTCAACTTCGTTCTACTTCCCTGACTACTTAAATGCTGTCTATTAGTCGCCTGGTGTCGGAGCGTCTGCGAAACTCCTGCTAAACTCTGTTATGATATGCCAAGCCCTGTGAATCCCCGTTTTGCCTGTGTTTTTTTGCTCTTGTTTTGCCAAGCCCTGTGAATCTCCGTTTTTCTGCCTGTGTTTTGCTCCTGTTTTGTTCTCACCCCAATCTTTTTGATTTTGACCACTTCCTCTTTCCGATCTATCTACTTCCGCAACCAACGATCCCCGGATTGGGTGTGCTCTCATTCCTCTTCCCCCCAATAAACTGTGAGTAACGTTACGCGATTGGGTTCTGCTTCCTGTTTCCTGTCCTGGTCTTGACAAAAGATGCCTTGAAAATGTAAATACATAAAAATGAAAAAGGGTTTTTCTTACGGTGCTTTCGTGAGATCTCATCCATTGCTTAGCCTAAATACCTTACCATCAGATTCCAGAGCACTTTTGACTTCTCTCAAAATCGGATAGAGACAAATTTGAAATATCACACAGTTATCTCCAAATCAAGATTGACTTCACTACGCGTGGCACAGGTAATGGCCATTTTTAAAAGGAGAGGACCTGGGCACCTATTTGGAGGCCCAAGGCAGGTCACCTTCAGATAAATCGCATGGTTGGATGACTCGATGTTCTACAAATCTCCTTGAAACGCCGTTCTCAAGGTTGACACTGAAGACCATATTTAAACTGATACAAATGTGCCCATTCAGCATCTCCCTCTCTCTTTCATGGTCTATTTATCACTCTCCATCTCCCTCTATCTCTCTTTATCGCTCTTTGTCTGTCTTATACAGTGTTCATTTTACCTGTGAAAAGTGATGGGTCCCGGGGACTCGCATGCTAAAAAATCTATGGGTCCCAACAGAGATCTATGGGTCCCCAAAATTTAGTGTTATCTAGGTTGACATTGTAAATCGGCGACAAAAAAAGTGGTCGCCGGCGCCCTCTGTTGGCTGCGGCTGCATCGGCTCGCTACAACGGGTCAGGTGCAATCGACATTTTGTTCTGTGTACATTGTTACACAGAATGACAATACAAGGAAATTATTATTATTATTATTATTATTATAATATAAATCTATATATTCATTCAGTTTTAATCATCACAGTTTATTCGTAATACAAATCGGTTATCATTTTAAGATTTTTCAATTCACAACAATATTGCACATTATTCAAAATAATATTGCTGACATAATTATATTAATATATATTTTCATTCAGTTTTAATCATCACAGTTAATTGATGATACAAAGCAAGTTATCACTTCAGATTTTCCAATTCATATATTCTTTGTGGTTTGCTGTCCCGCCACAGTTGTAATGCCTTTTTAAGGTCCAATCCATTATCATCCTCCTCATAGCGTAACCCGGAATATATTTATGTGTTGTATTATTTTGTTTATTTTCTTTCGTCGAATCGTTGGCTTCAACACGCGTGTTTTCCTTGCCTTCGCGATCTTTCGAAGAATTTCTCCGCCGTTTTTTCGTGCCGGAATTATTGCCATTGTTATCACTTTCTGCATTAAGTTTCGACTTATTACTGACACTGAAGAAATTACCAATTTTGTGTTGATTTTCACATAATACTCATTTTGGCATACTTAGCCTTCACCTTCCCTTGACGACAACCACCACAACAATGACGTAATCTCGAAACAAAGCGATCTCGTTTGCCGAGATCGGCGTGCAGACGAAAACTCAAACCGCGAGACCAAAACAACAATTGCGGATCTGCCTGACAAAGTTTGGAGTGCGGTAAATCTTTGTTTAAATCGGGTAAAAATATCAGGAAGCCAGAACAGACCAGGAAACCCCAGAGCATTTGTTTTAGTTCTTTATTTAAGGAAGCGTTCAGGGCTTGCGGGAGACGTGATGGCCGTCAGACGTCAGCAGCGGCGCCGGGTAGAACACTTCGGAACGAGTCCGGAATCAAAGTGCAGAAGTCAGGCAGGTCGTGTTTACCGGGGTTGGAGAGGAGATCGAAGCGTGGGTCGGAAACAGGTCGGATCGGAGGCAGGCAGAAACGGGTAAGCAGAGTTCTTAAATAGACGGGATATCAGGAAAAACAGTTACCAAATGTACACTCTGACACTGAACTCTGGGCGCAGCTTGCTTAAGAGAGAAGTGCCAGCCAATCAGAAGTCGCCCACATGATTGCTCCAGGTGATCAGAGTTAGTAATCATGACAAAAAATGACAATTTTGTGTCAAAAAAGTTGCGTCCCGGGGACGCACGTCAACTTGACACTATGCGTCTAGGACGCAGGGACGTGGGCAAACGAGAACATTGCTTATATCAAAACTGCCTGCTGTTAAAATACACAAGTAAAGAGGCAGTTTGAATTCATAAATGATTGTTTCAAACTACAGTGGAACCTCGGTTCTCGACCATAATCCGTTCCAGAACCCTGTTCAAAAACCGATTTGGTCGATCACCGAAAATCGTTTTTCCCATTAAAAGTAATGTAAAATCATTTTAATCTGTTCCTTGAAGGCTTACCATGAACGTAAACATGAAGCTAACCCAGGCTAATCGTACGTTCGCGTTAGCGTAATCTTCCGTACGAAAGATTACGCTAACATGAACGTGTAAAAATAAAAAAATCAGGTCGTTTACACGTCATTTAGCACCGGGGTCTTCACAACAATTGGTGAGCGGTTAAACGATAAAGAAAAGATTTATGAATAGGATTTCTTACCTTTGTGGTGGTCTGCAGAAGCTATGCTCTATTCCCTCGAAAGAAGGGAAACTCGCACATCTTCTTCATATTTTGCTATTATTTCTTTCTTAAATGCAATAGTTGTACGCACTACTCTTCTTTTTTCACCTGTAGCAAATTTGCTGCTTGCACCGACCTTCTTCCGAGGCATAATTAGGGGTTAAAACACTCCGTTCACCGATATTAAAAACGAAAGCAAAAAGAAGTGCGCGGTCACGTGACAACAGTTCTTCACGAGGGGTGGGGGCAATCTACACCCGTACGCCGCTCATCATCGCCCCTAGCATACCGGCGTTCGAACTCCGATTTTTGGAACGAAAAGCAAAGCAAGAATTTCTCGAAATTTTTGGTCGAACCGAGAGGTGTTCGAAAACCGAGGTTCCACTGTACACGTAAAAGTGAAATACAATAGAAATAGGCCACCTGTAAGGATGCCACTCCTGATGATATCTACAGTGACTGATGACTTTAATCACAAACTAATTAGGTACTGTCACAGGGTACGTTCTATCTTCATTTTCACATCTACAAGCCAGCAAAGAAATCCACTGCTAATTTACACCGTCGAAGGCTTTCTTAATCATCATGGAAACTGAATTTTGGGCGCAAAGGAATATATATTTGTCACACCTCCCGTTTCCTATATCTCAAGTCTCGCAGCAGGTGTTAATAGAAAAACAAAACAAAGTGCATGGGGAAAACATGAAAATGTGACAAATCTATTGCTATGATGTTTATTATCATTTTATTCATGTCGGTGTATAGTATAATTCATCATCCCCTGGCCACGTGTGTCATTTCTATTTACTCAGCGCATGCACGTCCCAAGGCACTTACTATTTACATCTCGACATAATTTGAAGGGTAGTTTGTATACATCCGTCAGCCCCGGCAGTCCTGACTCACAGAATGCAATTTTCAAATGCAATGATGCAGTTATTTTCTTAGAATAGAAGCGGTAAAGATTCACTAAATTTGCAGTTCCAGATACTGTGGTTGCTTTCTTTGTTCTAATAATTTGCTGCAGTACTTACCGTATTTTCCGCACTATAAGGCGCACCTAAAAGCCTTTATTTTTTTCAAAAGCTGACCATGCGCCTTATAATACAGTGCGCCTTATATATGGATCAATATTAAGTCGCAAAGTCTTGCAACTAAAGCAAGCAGCTGCTGAAGATTTTCCCCCGAAGGCGAAGTCGTCCGTGGTGTATGCTGGGATTTATATACCGGCGTTTCATTTCCTAACCAATGTGTCAATCATCATTTGAATCAGTCACTATTGGCTAGAGTTATTTGGAGGAAAAGGGGGCTGATCCTTTTTATCATTTACAGGCTCTCATAGGGTAAAGGGGCAAAACAAAGCCTGCAATTGGCCGAAAAAGATGAATGTGAATCACACGTTGGGTTGCACTACGGCATAGAGAAAACATTTTTTACTATTCTATATTTGTAACTATGTGGACTATGTCTGGACTATGTGTAATGTAAGAACATTCGTTTGTGTCCGGCAACTCTGTTTGACCCTCACACCAACCCAACCCCCCCCCCCCCCCCCCCATCCCCCCCCCCCCCCCCCCCCAGCTCAGTCTTGCTAGCCACTGACACACCAAAACACCCACGATTCATTCAGATGACATTTGCTGATGATATGTTCTGTAACAGGTAAAAAGGAAAGAGATAAAATTGGTACAAGATAAAAACAATCAGCAGGTGTGCAAGTTAGTGGGCAGTCATGAGTGTTCATATATTGTCTTACCGGGTGTGAAGAGAGTTGAGCTGTCTCACTGCCTCGTGATAGAAGCTGTTTGTGTGACTAGTAGTGTGGGAGATTAGGCTTCTGTATCTTTTTCCAAAAGACACGAGGCAGACGAGAAAGTGTGCTGGTTGGGTTTCGACGATGGATATGGCTTTGTGGGTAAGGCACGTGGTTGTCACTGTTGTCATGGTTGACAGATTGGCTCTCCGTCTGTTTAAGCTTAGTACTCTCACTTTTCCTTTGTCAGTCCATCAACGAGCCTCTGCCGCGCAAGACCTGGGTTTTGATTCGGTTCTGTTTCTTGTTCGTATTTCCTGTCCCATGTTGTTCCCGTTTATTTTGTCCTGTTTATTATCGGTTTCCAGTTTTGTTCCTGTCTAGTTTGTCATGTTTATTTTCGATATCCTGTTTTGATATCAGTCCTGTCTTTCCCGTCCTGTATCGACCCATCTGTCCGATATCTGCTCGGGCAGTTGGTATCGATCTCGTCGGGCTCAGGGTTCCTATCATTCCATGCCAGACTGCTGCCTAACGTGCACCACTCCCCATTTCCCGTAAAATAAAAGGCTTTCTGCACTATGATGTCTATGTTTGCACCAATGCATATGCTGACTATTTTTGCACTATGATGACTTTGCACCAAATGCAATATTGCACAACCGTTACGATACCAA
The DNA here is from genome assembly GCF_059441175.1 of Urocampus carinirostris. Classification (NCBI taxonomy): domain Eukaryota; kingdom Metazoa; phylum Chordata; class Actinopteri; order Syngnathiformes; family Syngnathidae; genus Urocampus; species Urocampus carinirostris. Next base: position 41,816,948 of record NC_142353.1, read on the forward strand.
CGTTATCACGACAACCCTGTATGTAACATCCCACATGCCGACATTTCTTGTGTAAATACCATGTAAATTATAACTATAGCCTTATCCCCCTTGTCTTATAACATTATCTTCTCTGTTCCTTTATCTTCTTGCTCATACCTCACTATGAATGTGTAAAACTGGAGTGTCATGCCCAATTTCGTTGTCACAATATGTTAGCCCATTTGTAGCAATGGCAATAAAGGTATATTCTATTCTATTCTATTCTATTCTTGTGTGAGAAATGTCACGCGTTTGGGTCTTGATCCTGTTCCGCTTCTTGACAGTGGTGTAGATAACTTGCAGGGAAGGAAGCAATCCTCCAATTATTATCTGTTTGGCTTTTCTTACAATGCTTTGTAAAAAGAAAGCTTGCCTATTTATAATGTTAGGCATAAATCATCATATTTTATTTTTAACCACATTTTTGTCTGCCGTTTTTATTTAACTTTTTAACATGTATTTTTTAAGGGAAGTTTTATGGGGCTTGACAAGAATTGATGCCAGGATTTGATACTTTTTGTTTATGGTATCAGTGCATGACATAGTGGTAATTCCAGTATCGGCTACACTATAGTGGCTTTTTTTCCAATAGGTAAATTGAAATTACGTACTGGTTTTTGTTACTTAATTAGGATCGTAGCTTGCTTTAGTTTTGTCCTTGGCAATGCTACTAGCTAATGTGAAAGCTAAAGCTAAAGGATGTACCTTAAAATCCGGACTATAGAGCGCACCTGTTTATAAGCCGCACGCACCACATTTTGGGGATATAGTTCTGTCCTTACACAAGCCGCACCTGTATATAAGCCGCATGTGCCAATATTTAAACATGTAACACAGTCAAAAGTTTAACCCAAACCTGACTTTAGGTGCCGCTATTGTAACTGCAGATATCGTACACAATCCATCCACCACAATCGGCATGATGAACGGAAAATGATACCGGTACTTAGAATGAAATGAAATGAAATGAAATGATCTGCATTTATATAGAATGTAATGCAAAAGCTTTAAAATACAGGTCCCGTTGTAAGTAATCCAATGAAAAAATGTATATTTTCAAAGTTATGGGTGGGAAAAATATATATCCACTATTGTCTGCTGCAACAACAAAGAGATTTAACTCAGCATTACCCCACTTCCCGTCAGCCCGCCTTTGCTCCGCCCCTTCTTTTTGTTTCGCTCGTAGAAAACATATCACAATGAGTCTCTAAAATAAATACATTACAAAAATATACAGTTGCAAATACATATTATACATGGTTACACATATTTACAAAGAAAGACGGTACACCGAGAGAGTTTTCAAAGCTTTAATAATACTAATATAACTTTCATCCCAAACCGTGCCTGTGAAAGGTACCACCATGCTACTCCTAACACGCTCGCAACGCATAAAGCGCAGCTGTTAAAAAAAGCCTGCCTCAATTGCGAAATTCACGTTAAACCGTCTTCAGCTTTCTCCTTATAACTGTCGCCATCAAGGGCGTTTTCCTCATTATCGGAACGAACCTTTGTCATACGGACAATTCAAACGTAATCTAAGAGGATGCAGATGCAGTCTACCTCAGCGCACAATTCCACCGGTCTAAATCTTACCTTTTGTACTTGAGTGCCGCTGGTGGCCGTTAGAAAATTTCGGTATTTTCCGCACTATAGGGCGCACCGGGTTATAGGGCGCACCCTCAAAAAATTGTTTTTGGTCCTATATGTTCCATAGATAAGGCGCACCTGATTATAAGGCGCTACAATGGGAACGTCGACAAAACAGTCAGATGATTCAGTCAAACTGATAACCCCCTTAACATTCCCAAAGCTTGCAAAGAAGCAAATACGTGTCGTAGACACGTGCGGATGCGGTGTCCGTACGATGTCACTCAAATGCATCATTTCAAATATCATTCGGAAGGTTAAAGTCTTGGTATTCAAGAAATGCCAACCATTCCTTAGTTTCTATTTTCTTTTTCGCTTGCAACTTTACTGTGCACATGACAATAAACACTTGGAATTGAGTTTAATTGACTCAACTCATTACAGCAGCATCAAGATCGTTCTAAAACAAGATACCGGGAAAATATATAGCCGCATAGCTCACCTAAGTTCTCACGTTCAATAATGATACGCAATCATGGTCTTCTTACAACCGTGAGTGTAGTAAATCCAGGAGAGTAAAACATGTAAATATTTATAATACAGACTAATGACACATGTTTCATTATGGCGTAGTTTAGCAAGCTTGCTATTCAGTCATCTTTTTCGGCCAATTGCAGGGTTTGTTTTGGCCCTCTAGCCAATCCGAGGCTCCGAATAACTTCAGCCAATAGCGATCGATTTAACGGATGATTGACACATCTTTTTCGGCCAATTGCGGGGTTTGTTTTGGCCCTCTAGCCAATCCAAGGCTCCGAATAACTTCAGCCAATAGCGAACGATTTAACGGATGATTGACACATCTTTTTCGGCCAATTGCGGGGTTTGTTTTGGCCCTCTAGCCAATCCAAGGCTCCGAATAACTTCAGCCAATAGCGAACGATTTAACGGATGATTGACACATCTTTTTCGGCCAATTGCAGGGTTTGTTTCGGCCCTCTAGCCTATCCGAGGCTCCGAATAACTTTAGCCAATAGCGATCGATTCAAATGATGATTGACACATTGGTTAGCCAATGAAACGCCGGTATATAAATCCCAGCATACACCGCGGACCACTCCACCTTCGGGGGAAAATCGAGTCGGCGGCTGTTGCGTAAGTTGCGAGACCTTGCGATTTAATATTGAGCCATATATAAGGCGCACCGTATTATAAGGCGCATGGTCAGCTTTTGAAAAAAATTAAGACTTTAAGGTGCGCCTTATAGTGCGGAAAATACGGTACATAAATTGGCTGCTTCACTGAATAAACTGCAGGGCTGAACATTTGGGAAAAAAGTAGCGGCTTATAGTCCGGAATTTACGGTATTTGCCAATGTTTAAGTGTAGTTTAGTTTAGAACGGTCTGGATAGGTTAATCCACGCTTTGCAACCATAGTAAATAATTCTCATTGCTTATAAGTCTTGAATTTCTTCATGTATCATCGATATGTCGGCTAGCTGCATTACCTACATGTATTAGCGACATAGCTAACATTTTTGCAAACTTTATTTTTCTGAAAATGTACATATATTTTACTATTTCAGAGTGAGTGCAAGATAATTGAGTTAAGTCAATCAACCTGACTAATTTTACTTTATCTCCTTTCCAGGTGGAATGGCTGAAAAATGATGAGCTGGTAGATTCCCAAATCGATGACAACATCGACACAAGAGCGGACCACAACCTGATCATAAATGAAGCTCGTCTCTCCGACTCGGGAAACTACACCTGTATGGCGAGCAACATTGTGGCTAAGAGGCGCAGCGCTACAGCTGCTGTGACGGTCTTTGGTATGTTTCCAGATGTTCCCACCCATCATAAAAACTGTTAAAATGGCATTGAAAAGATGGCAAAATTTGATAGTGAAAAATAATAATAATAATTGGGTGTAAGAGTTGAAAAAAAAACAACTTTTGAGGGTCTACGTCTACGTTTGGGCCACATTCGAAAAAAGCAAACGCTCTCAGGACCAGCACAGAAACAGAACCCAATTGCGTTACGTTTCTCACAAGTTTTATTGAAGGAAAGGGAAAGGACTGCGCCCACGATCCGGTGTTCGCTGGTGGCGGGAAGCAAGTCGCTCTCGTACTCGGATCGTGATCCGAACACGGAAGTGGATCGTCCGTAGCGAGCGATGGCGGTGTCAGGGACGGAAAAACGGGTCAATAGGCGGGACAGGAGAACAAAAACGTGGTCGGAAGCGAGTCGTAAGCCAGGACAGGAGAGTAGACGTGGTCGGGGACAAAAAAAGCCATGGCGCCCAATTGGTCCCCGCCGTATGGCGCAAGGTTCTGTCACGGTTGCCACAGCGCCCAATTGGCCCGCCAAAACTCCTGCTAAACTCTGTTGTAATACGTCAATCCCTGTGAATCCCCATTTCTGCCTGTGTTTTTTGCTCTTGTTTTGCCAAGCCCTGTGAATCTCCATTTTTGCCTGTGTTTTGCTCCTGTTTTGTTTTCGCCCCGATCTGTTTGATTTTGACCACTTCCTCGTTCCGATCAATCTACTTCCGCGACCAACTATTCCCAAATCGAGTGTGCGCTCATTCCTCTTCTCCCCAATAAACTGTGGGTAACGTTCAAGAGTAGGTTCAGCAACCCGTTTCCTGTGCTGGTCCTGACACTTTAATGTACGACTCCAAAATTAATGTATAATCATGCATAATAATACAATGCGTAATAGGAATATGGTGGCCTTATTTCCTTTATTAAGTATTCATTTTCCTGTGTCCTTTGTGCCAAATGAGTTGTCGTGAGTTTTGACAAAGTCTCGTGTAAAGTGGGCTTAAACTAGTTCCACAAAAAGTGTTTCTAAACCAGATGGTATCATGTTTCTTTTTTAAATATTGGTACCGCCGAAAGGGGCGTTTCTTTCTTTCTTTCTTTCTTTGTTCTGCCTAAATAAATGCAGTTTGGAGGGGGAAGGGCCCCCCAGAGTTAGGAGCGCGGCCAAGGAGACGGACGTACAGTATTTTCCGCACTATAAGGCGCACCAGGTTATAGGGCGCACCCCCAAAAAATGGTTTTTGGTCCTATATTTTCCATACATATGGCGCACCGGATTATAAGGCGCTACGATGGGAACATCGACAAAACAGTCAGATAGTTCAGTCAAACGTATTACCCCCTTAACATTCCGAAAGCTTGCAAAGAAGCAAATCCGTGTCTCAGACATGTACGGAAACAGTGTCTGTACGATGTCACCAATCACGGAAGGTTAAAGTCTTGGGATTCAAGAAATGCCAAACATTTCTTAGTTTTCATTTAATTTTTTTGCTGGCAACTGTGTGGACAGCAACGTAAGAATTGTATTGTGCAGGGAAACGGGGTTCTGTACTGTGCATATGACAGTAAACACTTTGAATTGAATTTAGTTTGAAAATAGACTCATCACAGAAATATCAAGATCGTTCTAAAACAAGATACTGGGAAAAAATAAAGCCGCATAGCTCACCTAAGTTCTCTTGCAGCCATCACATTCAATAATGATACGTAACCATGGTCTTCTTACAACCGTGAGTGTGGTAAATCCAAGAGAGTAAAATATTTACAAATACAGAATAGTAAAAAATGTTTTCTCTATGCCGTAGTGCAACCCAACGTGTGATTCACAATCATCTTTTTGGGCCAATTGTAGGCTTTGTTTCGCCCCTTTAGCCTATGCGAGCCTGTAAATGATTAAAAAGGACCGCCCCCTTTACCTCCGAATAACTTTAGCCAATAGTGACTGATTCAAATGACGATCGACACATCGGTTAGGAAATGAAACCCCGGTATATAAATCCCAGCATACACCGCGGACGACTTCGCCTTCGGGGGGAAATCTAGCCGGTGGCTGCTTGCCTTAGTTGCAAGACTTTGCGACTTAATATTGATCCATATATAAGGCGCACTGTATTATAAGGCGCATGGTCAGCTTTTGAAAAAAAATAAGGCTTTTAGGTGCGCCTTATAGTGCGGAAAATACGGTAAGTTCCTCCTCTTCTGGCCCCTCCCCCTCTCCAACTGCCCATTGTAAAAAGTCAAAATGCCTGGTGTATTTTTTCCAGCCTCAGCAACTTGTAAATAGCTCTCCCACAACATGTATGAGTTCCATTTAGACCCCACATCTGGCTTCCACTTTTCTAGCTTCTTCTCCTGCGCTAAGTGGTGGCCTCTAACCTGTCTATTGCCATGAATCAGAGTTACCTTCACAAATAGCCATTGCATGTAATGGCTGTTTCCTGCGGTTCTCCGCTTTTATCTTAATCCCACAGCTAGGAATTGAACGGGCAATTAGGACAGAAGGAGCTCTACATCCACCAGAAGAAATCTAGTGCGCTTATTGTGTTTCGGCCAATTCTTTCCTCAGGCTTCTAGAGGTTGAATTGCCAGAAAATGTTTATTTTTGTGCATGCGCAATGCCTGAGGTCTGCATAAGTAATAACGAGTGCTGTGTTGTTGTTCTGTTTGTTCAACTTTTCTCAGTTAATGGCGGCTGGTCCCTTTGGACCGAATGGTCACCTTGTAACGTGCCATGTGGGCGAGGCGTGCAGAAGAGGTCACGGACTTGCACTAACCCGGCTCCGCTCAACGGTGGAGCTTTCTGCGAGGGCATGTCCGTGCAGAAGATATCATGCAACGCTCTCTGTCCAAGTCAGTTGCCTTGACACATTTTGTCGAACGAAGCTCTCGGGCATTTTTGAAAAACTGAATAGCGGTTCACTTTAGTTTACTTTAGTATCCGTTTTGTCTCAAATTAAGCTACTACCGTAAATTCCGGACAATAGAGCGCACCTGATTATAAGCCACACCAACCACATTTTAAGAGAATAACCACTTTTCTAATTACACAAGCCGCACCTGTATATACGCACCTGTATATAAGCCGCATGCGCCCACATTACATCGTGTGACACAATCACAAGTTTAACCCAAACCCGACTTTAAGTCCCGCGATTGTCACTAAATTTAAAGTACACAATCCAAAAACCACAGTCGGCAAAATGAACGGAAAATGATACCGGTAATTAAGGTTTGATGCAGACCTGCAGATTCCGGGTCCTGTTGAAAGTAACCAAAGGTATAATGTATAATGTATAATTCCAAAGGTAAGGGTGGGAAAAATATATATCCAGTATTGTCTGCCGCGTCCACAAGCACTCACCTTTACCGGTCCCCACTTCCCATCAGCCCGCATTTTTTTCGACCCTTCTTTTTGATTCGCCCGTAGAAAACATATCAGAATAAATCTCTAAAATAAATACATTACAAAAATATACAGTTGCAAATACATATTATACATGGTTACACATATTTACAAAGAAGGACGGTACACTGAGAGAGTTTTCAAAGCTTTAATAATAATAATAATAATAATAATAATTTAATTTTCATCCCAAACTGTGCCTGTGAAAGGTACCAACACGCTACTAGGAACACGCTCACAACGCAGCAAACGTGTCTGTTAAAAATAAACATACCGTAATTGTAAAAATCATGGTAAATCGTCCTCATCTTCCTCTTTATAATTGACGCCATTAAAGGCGTCTTCCTCATTATCGGAAAGAAACTTTATCATATGGACAATTTGTGCACAACCTAAGAAGTTGCAGTCTTCCTCGGCGCATATATATACTACCGGTCTCAATATTACCTTTTGTACTCGAGGACCGCTGGCGGCCGTTTGAAAAATTGCACAAATTGTCCGCATCACTGAATTAGCCGTAGGGTTGAACGTTTGGGAAAAAATTAGGGGCTTATAGTCCGGATTTTATGGTACTACTACTATTTGTGATTGCAACATCTTTTGCTGTCTGGTAATCCTGGAAGGGGGATGCTACATGTGCGGTCCCTTCTCAAGGTTTCTTCATTTTCCTCATGTTGAGGTTTTTGAGTTTTTCCTTGGCCTCATGTAGGTTTTAGATCAGGGGATGATGTAATAATAGTCTGAAAAATAGTCTGTGTAATAACCTGTCCAGCCCTTTGAGACTTTGTGATTAAGGGCTATACAAATAAAAATGACTTGACTTGACTACACCATAGTCTTAGTTTAGTTAAGTTTGGTTCAGTTTTGTGAGATTAGTTTAGTTTGGTTTAATTAATTTAGTCTACTACTCATTGTTTCTCAAATTAAAATGTTAGTCCACGCAAGTCTTAGTTTATTTATGATCAGTTTTGTCTCAATAGTTTAGCTTAGTTACTTTAATATCCATTGACTTAAATTTAACTCCTACCAGACATTATTCTTAGTTTAGTTTAGTTTAGTGTGGTGTCCATTGTCTCAAAATAAACTGCTACTACACCCTAGTCCTAGTTGACTTTAGTTTAGTTTGGTTTAATTTGTTCAGTTTAGTATGTATTGTGCCTCAAATTAAGCTGCTTCTACACGCTAGTCTTAGTTTGGTTTAGTTTAGTCTAGTTTGCTTTAATTAGTTTACTTTGCCTTACTTAGTTTACTTTAGTTCAGTTTAGTTTAATTAGTTTAGTTTAGTATCAATTGTGTCTCCAATTGGACTGCTACTAGACACTAGTCTTGGTTTAGTTTATTATCCATTTTGTCTCCAGTTAAGCTACCACTTCATAATGGTCTGAGTGTGGCATCCATTGTCTCAAATTAGGCTGCTACTACACAGTAGTCCTAGTTTAGTCTAGTTCATTATCTGTTTGGTCTCAGATTGAGTTGCCACAACACACAAGTCTTGGTTTAGTTTAGATTATTATGCATAATGCTTCAAACTAAGCTGCTACTACACATCAGTCTTTCTTTAGGTTAGTGTCTATTTTGTCTCAACTTAGGCTGCTACTACACACTAAGTTTAGTTTAGTCTAGTATTTATTGTGTCTCAAATTAAGCTGGTACTACACACTAACTTAGTTTAGTAGTTAAGTTTGCTTTAATTAGTTTACTTTAGTTCAGTTAGTTTAGTTTACTTTAATTAGTTTAGTTTAGTATCCATTGTGTTTCCAATTAAACTGCTACTAGACACTAGTCTTAGTTTAGTTTCTTATCCGTTTTGTCTCGAATTAAGTTGCCACTTCATAATAGTCTTAGTTTAGTTTAGTGTGTTATCCATTGTCTCAAAATATGTTACTACACTGTAGTCCTAGTTTAGTCTAGTTCATTATCTGTCTTGTCTCAGATTGAGTTCCTACAACGCACTGGTCTTAATTTAGTTTAGTTTAGTATTCATTATGCCTCAAACTAAGCTACTACTACACATTTTCTTTCTTTAGTCTAGTATCTATTTTATCTTAAGTTAGGCTGCTACTACACACTAATTTTAGTTTAGTATCCATTGTGTCTCAAACTAAGCTGCTACTACTCATTAGTCTTAGTTAAGTTTAATATCTGTTTTGTCTCAAATTCAGCTGGTAGTCGAAACTAATCTGTTGAGTTTAGTTTATTATCGGGTTGTCTCAAATTAAGCTGCTTGTACACAGTAGTCTTAGATTAGTTTGGTTTAGGTTATTTTATCTCTGAGCCAGGTGTACTCATAAAAGACCCATACGTTCCCGAGCTCTTAAAGTATAAGAGAATAGACGACTTAATTGTAATAGTACCAAAAAGTACCAAATGTGTAAAGACAAGTACAAAAGTCAATTCCATTGAAGTTGGGAAAAAGTTTAAAATGTCAGTAAAATTAGAATAGAATGACTTGCAAACCTTTTCTAACCCATATTTAAATGAATACACCACAAAGACAAGATTATCCATGTTCAAACTCATAAACTTTATTTCCATAAGCAAATAATGATAAACTTAGAATTTTATAATTGCAACAAGTGCCAAAGTAGTTGGGAAAGGGGCTTCTTCACCATTGTGTTACATCACCTTTCCTTTTAATAACACTCAATAAACGTTTAGGAAGTGAGGAGACTAGTTGTTGAATCGTTGATAGTGGAATCCTTTCCCATTCTTGCTTTATGTACAGCTTCAGCTGTTCAACAGTCCGGGGTCTCCTTTGTCTTATTCTGCGCTTTATAATGCGCCACACATTTTCAATGGGAGACAGGTCAGGACTGCAGGCAGGCCAGTCAAGCACCCGCACCCTCTTACTACGAAGCCACGCTGTCGTGAGACGAGCAGTGTGTGGCTTGGCATTATCCTGCTGGAAGAAGCAAGGGCGCCCATGGTAAAGATTCTGTTTGGATGGCAACATACTTTGTTCCAAAACCTGAATGTACTTTTCTGCATTAATGGTGCCTTCACAGATGTGCAGGTTACCCATTCCTTGGCCACTCATGCACCCCCATACCATCACAGATGCTGGCTTTTGCACTTTGCGTGCATAACAGTCTGGGTGGTTCTGTTCTTCTTTGGACCGGAGGACACGACGTCCACAATTTCCAAACACAATTTGGAAAACTGACTCATCAGACCACAGAACACTTTTCCACTTTGTATCAGTCCATTTTAGATGGGCTCGGGCCCAGAGAACCCTGCGGCGTTTCTGGATGTTGTTGATGAATGGCTTACGCTTTGCAACATAAAGTTTTAACCCACACTTACGGATATAGCGTCGAACTGTATTGACTGACAGTGGTTTTCCAAAGTGTTCCTGAGCCCATGTGGTGATGTCCTTTACACATTGATGTCGGTTCTTAATGCAGTACCGCTTGAGGGCTCGGAGGTCACGGGCATTCAATAATGGTTTACGGCCATGCCGTTTACGCACAGTGATTTCTCCAGATTCCCTGAACCTTTTCACAATATTATGGACTGTAGATGATGATATCCCTAAATTCCTTGCAATTGTACTTTGAGGAATGTTGTTTTTAAACTGTTCAACAATTTGCTCACGCAGTTGTTCACAAAGAGGTGAACCTCGCCCCATCCTTGCAGGTGAATGACTTAGCTTGTTCGGGTCTCCCTTTTTTATACCCAGTAACAACTCTCACCTGTTGCTAATTCATCTGTTCACCTGCAAATAGTTGGTTGATTTCCATTCATCCACTTTCTGAGTAGTTATTGACACCTGTCCCAACTATTTTGGCACGTGTTGCTGTCATCAAATTACAGAGTTGATGATTTTCTCCCAAAACAATAAAGTTTATGAGTGAAGACAATAAATATGTTGTCTTTGCTGTACATTCATTTAAATATGGGTTGAAAAGAATTTGCAATTTACTTGGATCAATTTTTATTTGTAATTAACACACTTTCCCAACTTCATTGGAATTGAGTTTTGTACAATAAACTAATTTCATCAGAAACACAACATAAACGGTCCAGAGTTAACTGATTTTTAACCTCAATTATTGACAAGCGTCCCGAGGCTTTCCTGCCTAGCGAAGATGTATCGAAGTACTTTCAAGATCTGTGGACTTTAATTGAGATTAAAACCAGGATTACAGGAGACCAAAATCCAAGTTTTAACTCAGCTTGAAAGACCTTGAAAGACTTTCCCTTAATGTAAAGCCAGCTTATTAATGTGACATATGGTGATGTGATAAACAATGCACACTGTGATTTTTTTTAATTGAATTTTATTCGTGATAAGCCTCTAATTAGGCGGTGAATTTATCTCTGGTTGGTTCAATTATAAACTTATTTTATGGACTGTGATCTTAGAAAACATAGAACAAAAGGATTTTCTGTGAACTGTCAATTAAATTGTTTTGCCCTGCATATTTGAATTTAAGTCAAAAAAGGGATTTCTAAATATCTATTTACATGTGTGGATGGGGACCTAACCTTAGAATTTGCCTAGCTGTAATATGTATTGTGGTGTCTGAAATGGCTCTCCTCATGCCATGAGGCTCTTTAACTCCATCCGGGGGAGTAAAAACCCACATTAAACCCCACCCCAACATTAGCATATTACGCTATTTGTATTACAGTGTGTATTTTCCGTAGCACTATTTAAATACTCTAAAGCAAAATGTTATATTGGGTATTTTTATATTCTATATCTTTATTTTAATATTTTCTTTTTCAACACAAGGATACTGCTGGAAGTGTGAATTTCCCTACGGGGATGAATAGAGTATCTACCTACCTACCTACCTACCTACCTACCTACCTAGATGGGTGAAAATCTGTGCATATACCAGACATTTATAAGCTTTAAATATTTGTGATAAGTTACCTCACGGTACACAATTAACAGTCAGGAACCTGAAAATAAAGGAATAGTCCATAATTCATTTATAAAGGGAAATTGTGTAGTATTTACCGCACCCTAGGGGTAAAAAATCTTTATTTGGAAAAATATATTGATTTGAATATAGCAAAAAATACATGAAATACCATCAATGTGCATTTTTTTAAATACTCCAAAGATGAGAAATAAATATGTATTAAACATGGGTCTTTGACATCAGTGGCAGACATTTTGTTGCTACGGAATCTCAGAAATGCAAACAGTAGCCTTTAAAATACTGCGGGAGTATGCATGAAAACAAACATGCACTGCAAACAATCATTGGGCATAAAATCCAAGTAATGTATCAGATATATTTTTTATTCATGTAATTATCTATCTATTTGTTTTTTGGGGAGAAATAGATACTGTGATGGCATTTAGACTACACACAATTAGCTAAAGCTATGAAAATAACATGATACTTTGCCGATATTGTCAGGAAGAAATTATTAGGAAGAAAGGAAAGAATTGCACACACGATCCGGTGATCGCTGAACGTGGAAGTGGCACTTCCGTGGCAAGCGATGGCGGTGTCGGGAACGAAAAAAAACGGGTCAATAGCCGGGACAGGAGAGCAAAAACGTGGTCAAAATCAAAAAACGGGTCGTAGCCGGGAAACAGACGGGAGCAAAAACAGGAGTGAGTCAGGGTCGAGAAGCTTGCCTAGAGTAAACTGAGGTTTGACAATAGGCGATAGAAAGGAGTGGGTTCAAATGGGGACAGGGAGCCAATCAGAGTCTAAGGCAGTTGGCGCCAAATGAGCAGGCAAAGGTGCTTCGCATCAGTAATCATGACAGATATGAGTAACATGGACTTCATAGCAACAATCATACATTTGTTTTATCTTACTTAATATGAAGTATGAGCTGCGAACCCGGGGAATTTTGATGAGTGCCTCGGTCCAATATGTTCGCTAATGCATTTAACCACAACTCCCTTCATTTTCTATAATAAGTAGTTTCTGATGTGATCCTGTAAAACTTCAATATACGATTCTGGAACACAAACACACGATATGACGACATTTTAAAACTAGCAGAAACAAAAGCTTGGGTTCTTCAGTGTTTTGACCAGCTTGGTGTATTTGCCTCAAGCTTTGACTGTTATGTCACTCATAACGTAGTCTATGAAAGAGTATATGGACAATTCTTTACAAATTATTCTTATATTTGTGCAAAGCAAAGGGTATTTCTATATACTGACAGTTTTGGAATGTGGCATCGTAATCGAGAACTACTCAAGATTCAAGCATTGATATCTGAATAAAATCAAACACCTTCTAGTCCAGAAAATGGGTGTCATTGTACTTTCAAGTACACTGGAAAAGGGCCACCATAGTGGTCCATTGGTTTCATTGCTGATTTAGACTTGAAGGACTTAACATTCATGTGTGAAGGCTGCTTTTGTGCAATGCCCGAGAGAAACCAATAGATCCCTTGTGCTCGGCCAGGTTCACATCTTTGTGCTCAAGTTTCGGCTCCCTAAACCTAATAACCTATTTACTGCACTCTTAAGATGGCTAATGGTGGATCACATAGCCTTCTCGGTTGCAAGACTCGACTACAGAGCATGTCACGACTGTAAAAGGCTTCAGTAAAAATCAGTCAGGAAAGATTGAGAAATACGGTGAAGCCGAGCTCCAGTTGATAAAGAAATTATATTCATTAGGTCAGATGTGAGACAATGCGATGTTCAAAAATAGAAGGCTTTTGTTATCCGGGGATTTGTTTTCCTCAGTGTTTTCAAGACATTCATTTCTATAATGAAATCGAAGACGAAAGAATTGTTGCCATCCAATAATGAGCACAGTGATGTCAGGACCTTACAAAGCCTTGCAGATCATTCCTCGAAATTGACAACATGTTGATCTCCTTCACATAAATAAATACACTTAAGTTAGTTAACAAACTATAGGAAAACGCTAAAACTTCTAAAAGGCCCATGCAGGGAACGCTTGCTATTTTAAAATACATCTCAAACGTTTCTAACAACATAGCAAAAACACTCCAGTCAGATTGGCAAATTATTTTGCTCCCTTTAATTCTCTGAATAAAAACAATATTGCCATGGATTGTCAGAAACCGGAACAGGATCAGGACCCAAACGCGTGACGTTCTCATACAAGCCTTTTATTTTGCTAGAAATGGGGAGTCATGCACGTTAGACAGCGGTCTAAAGTTTATTGATAGAAAGAGGAAGGGCAGCGCCCGCGATCCGGTGCTGGCTGGACGCGGGAAGCAAGCCACTCAAACAATTGGATCGAGGTCCGAACAAGGAAGTAAATCTTCCGGAGCGGGACAGGAGAGCAAAAATGTGGTCGGGATCAAAAACAGGTCGTAGCCGGAGACAAACCGGAGGATCAGGAACAGATGGGTAGAAAAACAGATGCAAAAACCGGGACCGACGGGAGTCAAAATTAAAATGCTTGTCTTGTAACAACAGAGGTTCGCTGATGGACTGACAACCGGAGAGTGAAAGGACTGGGCTTAAAAAGGGACAGGGAACCATTCAGGTAGCCCGCAGCGGCTGGCGCCAAATGAGCCGGCACAGGTGATACTAATCAGGAATCATGACAAGAAAAATGGGTACAATTCAAAATACATGTTTTATTGAACCTAATAGTGATCCTAACACGATAAATAATCAAAAAATGCCTTCTCTTAAACGAACAAGGCGTAGTGCTTAGTCAGTTAAGACATAAATCCATGAATAAACCTATGTTTGTTTTAAGGGACATGCAAATCAATAATACTTTTGAATCAAGTAAACATGTTCTATCCCTGAAAACCAACAACAGGATCATTAGCACCAGTAGAACAGTAAATCAAACAAATAGTACGTGCATTTCGTGAATTTTATTCAGTGGTCACCGGCAAAGTATTTGAGAAAAGAAACAAACAATTTTTTACAGTTTGAAATCAAACGGCTTTAACAATTTACTGTTCTTCGGACTGCATGCATCCCACATAAAATCTGTTTGTCAGGCACAGTCTGGCATAATCCTCAAGCTCTTTTTTATAGTGGAATATACGCGCATAAAATGTACAATGCATGTCATCAATACTGTTTTGGTTTGAATCGTACTTCAAGCCTAAGTCAGAATCTGTGTCATTCAACTGTCCGACGTGATCTTTAAATGTTTCTACGTCACTGAGCTACTGCCATGATACGCAAGGTTTGCTGGTAGTCTTTCTATTGGCGGTATCTAGGCTAAAATACTCCCAAGCTTTAGAAGTTTAGGAAACTCGTACATACCCAGGCTAAAATGCTTACAAACATGAGAGGTTTAGGTATGTATAGTGGATTATGTAGATGCCGTCATTTCTGGATGTTTTTGTTACTGTTCGAGACAGAGAGGCTATTGCGCATGTGCGGTATTTAGCAGAGATTAGTAGAGATGCCTAACTCTGTTGCAAAAAAAATGTCTGGTGACAACAGTCAACAATACTATTATTTGGTAATCGCAAGGCAAATCAAGATTTAGAAGTAAATATGGATGGTGCTGCAATAGATATTGTATCAGAAATTAAGTTTTTAGGGGTCATAATAGACAATCAATTAAGCTGGAAAACACACATCAGACACATACAAACTAAGGTATCTAAAAGCATTTCGATATTTAATAAAGCCAAACTGATTTTAAACTTTAATGTATTGTATGTATTATATTGTTCTCTAGTTCTGCCATACTTAACATAATAATAATAATAATAATTTCCTTTGTATTGTCATTCTTTTGTAACAATGTACACAGAACGAAATATAATGTGCAGAAGTCTGGGGCAATAATTACCAAAGTTCACAACAGCCCCTTATTATCATTTAAAAACGTGCAATAAGAACCATACAGAGGGTGGGATATCGGGATCATACCAATAATTTATTCATGCAGTCCAAATTATTAAAATTGGACGATTTCATAAAATGTTTCACTTCACAACTGTTATTTAAGGTCAACAAAAACATGGTGCCAGAAAACATCCCACAATTATTCATTCGGAAAGAGAGAAATTATAACTTGAGGGGCTATAGTAAAGTCAAAATCCAAAAGGTAAGAACCACCAGGAAAAGTACGTGTGTGTCTGTGTGTGGAGTCAAACTTTGGAATAATTTACAAGATGATATCAAACAATGTCCAACTATCCATGTGTTCAAATTTAAATACAAAAAAACATTACTGGCAAAATACAGGGATGAAGAAAATGAGATATGAGTGAGATTGGAAATACTGCGTTTAAAACTATGGTTACTTTGTTATTGTTGCTAAAGTTATATTATAACTGTTATTATTAATATTATTACTACTGTTGTTATTATCATTGGTGCCGCATTGATGTTTGGTAACTAGTGGCATTATGGCGTTGAGGGATGGGTATTACGAAGATAAGTGTATAAAATATGTGATTATTGTAATTATTATAATTATTGATATTTGGCCTATGTAATAAGTATATCCATGCATTTTTGTTATATTAGACACAAGAGGAGAAGATGATTTGTAAAATGTATTTAATAGGGAAGATAAAGGGGTAGGAAAAATAAGCATCTGCTTCTGACTACCCCTTTTTGAACATATTATGTAATATTATTTTGTTGTTGACTCCTTGTTTTTGTTCTGTTTTTGTTTTAATGTTCGAAATAAAGTTTTCATTCATTCATCCATTCATATTTATTCCTGTAATGAAATTTTGTAGACAACGTCGACTAATCGATGCCACACTACTTTGCAGTTGACGGAGGTTGGGATGAATGGAGCGAATGGACCATATGCAGCAGCCAATGCGACAGACAGCGAAGTCGAGAGTGCAACTCCCCAGCACCCAAACACAGAGGCAAGATGTGCAATGGCAGCTCGCAGGCAACCGAGAACTGCACAGATGGACAGTGCACTCAGAGTAAGACCTTTTCCTCACCGCTCGCTGTGATTTTCTCTCATCTTCGCAGTCATTACCATCATCATCTTCCTATGCACTCCTGGCAAATACTCAGGACGCGATTGGAGATGCGAGCTGGGGAAATCTGTGTTGACACAAATGTCCGGACCTTGATAATAACAGCACTCATTCTGCAGGCTGTGAGATGGTTTTTCCCTGCTCAGTCCAAACTTGGTTGTGCCCAGTGCCAGGAAATGAGTTTGACTTAGTGTCACCGATGTGAGCCAAGCCTTAGCTTTACTTGTGCCAGGAGAGGATGGAGAGCTGGATTTCACAAGAACATTGGCTGAACATGTGCCTCTGGTAGGAAAGTAAACGATTATGTACTTATTAGTGGATGAAGACATGAAAACTAGAGTTTGAGCAACAATTTTCCAACTTTATTGATGGTTGATTGAACCATAAGAACTAGAACCCTAAAGCTAGTTCCAGCAGAAATGTGTCGAAAAAATCTCATGTTTAGTTTTGAGCTGTTTTGCATAGTGTAGCTTAGATGTCAAAACTGTAAAAAAAAAAGAAAAAAAAGCCCTAACCATTAGCCAAAAAAGGCAAAACGCAAACATGTAAGAAAGCATGTTTCTCCTAAACCAGAAGGGCTAAAAACAAAATGATTGCTGTCTTGCATTGTGTTTAATGTCCTGAAGCTAGTTCCTGCAGAAAAGTTCAATTTTTTAGTTAGAAAGCTTTTTCAAACAGTGTTACTTTGATGAACAAAACTGAAAAAAATGCCCTGACCATTAGCTGAAAAAGCTACAACTGTCACAAGGTGGAAGGGGTGACCGGACCAGAACGGAGCCAGGAGGCAGGAAGGGAAAACTCAATTGCGTACGATCAAAGCTTTTCTCATCTCATCTCATTAGCTTTACCGCTTATCCTCATTAGGGTCGCGGGGGGGCTGGAGCCCATCCCAGCCATCTCCGGGCAGTGGGCAGGGGACACCCTGAACTGGTTGCCAGCCAATCGCAGGGCACACAGGGACAGACAACTCACTCGCTCATTCACACCTAGGGACAATTTGGACCGGCCAATTCACCTGAAATGCATGTTTTTGGAACGTGGGAGGAAACCGGAGTGCCCGGAGTAAACCGGAGTGCCCGGAGGAAACCCACGCAAGCACGAGGAGAACATACAAACTCCGCACAGGAAGTCTGGAGCTGGATTTGAACCCACGACAGGTTCCCATGACATGAACTGTGCCGCACAAGCGCTAACCACTGCACCGTTGTGCTGCCGATCAAAGCTTTTATTTACCAAAATAAAAGTTGTCCAAAAACTCCGGGACAAAACAGAACAAAAACATTCTTAAACTCAACAGGACAAGGCATAACAGAACAGAAAAGGTATAATGAGCCAACACCCGCAATACCCACAACCCAACCTTAAATAGCAGCCACGCAATTAGCTGATCTGCTTCAGCTGGTGCCCAGGGGGCGGGGCAGACCGGTCGCCACGGCGACCATGACAAGAACACAATCATTACTCAATGAACGACGTAAGCAAGATGGAAATTCATTATTGAAGCTCTGTCATTGAGAAAAAAATACTTCTACTCCATAGCATATGAATAACCTACTCTTCTCGTCGGCTGAAAAATAGTCTGTGTAATATAGTGTAATAATCTGTGAAGCCCTTTGAGACTCTTCGTGATTTAGGGCTATACAAATAAAAATGACTTGACTTGACTAGAACATTTAACCTGTGTCATTGAGAACATTTGACCTGTTTATTACACACACACATATCATCTCATCTCATCAGCTACACCGCTTATCCTCAGTAGGGTCGCGGGGGTGCTGGAGCCCATCCCAGCAATCATCGGGCAGTGGGCACGGGACACCCTGAACTGGTTGGATATTGTAGTTCCTCTTTCGATTGACACATTTTCCACGACAAGGGATTTATTCGTTCAAAAATCACGTGTTACATTAAACTTGTGTCTTCTTCGACACATATATTCCACGTGTCTCACCCTTACTCTTGTTGTTTGGGCGCCCCTGGTGGCAGTTAGAAAAAATGCATGAATTAGCCTCATAATTGCATATATAAAGTACGTATGTGGCATGTACATATTGATATAATATGTGTGTATACGTGTATGTGAACAAACCAGAAGAATTAGGACTGTTACTTCCAAGATCAAAGTTAAGAAAGAGTTGAAACCAAGTCATATCGCTTGCTTTTGTATGCTTGTCTTCTGGGCATCAAGCCATCTCTTAAAGGCGCAGAACTTCAGAATGTGGACATTATCACTCTATGCTTTCTGGGAATGTAATTATTAATCTGTTGTTACTAATTAGATGACAATGGACTGTTTCCTGCTGCACTCCAGGCAAATTCACACAGCACACTATGTGTTGCGACACACTGGTTGAGAAACACTGGCTTAAAGAACCTTTACTTTCTTTATTGTGATTCATGCTCTGTAGCATTCATCATGATAAAATTGTAGAGTTTGAAGTTTATTCAAATTAACGAACACTAAAAACATGGCGCTGATGTATCTCATCTCATCTCATCTGCTGCACCGCTTATCCTCAGTAGGGTCGCGGGGTGCTGGAGCCCATCCCAGCAGTCATCGGGCAGTGGGCAGGGGACACCCTGAACTGGTTGCCAGCCAATCGCAGGGCACACGGGGACAGACAACTCACTCACCCAGTCACACCTAGGGACAATTTGGACCGGCCAATTCACCTGAAATGCATGTCTTTGGAATGTGGGAAGAAACCGGAGTGCCCGGAGGAAACCTACGCAAGCACGGGGAGAACATACAAACTCCACACGGTAAGGCCGGGTGCTGGATTTGAACCCACGCAGGAGGTTCCCACGACCTCAGAACTTTGCCGCACACGCGCTAACCACTGCCCCACCGTGCTGCCCGGCGCTGATGTATGTTTCTTATAACTCAAACGTCCTGATCACAATTATTTGTATAAAACCAACCAGTACATTGGGACCTCGGTTATCGCGGTTAATGGGAACCAAAACCACCCGCAATAAGTGAAAATCCGCAAAGTAGAGGCGCACCTTAAAAATAAATAAATAAATAAAATTAAATAAAAAAAAAATTTTTATGATTACTATTTTTTAGACCCGGTTAATTGTTTTATTTTTTTTATTTTTTTTAATTATTTTATTCCATTATTATTACTTTTTAGACCTGCGAAGCTCTGTACCCGCAAACGTGGAACCACTGAGTAGCGACGCCCCTTCAAAAATGCTTTAAAAAAATATGTATATAATATATACATATATATTTTTTTTTTATTTTATTTTATTTTTTTTTTAAATTATTATTATTTTATTCTATTATTATTCATTTTTAGACCTGCGAAGCTCTGAACCCGCGAACATGGAACCACAAAGTAGCGACGCCCCTTCAAAAATGCTTAAAAAAAAAATATATATATATATATATATATATATATATATATATATATATATATATATATTTTCAGTAGCTCAGGAGGTAGAGCGATCGTTTTAGGATTAAGGGATCCCAGTTCGAATCCCGGCTTGTCCGTGTTACATGCCGAAGTGTCCTTGGGTAAGACACTGAATCCCCAATACCCCCAATAAGCAGGTTAGCGCCTTACATGGCTGCACAGATCACGGCCGCTATTGGGAAATGTGAAGCACAATGTAAAGCGCTTTGGGAAGTCATTGACTTGAAAATGCAGATCATTTCATTTTCATTTCATTTCATTTAAATTATTTTATTTAGTTATTATTATTTTTTAGGCCCACGAAGCTCTGAACCCGCGAACGTCGAAGCGCGAAGTAGCGAGGTCCCACTGTCCTCTTACAGCAGTTGAATAGATGGAAAACGTTTATACACAAAAGGCCCCTTGTAGAATTCTTGGACACAGCTTTTGTCAGGACCAGAACGGAGACAGGACCCACTTGCGTTACGTTTCTCTCAGTTTTATTGGGAAAAAAGGAAAGGTTTGCACCCACGATCCGTGGTCGCTGGTCGCGGGAAGCAGGTCGCTCTAAACGAGGAATTGGCACTTCCGTGGGGAGCGATGGCGGGAACGGAAAAAAACGGGTCAGTAGCCAAGACAGGAGAGCAAAAAACGTGGTCGGGATCAGCAACGATTGGAAAGCCTGGAGAAGAGAGTAGAAGTGGTCAAGATTAAAAAAAACGGGTCGAAGCCGGGGAAGAGACGGGAGCAAAAACAGGAGTGAGAAAGGGTTGAAAAATCTTGCCTAGAGTACACTGAGGTTCGCAGACGGACTGACAACAGGTGACAGATATATGTGGATTCAAATAGTGACAGGGAGCCAATCAGAGTCCGAGGCAGTTGGCGCCAAAGGAGCAGGCACATCGGTAATCATGACAGGTACAGGCATATACATACAAAGCCACTAGGTGGCGCTCTTGCACCTGCTTCTTCTATTTTAATAGCGTTAAATAGACTCATCAACCACCCAAAAAAAAACATCCTATGAGGTAATCATAATGACCCAGCAGTGAGCTATTTTCAGAACAGGTCCCAGGCACCAAGATGGGGTCCCCTGGATTATATACATGGATTAGATTAGAAAGGTGTATTTCTGACTAACTCCTGTTGAAAAAGCTTGCCCAGAGTATACTGAGGTTTGCAGACGGACTGACAACAGGTGAGAGATAGACGTGGGTTTGTTTGGTAGTTGCACAGTGTGTTGAGAGTGGACAGGCTCTTCAAAAATTAGATGTGTGGTGCTAAACATTTAAAGCGAACTAGAATAGAATATACCTTTATTGTCATTGTTACAAAATGGGTTAACATATTGTGACAACAAAATTGGGCATGACACTCCAGTTTCACACATTCAACAAAAAAAACTGGTTTCTGCACTCGCGTTACCCCCTCTTTGAGGCAATTGTAAATGTCCATCCGATGCAAGGAGAGCCCATGATCGGTAAACTCAACTGTCAGAGTAACTTCAGACAGCTCCGAAAGACGAGGACTTTAATCACCACTTTCCCTCCTCTTCATCTTATTCTATCTCTCTGTCTTTACAGATCGAAAGCTGCTACATGACGTTAAACCTCAAAGTGAGTTCCTGGTGGCTCTTTTTTTGTATCTTCTCAATTCCCAGTAGTACCGTATTTTCCGCACTATAAGGCACACCTAAAAGCCTTTATTATTTTAAAAAGCTGACCATGCGCCTTATAATACAGTGCGCGCCTTATATATGGATCAATATTAAGTCGCAAAGTCTTGCAACTAAAGCAAGCAGCCACCGACTCGATTTTCCCCCGAAGGCGAAGTAGTCCGCGGTGTATGCTGGGATTTATATACCGGCGTTTCATTTCCTAACCAATGTGTCAATCATCATTTGAATCAGTCATTATTGGCTAAGGTTATTCAGAGGTAAAGGGGGCGGATCATTTTTATCATTTACAGGCTCGCATTGGCTAAAAGGGCGAAACAAAGCCTGCAATTGGCTAAAAAAGATGAATGTGAATCACACGTTGGGTTGCACTACGGCATAGAGAAAACATTTTTTACTATTCTGTATTTGTAAATATTTTACTCTCTTGGATTTACTACACTCACGGTTGTAAGAAAACCATGGTTACGTATCATTATTGAAAGTGACGGATGCAAGAGAACTTAGGTGAGCTATGCGGCTTTATATTTTCCCGGTATCTTTTTTTAGAACGATCTTGATGAGTCTTATTTTTAAACTAAATTCAATTCAAAGTGTTTACTGTCATATGCACAGTTTTGTCGACGTTCCCATTGTAGCGCCTTATAATCCGGTGCGCCTTATGTATGGAAAATAGAGGACCAAAAAAATGTTTTTGGGGGTGCACCCTATAACCCGGTGCGCCTTATAGTGCGGAAAATACGGTACGTCCGTCTCCTTGGCCGCGCTCCTAACTCTGGGGGGCCCTTCCCCCTCTAAACTGCATTTATTTAGGCAGAACAAAAAAAGAAAGAAAGAAAGAAACGTCCCTTTGGGCGGTACCAATATTTGAAACAGACAAAAGATTTGGACAAAAGACTATTTTTTGGGGGTGCGCCCTATAACCCGGTGCGCCTTATAGTGCGGAAAGTACGGTAATTCTCAAATTTTACAGGCTAGTGTCGAATTCTTTCCTCGGCGTTTTACGTGATGATGAAATGGTAGACAAATTACCACCATTTAGTTCTCCTTGATCCATCCATCTTAGTGCTAAGCCAGCAGGTGCTCATTACGCTTTCCATCATTTTTCCATGCCCTGACTCTATGACAGGCGCAATGTTACAGCTCTGTTTCTACTTAGAGCAGGAAGATGTATAGCTTGTGACAGGTGGTCTCGTGTTATGCGGTAGCCGATTACTTAGCTTAATTTTGGGGCGAAGAAAGCAAAATTGTCCAATTTTCAGTGCTGTTCTCCTTCCTGAGGCTTTCGATCACTACAAGAGTTCCCTGGACGGATCGGACTAGGCTTAATGGATTGTATCAGTGCTCTATACTCAGGGTTGGGTAGGGTTACTTTAACTGGATTACTTTCAATTACTTTTGGATTACTCCAATACCAAATATGCTAATAAAAGACAAAAGAAACTAAGTATGAATAAAATTACGACTCACAACACGTGGTAAGCTTTCTCTCCTGGCTTTGATCTCTTTGATCTCCGGCAAAACTAACATAAAATGCGACAGAAACAAAATGAAAATAAATCCAAACAGCTTGCCAACATCATTTTTGCCGTTCCATGTATTCTGGTACTCCCCAAGCCTGCACAAAATGTAGTCATTTTGTTCATATTTAGTTTCTTTTGTCTTTTATTAGCATATTTGGTATTGGAGTAATCCAAAAGTAATTGAAAGTAATCCAGTTAAAGTAACCCTACACAACCCTGTCTATACTGACATGCGGTGGTGTATGGTTATATTTACAAATAAATGAACCTACATTGTATACATCACAGGTGTCAAACAGGCGGCCCCCGTGAGATTTTTTATAGCATTTGTGGTCCTCAGCTAAAACGAGTTCGACACCCCTGGTATACATGATTTAATTGACAATGTCATTATTACTGATATGACTCAGCTGTGCCCGCTTATTTTGCGCCAACCGCCGCGGGTTCTGATTGGCTCCCTGTCACTATTTGAACCCAGTCCTGTCTGTCCCTTGTTGTCAGTCCGTCTGCGAACCTCAGTGTATACTAGGCAAGCCTTTTTCGACCCTGACTCCCACCTGTCCCGTTTTTTCTCCCATCTGTCGCCGGCTACGACCTATTTTGATCCTGACCACGTCTGCTCTCCCTGTCCCGGCTACCGACCTGTTTTTCCGTCCCTGACACCGCCATCGCTCGCTACGGAAGATCCACTTCCGTATTTGGATCCCAATTCGAGTGCGAGAATGACTTGTTTCCCGCGTCCAGTGAGCATCATTGTTTCAATAAAATTGTGAGAAAACGTTATGCGATTGGGTCTACCCTGTGTGCTGGTCGTGACAGGCAATGCACTAAGCAAAATGTAAACTGTTGCATAGAAAGATAAATTATAAATTAAGTCTATGCACAGCTCCTTTTAAATAAAAACATCAATGGATATGTAATTCTCCATTATGGAAAAAGTCCAAGCCTCAAATAAAAAAATACTCATCTTAGCTTGCTAAAATTATCCCTAATTCTATTGTTTGGGGCTGATTGCCCTCTGCCATGAGGCAAGAGAATTGCTTGCCTCACTGAATCTGCCGATGTCCAATACAGTACGTGATGCGTTACATACAGTCTTGTTCCACGGACGGACTGAGGAGATCATTTCTTCCTCATGCCATGAGGCTCTTTAACTCCACCCGGGGGAGTAAAAGCCACACATTTGCATATTGCCCTATTCTTATTACAGTGTGTATTCTCCGTAGCACTATTTAAATACTCTATATCAAAACGTTATATTGGGTATTTTTGTATTCTATATCTTTTATTTTATTATTTTATTTTCAACACAAGGATACTGCTGGAAGTGTGGATTTCCTCACCGGCTTGAATGAAGTATCTATCTGTCTATCTATCTATCTATCTATCTATCTATCGACCGACCGACCGACCGACCTACATCGCTATCTATCTAACCCTACATCACTATCTATCTATCTTTCTCTACATAGCCATTTATCTATCTCTACATCGCTATCTATCTATATCTACATCTCTATCTATCTATCTATCTATCTATCTATCTATCTATCTATCTATCTATCTATCTCTACATCGCTATCGATCGATCGATCGATCTCTCTCTCTCTCTCTCTCTCTCTCTCTCTCTCTCTCTCTCTCTCTCTCTCTCTCTCTCTCTCTCTCTCTCTCTCTCTCTCTCTCTCTCTCTCTCTCTCTCTCTCTCTCTCTCTCTCTCTCTCTCTCTCTCTACATCACTATCTATCTATCTATCTATCTATCTATCTCTACATCGCTATCAATCTATCTATCTATATCTATATACTGCTTCTTTTGAATAAAAGCATCATGAGATATGTAATTCCATGCAAAACCAAAAGGAATTACTAAATGGCCTGACTTACAGTTAGCTTGCTAATACTATCACTAGTTCTATTGTTTTGGGCCGCAGTGTGTGCCAAATCGGAATCCTTGGTCTCATTATTGCTCTCTGCCATGCCTGATTTGCCTGCATATGCAGATGCTCAGAACAGTCGCACACAAATTACTAATTGGATTATTATAATTCATAACATAATGCAGCAATTTTGAAAAATCACCAAATTACGAAGTAAAATGATGTAGAACTTTATCTCTGAATTGATATAATCATTGACTGCATCTCACTGTTACACTATAGCAGAAAAAAATATAACTGCTCGTTTCATTAATGAAGGAGTTTTTACACTGAGCTTGAGCACTCGAGCAGTCTGTGCTTAATTAATGCGCCTTTTATTCTCCTTTGCGTCGAATATCATCTACCTGCAGTTGCTCTAATGATATACATTATGGATCTAAAGGACTGACTCTCAAGTGTTTTGTGCTGATCACTATCCGTGTTAGCTGATTCAGTGTAAAATCTGAAGCAGCTGTGCTGCAAAATCAATAGAAGTTTCTTCATCTCATCTCATTATTTTCATATTTCATAGTTTCTCCAAAACAGTGTTTGTAAGCCAGTGTGCCGGTTCAAATTAGTGTGCCGTGACACCTTGTCTGGTGTGCTGCGGAAAATGTTCATCTAATTGGTGACAGCAAATGTATAATACTAGTAAAAAGTGTGGCATTATTCAAGTCAAGTCAAGTCAAATTTATTTACATAGCCCTTAATCACAAAAATGTCTCAAAGGACTGCACAGGATTACAATGACACAATGACCTGATCTTAAACCAACATGAGGGCAAGGAACAACTCAAAACCTCAGCGTGAGGAAAAAGAGAAACCTTGAGAAGGACATTTAGCATTACAGTACACAAACATAGTAAACACTAGGTAACATGTTGAAAATTTGTCCGGAAAGTGCATGACAGCAGCGACGCCCCCAGCCTGTAAATTAGTCCAGAAAGTCTATGACGGCCATGACGCAACTTCCCATCTCTGCCAGCTGGTCCATGCAGGTGTTCACATGCTTCAGGTCAAACGCTGACTCATCTCAAACCGTCCTTCTCCTTCGTATCACCACCAGGCAGGCAGTCGGAAAAAGACAAGACAATACAGAATATGGGGTTGGCATCAATCATAAGCTTTGGAATAGAAGTGTGTCTTAAGCCTTGATTTAAAAAATTCCATTATACTTATTTAAATATAGGTGCAATTATTTAGTCATTAGTCGAGTAACTATTTGGAATGAGTTTTAAAAGGTGAGTGAATGATTTTGGTATTTTAACATACTCCCCGAACAAATTTAACGTATTTTGTGATCAGTTTATTTTTTGTTAGACAATGAAAATAAAAAGATACAACACCAATTGATTTTATGCCTGCTAGGAGAACAGGATAACAAGAGAGGACTCTACCAAAAACCTTAGATTAAAAAACAAAATCCAATCCTTTCTAAATGTCATGATGACTGATGAGATTCAACTGCTCGTTTGGCTCCAGCCCTGATTGGTTCCCCGTCCTACTTAAGGTTCGTCCTTTCACTCGCCTGTGGTCAGTCCATCGGTGAACCTCTGTTTTCACAAGGCAAGCATTTTTGACTATGACTCCCATCGGTCCCGATTTCTCACCCGTTATCCACTTGTCCGTCCCTGCTTTCCCCGTTCGTCTCAGACAACGATCCGTTTTTTGACCCCGACCATGTTTTGATCTCCCGTCCCGGCTAACGACCTGTTTTTTTTATCCTGACCACGTTCTGATCTCCCGTCCCGGCTAATGACCTGTTTTTCCGTCTAACTACGCTACAATCTCCCGCTCTGGAAGATCCACTTCCGCATTCAGAACACACTCCGATCCCGTGAGCGGCTCAGATCACTGTCGCTGCCTTTCCTCTATATCTCAATAAACTTGTGAGAAACGTTACGCGATTGGGTCTACCCTTTGTTCTGGTCGTGATACTAAAGGCCTTTGCCTGAGCCCTTTCTAAAAATGAGTGCCCTCTCCCAGATTTCTGTTTTATGCAGATGTATCACACGCAACGGTTTCAGATAAACCACATTTAATTTAACATAGAGACAACCCAAAGAAATACAAAATGCAGTTTTGAAATGTTGATTCCAACTATTGAGATCTCCACTAAAAATTGTCCCTAAGTCAAAATATGATTTCCCCTGAAACTAATAATGAGTTGGGCACCTTGGGCAGCGATAACAGACATCAATATTTAGGATGATTGATAATGACTATTTATGATAATGACCATTTATGTTAATGACGCTACCATAAGAAAGACACTGACAAAAAATTGCATCCCAGGCGAAAACCACTGCTGTTACTAATGAACACAAAGAGTTGTCTCACTATAGCCAAAAAGCATCTTGATCATCCTGAATACTTGGAGAAACATTCTGTGGACTGATGAGTCAAATATGGACCTTTTAACCTCTGGCATAAAAATGGCACTGCGTTTGGAAAAAAAAGAACTTGATGCAAAACAGGGAAAACATGAGTGCCAGTATGATGTTCTGGGGTTGCTTTGCTGCCTCAGAACAAGGACAACTTTCTGAACAATGAATCCCAGTTTTTATCAGAAGATCCTGAAGGAAAACGTTTGACTATCCGTTCCTGCCCTATACCTCAAGCCCTCTTGGATCATACAGAAGGTCAACAATCCAAAACACACCAGCAAATCCACCTCTGAATGGCTTAAAAAGTCCAATTGAGATGCTGTGGGCTGACCTTAAATGGAGAGTTCATGCAGAAAACCCTCTAATATTGCAGATTTGAAACAGTTTTGTGAAGAAGAGTGGGCCAAAATTCCTCTACAGCGTTGTAATAGACTCGTCACCAATTATTGTAAACGTTGAATTTTGCTCAACGCTGCCAAAGGTGGCCCCAATCGCTTTCTGTCATGATTATTGATGTGACTCAGCTGTGCCCGCTCTTTTGGGTTTGATTGGCTCCCTGTAAGTATTTGAACTTAGTCCTGTCAATCCCCCGTTGTGAGTCCGTCTGCAAACCTCAGTGAACATTAGGCAAGCCATTTTCGACCCTGAATCCCAACTGTCCCGTTTTTGCTCCCGTCTGTCTCCGGTTATGACCTGTTTTGCTCCTGACCGCGTCAGTTTTCCCGTCCCGGCTTATGATCTTTTTGTGCCCCAACCAAGTCTGCTCTCCCGTTCTGGCTTCCGACTCGCTTCCGACCCCGACCACGCCTTGCTCTCCCAGTCTACCAACCCGTTTTTTCCGTCCCTGACACGGCTATCGCTCGCTCTGGAGGACCCACTTCCGCGTTAGGAGCACAATCCGAGTACGAGAGCGACTTGTTTCTTGTGTCCAGCAAACACCGGATCGTGTGCGCAGCCCTTCCTCTTTCCTCCAATAAAACTTGTAAGGAACGTAACGCAATTGGGTCCTGTTTCCGTTCTGGTCCTGACACTTTCAAGTTTTTGAGGCAATTACTTTTTGGAATAGTGCAAGATAGATTTTGATTTATTTTGTGCCTTAATGAATTGAATGAACATTTCTTAACTGCATTTTCTTTTTCCTTAGGTTGTCTGTGTGATATTAAAATTGGTTTGATGATCTGAAACCTTTGTAAGTGATAAATATGCAAAAAGAAAAAACACAGAAATCAAGAAGGGGAGAAATACTATTTCACAACACTGTATTTAATCTCCTGGTTGACGAAAAGCAGACTAGCCCTAATGGGTGTGCAATTCAAAGAACAGCAACGGGATTGGTAAATTGTGCTAATGACAGAGTTTAAGAGGTTAAACAATAAACAGAACAGGTGCAAAGTGCCTCCTGTGTGGAGTTTGCATGTTCTCCCCGTGCTTGCATGGGTTTCCTCCTGGCACTCCGGTTTCCTCCCACATTACAAAAACAAGCATTATAGGGTCATTGGCTGGTCCGAATTGTCTGTTCCTGTGTCCCCTGCGACCAGTTGACGGTGCCCCCTGCCCACTGCCCGAAGATAGCTGGGATGGGCCCCAACACCCCAGTGACCATACTGAGAATAAACGTTGCAGATAATGGATGGATGGATGTGCGGAATAATAGTCAAAATAACGAGCAATCCTTGAATCTTAAGCAGACTTCTTTGCTGGTGTCCCACAGTAAAAGTAGAATAAGTGTTTCACTTATTGCCCCCCTTTTTATGACACAAATACATTATAGGCAGTTTCCATTCTCTGAAAAACAATATAACCAATATTAAATGATCTACTTCATATTTTCAACATATTTCAACAATTTATTTTTTTAGGAGAACAAAATGTATAGTGACTTGTTTACCTGACTGCCCATTTTTGCACATCTGGTTAGCTGCTCCTCTTGCACTCTTTGCACTACTGAATAATACTATACATAGCTATAATTATTTAGTATATTATTAGTACTTCAGTACTCCAACTCAATACAACATTTATTTATATCTGTACATTCAAGGAAACTGTGCGGGTCAGATGTATCGACATTTCGTTCTGTACACACGTGTACAAAAATGACAATAAAGTATATCTGAATCTGATTAAAATAAATTAACGGAAAAAAAAATCAGCTTTTAAATTATATTACTTATTTAAATCGTATTTTCCATTTTTTATAGATTTTTTTTTTTTTTTTTTTTTAATTGGGAAAAATAAACGAATTTAAAATACATTGGAAACATACAACATAATTAGTTGCCAAGTTGGTTTTCCTTTACTACCTCCAGAACCACAGTCACACAAAAATATTATTCATATTGAAGGTCACCAGATAAGAGAAAATGTATATTGTCAACCTAGGCTACAGTAAAATGGAATAGAATAGAATAGAATAGCTCACAATTGTCTGTATTTCCATTGACATCAACGGAGTGTATGGTACATTGTTTACAACACCTGCGTAATTTGAGCATTAAGAAACAAAACTTAAGCCGAGATTTCATTTTTTTCTGTTTGCTTTGGGATTTTTGCAAGAAATGTGTTTGCATTGGGTCACATGAGGTTTAGGGACACTGCTGAGTGACTCGGTTAAAAATTTAGGTGTCATATTTGACCCCGATCTGTCCTTTCAAAGACATGTGAAGAAAATTACTAGAACCGCTTTCTTCCATTTTCGCAACATTGCTAAAATTCGTCCTATACTGTATCAGTCGGATGCGGAGATTATAATTCACGCGTTTGTTACCTCCCGTCTCGATTACTGTAACGCACTACTCTCCGGTCTCCCGAAGTCCAGAATCAAGAGTCTTCAGCTGGTACAAAATGCTGCAGCGAGGCTTTTAACCAGGACAAAAAAGTCTGATCACATCACGCCGATTTTGGCTAACCTGCACTGGTTCCTTGTTAGCCTAAGATGTGATTTCAAGGTTCTCTTAGTATTATACAAAATCATACATGGACTTGCTCCCTCATAACATTTTGGTCCGATTCCCCCTATGTTCCGGTCAGAAGCCTTCGTTCTGAAAATGCTGGTCTACTAGTGATCCCAAGAGCCAAGAAGAGATCCGCAGGTTTGAGAGCGTTCTCCATTCGGGTCCTGGTGCTGTGGAATTCTCTTGCCCCCGAGATCCGATCTGCAACCTCAGTGGAAATGTTCTAAATCTAAGCTTAAAACACACCTCTACTCTATAGCATATGAATAACCTATACTTTTCGTGGACAATATCTCTGTATTATTTGTGATTGCAACATCCTTTGCTGTCTGGTCACCCTGAAAGGGGGATGCCACATGTGCTGTCCCTTCTCAAGGTTTCTTCATTTTCCTCATGTTGAGGTTTTTGAGTTTTTCCTTGCCTCCATGTTGGTTCCAGATCAGGGGATGGTGTAATAATAGTCTGAAAAAATAGTCCTGTAACCTGTGAACCCCTTTGAGACTCTTTGTGATTAAAGGCTATACAAATAAAAATGACTTGACTTGACTTGCTATAATATCAAGAGATCTCTTCCATGTTATTTAGTTTGATCAAAGAAACTTGTGTCTTAATAGGTTTTATCTGTTTGTGCTAGGTGTGGATAGTTCCAATGACGTGGCTCTATACTCCGGCTTGGGAGCCGGCGTTATTGCCGTGGGGATATTGGCGGTGGCTATCATGCTCTACAGGAAGAACCAGAGTGAATATGGCGTCGATGTCATTGATTCTTCTGCGCTTGCCGGAGGCTTTCAGTCTTTTAACTTCAAGACCACCAGACAAGGTAAGCGCGTGTGAATTGGAACTAGCTGCGTTCAATTTGCCGTATATGTGCCATTTGCTTGGCTTTGGTATCGATACCATTTATTTTCAGGGTTGGGTAGGGTTACTTTAACTTGATTACTTTCAATTACTTTTGGATTACTCCAATACCAAATATGCTAATAAAAGACAAAAGAAACTAAATATGAATAAAATGACTAAATTTCGTGCAGGCTTGGGGAGTAACGGAATACACTGAACGGCAAAAATGATGTTGGCAAGCTGTTTGGATTTATTTTCATTTTGTTTCTGTCGCATTTTATGTTAAATTTGCCGGAGATCAAAGAGATCAAAGCCAGGAGAGAAAGCTTACCACGTGTTGTGAGTCATAATTGTATTCATATTTAGTTTCTTTTGTCTTTTATTAGCATATTTGGTATTTTAATCAAGTTAAAGTAACCCTACCCAACCCTGTTTATTTTTAATTACCTTTTCATTAAATGTAAATCTTGGTAATGAAATGGTGCATTTACCTATGAAATATAGCTTTCTTTTCATGTTCTCTATCTATCTATCTACCCTGGTCATATTCCTCAAGAAGGGTGACCAACAGCAAGACAAACACATACACATAAACGACGGAAATTAAAAAAGGGAAAAAATTGCAAAAAACACACACAAAAGTTTTTGGACCATGACCAACCCAAATGCCCAACATCCAAACAAGTGAAGCACCTCGGCACCCAAGTCGGTCATGCTTTCGTCCGAGAAAGCGGCCATGTCACTCGGGTCAGGGTGACACAACACACTCGTCTGTTCAACAGCAGGGCCCGACAGCTTTCACTGGTTTACCCCTGCCGCATCATACAGGTGCCCTGCCCATCCCTTAGAACGCATCCAAACTAGGTTCCCGACCCCTACATGTCACAACCAGAACGGAATCAGGACCCAGATGCGTAACGTTCACCACAAGTTTCTTGATAGAAAGAGGAAGGTCCTGCGATCTGGTGCTCGCTGGACATGGGAAACAAGCCGCTCACACAATCGGATCATGTTCCGAATACGGAAGTGGATCTTCCGGAGCGGGAGATGACGGTGTCGAGTACGGAAAAAACAGGTTTATAGCTGGGATGGGAGAGCAAACGTGGTCGGGATCAAAAACGGGCCGTAAGCCGGGACGGTAGAGCAAACGTGATTGTGATCTAAAACAGGTCAGAGCCGGAGACAGGAACAAACGGGTGGAAAATATGGTGCAAAAACGGGACAGGCGGGAGTCAGGGTCAAAATGCTTGCCTTGTAACAACAGAGGTTTGCTGACGGACTGACAACCGGAGAATGACAGGACTGGGCTTAAAACAGGACAGGGAACCAAACAGGTAGCCCGCAGCCGCTGGCGCCAAATGAGCGGGAACAAGTGATGCTAATCAGTAATCATGACATATTCTGAATTGATCTGAAGTTTGGTATTTGGTAAAATGACAGTCTTTAGATTACATTTTTTAGAAACGAGGAGTTAAAGGAGGAGTTAAAGATATATTTTTTAAAACCATCTCTGCAATCTATACATGTTTAAACACACGGCTATTTTTTTTATCAAAATGTACAAAACGTTTTTGTATGTTCCTAGTCTGGAAAAGCACAGTGATGCACTTGAATGTTATTTTTCTAAGTGCACCTTCAGCTTTGCACTGACATGAGCCAGCTACTCCAAAGCCTGAAAAAAGCATCATCATCATCAAAGAGCTCTGCAACCGAGCCTTGCCGATGATTGATGGCATTTATCTGCACTGAGCAGTTCGCTGTGTAAGCCGCCCTATCTACTTTGGGTCTATCCATCCGTAATCAGCGGAAGAACATGTCCTTCTATTTTGACGTTTCCGCTCCCCCGTTGTTTTCAGAGAGGAGCATGCACCCTGCTAAACTATCTCTGCAGATCAAGTGACCACACATGAGATTGTTCTCGAATGGAGAAATAAATGGCGTGTGAGACATTCAACCATTGACGTGCGTAGAGGTCTGGTGAGGCACAGTCGGATTTACAAACAAATTGACCTACATCTTGTTCATTTTTGATGAATAAAGAAAGACAAATATATATAAAATGTAGCAGAGAAAATTCAAGTCATATTTATTTGTAATATCACCAAATAAAAGCAAGTAAATGCTGAAAAGAAGGGGGCCAAGTACTGAACCTTGTGGAACACCACAGGTAACACTAGAGGGCTCAGATAAGGAGATATGTATTGTTTTACCTTTACGTATAAAAGAAATACTGAATCTGCGCTGCTCCTTTTGAAATAAGCACCAATAGATGAAAGAAATATTTTGCTTAGCCTGACCTGCTGTTAGCTAGCTAATTATATCATTAATTAAACTGTTTGGTCTCACTAGCATTCTCTGCCATGAGGCAGGAGAATTGCCTGCCTCACTCTGCACCTGTTTTTTAGCACTAACATTATTTATATTAATATTATTCATAATATTTGTGAAGTAAGATAAGAAAGCACTATAACAAAGAATAAATATGACCACTTCATATATTTTTTAATTGTATATATCAATGATTAAAGGTGAGGCACAGCCTCACTTGCCTCCCCTGACTGCATGTTACTCTATTTAACATCATTTAGATGAAAAAGTGTGTACTGAAAGAAATTTAGATATTGTTTACCTCATTAGCAGAAATGATTGCTTATTTTAGGTGTTATTTTTTTATAGTTTTAAAATATTCAAATGTTAATGGTTCAGGGTTCACAGATCCCTTAACCCTCAGGTTTTTAGGGGCACCACTTCCTGTGGTGTGTCTTGGGCATGTACAGCCTGGTGATGCCCTTCCTTCTCCAGGCTGTTTTTTATAGGTAGTAGTATGCTCCCAAGAACCAATTAGATTGCTCATTCAGAATGCTAATTTATAACAGTGCATACAAGACAAAATAAAGGGTTGGGTAGGGTTACTTTAACTGGATTACTTTCAATGACTTTTGGATTACTCCAATACCAAATATGCTAATAAAAGACAAGAGAAACTAAATATGAAAAAAATGATGACTCACAACACGTGGTAAGCTTTCTCTCCTGGCTTTGATCTCTTTGATCTCCGGCAAAACTAACATAAAATGTGACAGAAACAAAATGAAAATAACAATGACAATAAAGGTCTATTCTATTCTATTCTATTCTAAATAAAAGTTCCATTCATTCATTCATATATTTATATATACCGATATTGTTTTCTCATGAATATGGTTTTGACTTGATTTGGTTTCTTCAGTGAGATTGAACCATAAACGGACTCCCAGAAACACACCATCCCTTCACCTTGGTATCAATAAAAGGATGTGAATGGGAGAGAATATTCACGAGCACACTGTACCTGACACTTCTAGGTCAAACCACGGAAATGTGCAATGCACGCTTGCAAAAGCAATAGCTGAGATCCAAGCTTGGTGTGGGAGGTGATGTGAGCCGGGTCCACATTCAGCAGGTCATCAATCCTATTTAAATAGGCCAGTTCCCCCCCAGAGCCCGCCTGCTGTGCCCTCCACTGGCCACAATCACTTCTTTCCATTTTCTACTCCATCAGCCAGGCCAAATGTGGAATGCTTCCACGTTTTCTCTTATTAAAAGCCAAGTTTGCGCTGGGGAATAATGCGTTTCCTAGCAGACTCATTCTCACATCAATATCCTTATGAAAAACATGAACTGAAAGAACATTAATTAAATGGAAACCAGGGTTTTGTTTTAAAGCTAGTAAATTTTTTTGTGGTTCTAAGAATTCCTAAATCAGGTATGTCAAACTAGAGGCCAGATCCATACTCATCCATCCTAGAGATAAGACCTGACCCTGTCAGAACCAGAACAGGATCAGGACCCAATCGCGTGACGTTTTTGATCCTGACCACGTCTACTCTCCCGTCCCGGCTTTCGACCTCTTTTTGTATCCAACCACGTCTACTCTCCTTTCCTGGCTTATGACTCGCTTACGACTCCGACCAGGTTTTTGCCCTCCTGTCCCGGCTACTGACCCCTTTCTTCGTTCCCGACAAGAGCGACCTGCTTCCTGCATCCAGCAATCACCGGATCTTGGGCGCAACCCTTTCTCTTACTTCAAAAATAACTTGTGAGAAACGCAACACAAGTGGGTCCTGTCTCCATTCTGGTCCTGACAAAAAAATAGTAATATACTGGAGATTGTTACCCTAGATGTGCCTCATCGTGTTTAGCAGGAGCTGGATTAGCAACTTGACTGGGGCGGTGTCTCAGGCGGTGTACATTTGGGAAATCATTCACATAATCTAAACCGGAACAGGATAAGGACCCAAAAGCGTGACGTTTCTCACACAAGCTTTTTATTTTATTTTATTTGTTGAATGAGTCCTTGGACCCAAACCTGTCCCTGCCCATTACTTCTGCCTGCTAGTGATTTTTAATCAGTGGGCCTATTCCAAATCTATCCCTCAAGGTATTCAACCTGAGGTACATTTCATTTACTCCTCTGGTCCCACCGCCGTTATTCCATTTTCACCGCACTGTTCTGAAAAATGCAACCCAAGCGATAATCGGACTGCTCTCCACTCAACCGGAGGGGAGACATTCGGCGATGATCGAATGTCAGCCGCAGAGGGATAATGTCCACTTGACTTGCAGGGGAAGGTGGAATGTGCCAACGTCGGGTGTGGTCTCACTAATAGAAAGCTTAGAAATGATATATGAATCTTCTCATCTCATCTCATCTCATCTCATTAGCCGTGCCACTTATCCTCATTAGGGTCGCGGGGGGGCTGGAGCCCATCCCAGCCATCTCCGGGCAGTTCGTGTTTATTTGTCAAAGATACAGATAGGTTGTTCAGTGGGCTTGTTTTTGATACGCTAAAACTGGGAAATAAATGAATATGTGCTTATTGTTAATATGTTTTTCTCTAGTCTAATGTCATGATTACCGGTGAGATTCACCTGTGCCAGCTCGTTTGGCGCCACCCAACGCGGGTTCTGATTGGCTCCCTGTCACTATTTGAACCCAGTCCTGTCAATCCCCTGTTGTCAGTCCGTCTGAAAATTTTCGTGTGTACTAGGCAAGCCTTTTTTCGACCCCGACTCCCACCTGTCCCGTTTTTGCTCCCGTCTGTCTGTGGCTACGACCCGCTTTGATCCCGACCACGTCTGCTCTCCGACTTACGACGCGTTTTTGATCCCGACCACGTCTGGCTTACGACTCGTTTCCGACACCACCACGTCTTGCTCTCCCAGTCCCGGCTACTGACCAGTTTTACGCCCCTGACAAAATAAACGACAAAATGCACAAAAAAAGAATTGAGCATTGATGTCTCATCTCATCTCATTAGCCGTACCGCTTATCCTCATTAGGGTCACGGGGGGGGGGGGCTGGAGCCCATCCCAGCCATCTCCAGGCAGTGGGCAGGGGACACCCTGAACTGGTTGCCAGCCAACCGCAGGGCACACGGGTACAGACAACTCATTCGCTCATTCACACCTAGGGACAATTTGGACCGGCCAATTCACCTGAAATGCATGTTTTTGGAACGTGGGAGGAAACCGGAGTGCCCGGAGGAAACCCACGCAAGCACGGGGAGAACATACAAACTCCGCACAGGAAGTCTGGAGCTGGATTTGAACCCACGACAGGTTCCCATGACATGAACTGTGCCGCACAAGCGCTAACCACTGCGCTGCCGTGCTGCCCTTGAGCATTGATGTAACATATTTAAATATTACGTGATTTATTAGATGTTCATTTATTCATATGGCATATATTTGTAGGTATAACTTTATACATTTATCTCTATATACAGCAACATCGCTCAAGGTATTTGACAGATATTGGTATCAGCATTTTCATTCATTCGAAAAGCTGATTGTTAAGCCTCACCGCTCGCTACGGAAGATCCACTTCCGTGTTCGGATCACAATCCGAGTACGAGAGCGACTTGCTTCCCGCGCCCAGTGAACACTGGATCATGGGCGCAGCCCTTCCTCTCTCTTTCAATAAAACTTGTGGTAAACGTCACGCAAGTGGGTCCTGTTTGCGTTCTGATCTTTACAGTCTGATAGGATACACAGTGACCCCTCTAAATATGAGATTAAGGAGATTTTCTCGTGTCTTGAACGCATTTTTCCCATAAGAAATTATTGAAAATGAATCAATCCGTTCCCTGTCTCCCCAAAATCATCCAAGGAAACTAATTTATCTTGGATTTCCTTTTGTATGTCGGGCAAAATTGTTGCCTGAAAGACATTTCATGACTGTAATGTCTCGTAACTCGAGTAGCTCCTATAAAGATGGGCCACTGTATATTATCAACCTCATTATACTGTATTGATTCCCTAATTTTTATAGTAGAATATAAAATATATATATATCATATACTGCAGAGAATCATGCTCATTTTATTTGGATTTACTATTTTTCTTCCTAAAAATATTATTTTTCTAGTTATATGAATAACATTTTAAAAAGACACTACAATATGTTTTCACTAGATGTCACTGTATTGTGTAGTACAGTCAGGACCAGAACGGAAACAGGACCCACTTGCGTAACGTTTACCACAAATTATATTGAAAGAGAGAAGAAGAGCTGCACCCACGATCCGGTGTTCGCTGGGCGCGGGAAGCAAGTCGCTCTCGTACTCTGATTGTGATCTGAACACGGAAGTGGATCTTCCGTAGCGAGCGATTGCTGTGTCAGTGGCGGAAAACTGGGCGGTACCCGGGATTGGGAGAGCAAGACGTGGTAGGGGTTGGAAACAAGTCGTGAGCCAGAACGGGAGATAGACGTAGTCGGGAACAAAAGGGGTCGTAAGCCGGGACGGGAGACCAGACGAGATCAGGATCCAAACAGGGTGTAGCAGGAGACAAACGGGAGCAAAAACGGGACAGGCGGGAGTCAGGATCGAAAAAAGACTTGACTAGTATACACTGAGATTCGCAGACGGACTGACAACAGGGGATTGACAGGACTGAGTTCAAAAAGAGGTTGAAACCCGGGACAGGAGAGTAAACGTGGTCAGGATCAAAAACGGGTCGAAGCCGGGGGACAGACGGGAGCAAAAAACAGGTGGGAGTCGAAAAAAGGCTTGCCTAGTGTTAACTGAGGTTCGCAGACGGACTGACCAAAGGGGACAGAAAGGAGTGGGTATAAATAAGGACAGTGTCAATCAGAGTCTGAGGCAGTTTGCACCAAAGGAGCAGGCACGGGTGATTCACATCGGTAATCATCATTTTTTGTAACTTTTTAGATAAAAAAATATCTACTCATGAGTTAGTACAGGGAAAAGCTGTACATATATTCATTGCAATAATGAATCAGTAATATTAAAAATGATATCTAATTTTTTGAAACAACCTATACATTACAATGACAAAAACCTATAAACAAAACATGCATACTTTAAAGCATTGTTCCGGTACTTGAACATAAACGCCTCCAAATCAAGAATCTTCCCAGCAGGGTTGGGTAGGGTTACTTTAACTTGATTACTCTCAATTACTTTTGGATTACTCCAAGACCAAATATGCTAATAAAAGACAAAATAAACTAAATATGAATAAAATTACTAAATTTTGTGCAGGCTTGGGGAGTAACGGAATACATGGAACGGCAAAAAAAATGTTGGCATGCTGTTTGGATTTATTTTCATTTTGTTTCTGTCGCATTTTATGTTCGTTTTGCCAGAGATCAAAGCCAGGAGAGAAAGCTTACCACGTGTTGTGAGTCATAATTGTATTCATATTTAGTTTATCTTGTCTTTTATTAGCATATTTGGTATTGGAGTAATCCAAAAGTCATTGAAAGTAATCCAGTTAAAGTAACCCTACCCAACCCTGCTCCCCGGTGACAGACACTTTTCATGAAAAAAACAACATTGGACTCCCACCTGGCACCCCTTGCCAGGCAACAGCTGGGCATCAAGGACTCAGTGATTTCACTTGGCGGTTTGAGGATGGAGGAAGGGGGGCATGGTTGCTTAGATGTCCGAATCTGCCAGATCGATGCTGCGCACTCTGCACCTTCCTTGGCAGAATCGTCACATCGAATGTCGAAGGCGACTCTTGGGTTCGCACCGGGAGCTCCCCTCCTTCAAACCGCAGTCACCTAGACCCTTCCTGAACCGCCCGTTGCTCACTCCC
This sequence comes from Urocampus carinirostris, assembly GCF_059441175.1. NCBI lineage: Eukaryota > Metazoa > Chordata > Actinopteri > Syngnathiformes > Syngnathidae > Urocampus > Urocampus carinirostris. The sequence continues at coordinate 41,856,480 of NC_142353.1, forward strand.
TCCCTGCCCTTCAGTAGGTCAGTCCAGAGTAGCTGACTGCAGCAGATGGATTATGGAGATCAAGCTGTGTGTGCTAGGTAATTAAATGGAGCAGTTTGGCCACGGCTCCAAACCGTGGACCTTCTGTCCAGGTTGAGTTCTCCTTACCTCAGCCACTTGGACATTTGATTTTAGTTCATGCTGGAGATCGACTAATCTGAAGCACAGCTCAGTGGGTGCCGGGGATGCAAAATTGATTGTTTTTGGTTCAGTATTTAAGATGGGATCTAGGGATGTATGTACTGATTTCTTTTTTATTGCTTTATTGAATAAAATACATTTGCACTTCCATACAAATAGCAATGTTGCATTAATACTATAACCGAACTTTACAAACAATCCAAATTAGAGGACCGTCTCCAAAAATAAAAAACATTCCAGGGAGGAAATACATTACATAAAAAAAATCAAAATGTCAGGGCGAGAACAAAAACAGAACCCACTCGCTTAACATTACCACAAGTTTTATTGAAGGAAGAGAAATGGTTGCACTCACGATCCGGCGATTGCTGGACGCGGAAAGCAGGTCGCCCTGAACGCGGAAGTAAGACTTCCGAGGCGAGCGATGGCGGTGTCGGAAACTGAAAAATGTCGAAAGCCAGGAGAGGAGAGTAGACGTAGTCGTGATCAAAAACGGATCGTTATTCGGGATAGGGGAACAGACGTGGTCGAGATTGAAACAGGTCGTAATTCGGGACGGGAGAGCAGAAGTGGTCGAGATTGAAACAGGTCGGAATTCGGGACGGGAGAGCAGACATCGTCGAGATCAAACAGATCGTAGCGGGAGACAAGCAGGAGTAAAAAACACGGGACAGGCGAAAAAGGGCTTGCCGTGTGAAAACAGAGATTCACAGACGGACCGACAAAAGGGGAATGACAAGACAGAGTTTAAATACTGACACGGAGCGCTCCCTCTCTATCTATCCATCTATATATCTATCTATCTGTCTATCTATATATCTATCTATCTCTATAACTTTCTTTCTATCCATCTATCTATCATCTATCTATCTCTATCTATCTCTAGAACTTTTATTTATATCTATCTATCTCTAGAACTTTCATTCTATCCATCTATCTTTCTCTATAACTTTCTTTCTATCCATCTATCTATCTCTATAACTTTCTTTCTTTCCATCTATCTATCTCTATAACTTTCTTTCCATCCATCTATCTATCTCTATAACTTTCTGTCTATCCATCTATCTATCTCTATAACTTTATTTCCATCCATCTATCTATATAACTTTCTTTCCATCCATCTATCTATCTCTATAACTTTCTGTCTATCCATCTATCTATCTCTATAACTTTCTTTCTATCCATCTATCTATCTCTATAACTTTCTTTCCATCCATCTATCTATCTCTATAACTTTCTGTCTATCCATCTATCTATCTCTATAACTTTCTTTCCATCCATCTATCTATATAACTTTCTTTCCATCCATCTATCTCTATAGCTTTCTTTCCATCCATCTATCAATCTCTATAACTTTCTTTCCATTCATCTATCTATCTCTATAACTTTCTTTTCATCCATCTATCTATCTCTATAACTTTCTATCTATCTATCTCTCTCTATAACTTTCTTTCCATCCATCTATCTATATAACTTTCTTTCCATCCATCTATCTATCTCTATAACTTTCTTTCCATCCATCTATCAATCTCTATAACTTTCTTTCCATTCATCTATCTATCTCTATAACTTTCTTTTCATCCATCTATCTATCTCTATAACTTTCTATCTATCTATCTCTCTCTATAACTTTCTCTCTCTCTCTCTCTTTCTCTCTTTCTGTCTTTCTCTCTTTCTCTCTCTCTCTCTCTCTCTCTCTCTCTCTCTCTCTTTCTCTCTCTATCTCTCTCTCTCTTTCTCATTAACTGTCTATGTACCCATATCTATCTCTATAACCATCTATCCATCTATTTATCATCATCTCCCAGACTCCCGCTCGGTGTGTGTACAATAATTACTCGTGTTCTGCGCAGGCACAATCAATTACAAAATATCACATTAATGTTCAATAATTTGATGATATTGTCCCTTTGCCACTGTTTGCAGGAAACCCGCTGCTTCTCAACTCTTCTATTCCACCAGACTTAACCGTGGGACGGACCTACAGCACCTCACTGTGCTTTCAGGACGGTGCTGATAAAGAGCTTTTCGACCCGTTGCCAGACATAAAAGTGCAGAACTCATTCATGGTCTACGGTGTGGCAGGGCGGGCCGAGCTCCACGCCAAGGAACCTGTTGAGACTTTCCCAAGGGATTACTACAGCTCTCTGGACAGACGCAAGGAAGGGACGCTCTCCTTCAATGGACCTTTAAGCACCGGTAAAGAGCAACTTAGGACCGGAGGAGTGTTTGGTCAAGCTGGAGGACGGCTGGTGCTGCCCAACACTGGTAAGTACTGTATTTTCTAGCGCTATAGACCTTTTTAGCGAACGTGACTTCCACCTTTACGACTTGTTTTTGACCCCGACCACGTTTTCTCTCCCGTCCCGGCTTACGACATGTTTTTGATTCCGACCACGTTTTTGCTCTCCTGTCCCGGTTATCGACTTGTTTTTTTCCGTCCGCGACCCCGCCATCTCCCGCTCCGTAAGATCCATTTCCCTATTCGGATCACGATCCGATTCTGTGAGCAGCTTGCTTCCCGCGTCCGAGAACCGGATCACGGGCGCTGCCCTTCCTCTTTCTATCAATAAACTTGTGGTTAACGTTACGCATTTGGGTCCTGATTCAGTTCTGGTCGTGACACTTCAAGAAGGCTAATCAACCATCATACCTTCACTAGCATATCATAAAAGCAGTGAGCTTGTTACTTGGGCTTTTTTTTCGTTCCTACAATTATTTTTTTGTGTTATTACATTTGACCACCGATTAATACAATTAACCATCATACATTCATTACTTACTTTGCATATCATACAAGCAGTGAGCTTGTTACTAAGGCAATTTGATTTTATTTTTGTTCCACAATCAATTGTTTGGCTATTAAATTTAGCCTCCGGGTGTCTCAAATGCAAATGTTGATAACTCAAGCATGAACGTTTTTTCAATCTGGCGGTGTAAACATCAGGTGGAGTTTTGACATTTATAATTGCCAGGAAAACAAAATTTGTTTGTTAAATTTCGATTCAGTTTCGATCTCTTCATAGAGTATAAGTCACACCAGCCAAAATGCATATTTAAGAAGGAAAAGACTTATATAAGGTGCACCTCGATTATAAGTCATATTTTTGGGGAAATGTATTCATTAAAAACAAATACTGTCATGAACCAGAACTGGATCAGGACCCAAACACGTGACGTTACTCACACAAGACCTTTTATTTTACGGGAAATGGGGAGTCATGCACGTTAGGCAGCAGTCTGGCGTAAAATGATAGGAAGCCAGAGGCTGACGAGATCGATACCAATTGCCTGAGTTGATATCGGACAGATGGGGTCGATACCGGACAGGACAGGACAGACAAGACAGATAATAAAACGGGATATCGAAAATAAACAAACTAGACGGGAACGAAAACTGGAGAAAATAATAAACAGGACCAAAATAGACAGAAAAGAAACTGGAAACTGAAATTAAACGGGACAAAATGAACCGGAACAATACCGGACAGGAAATACCAACAAGAACAGGACTTTGAGACATTTTTGTGATTAAGGGCTATATAAATAAATTTGACTTGACTTGACTTGACCGAGTCGAGACCCACGTCATGCAGGGCAAAAGTTCGGTGACGGACTGACAAACGGAGGGAGAGAACACTGAACTTAAATAGAAGGAAAGCCATTCCGTCAACAAGCCCCAGCTGGCGCCACGGGGGCGGGCCAATTGGGCGCCATGGCCACCGTGACAAATACCAAAACCTAAATGTCATCTTGACAGGCAATTTGAAATACAAATTTAAAAAAATGTACTCTTGTGTGGAACGGTTGAGTGTGAAAATAACGGGAAATTGTATACCTGTAATACAAATGTAAAATTCAACAATATGATAACATTTCTCATACAAGTCACACCGGTGTATAAGTCGCACTCCCTGGCCAAACTATGAAAAAAACTGTGACGTATACAGACGCTGCCATACTTATGAATGAGGTTCCGGATGATCATTCGTAAGTTGAATGTGTTTGTAAGTTGCTTCAGTGCTATAATGTGTATGTTTATGGTTTATATAAGTACGTTTGAGGCTTGTATAAGTAATCTATATTGCTTTGTACTAAAAAATAAACATTTCATGAAATAATATGCTATATAAACATAAATAAAGTGAGGTTTAACTTACTTTCGGGAGATGCGCTTCAAGAGGTCCTCCTCCGTGGTAAAAAGTGGCCGAAAAAAAGCGTTCGGACCATTTTCTCAACCGCATCAATCTTTCTTGTTGCACTTTCGTTACAAGAGAAAAGGCTCGCCTCTTCTTAACACTTTAAGCCAACCATATTGAATAGATGCACGAGATATTTAACAATAAACACATTAAAGTTATGAGCTTGCTGGAGATTCAGTACACCTAGCACTGTAAGTTTACATACGAATTAGAAAGAGGAAGCTGATTTTTTTTACTTCAGGGTGAATGCTGGGTGACTTTTCACAGCGCCACACGCTGATAGCGGAGGAAAAAAGCACTACAGCAATGTCCTGTACTCAGAAAATGGTGCACACAATACAAAATCTAACTTACAGCAATGTCCGGATATATTTCGACACACAAAATGTTCGTATTAACCGTTTTTGTCAGGACCAAAACGGAGACAAGACCCACTCGCGTAACGTTTCTCACAAGTTTTTTTAGAAGAAAGGGAGGGGGTTGCGCCCACGATCCGGGGATTGCAGAACGCGGGAAGCAGGTCGCTCTAAACGCGGAAGTGGGACTTCTGTGGCGAGCGATGGCGATGTCGGGAACGGAAAAAAACGGGTCAGTAGCCGGGATAGTAGAGCAAAAACGTGGTCAGAATCGGAAAGAAGTCGAAAGCCTGGAGAGGAGAGTTGATGTGGTCGAGATCCAAAACTGATCGTTGATCGGGACGGGAGAACAGACATGGTCAAGATCAAATCAGGTCGGAATTCGGGACGGGAGAGCAGACATGGTCAAGATCAAAACAGATCGTAGCGAGAGACAAAAAAGAGCCAAAAACAGGACAGGCGCATAAGGGCTTGCCGTGTAAAAACAGAGATTCACAGATGGGCCGACAAAAGGGGACTGACAGGACAGTTTAAATACTGACGGGGAGCCAATCTGTCAACGGGCGGGGCCAATCGGGCGCCTAGGCAACCGTGACAGTTTTACGTAAATCGAACGGTCGAAAGTAAGGTAGAATCTGTACCAAAAAAAGTATTTTTATTATCAGAGTCTACAGAGACTTAAGTACAGCTGTCATCCTGTCAAGAATGTGCGGTTGCCCAACACGCGGTGCTCTTTTTGTGTTTGGCGTCTGAATCGTTGACATGTGGGAAGAGTGCAGGTGAAATTAACTTTCCTCAACAGCCTTTCAAGCAGAGTGGTCTGAGTGGAGGAGTCGCTAATGTCAAGTGTAGCACTCACTCAGCCTACTGGCACAACGACTCTTCCTTTAGTTGATGAGCAAGCTGCAAAAAAACAGCAAGAAACTGAAACTTTTTGTGGGAACACAAAGACCAAGCTGCATTCCCCCTATTTTTTTAAATAATCCAATAAAAAATTGACTGATAATAGCACTAACATCGTCCCTGAAGAATTGTGGAGTGTTTTTCGAGAGCAGCCCACACAGTGCTAAATCTGATGCCGCGAAAAGAGTCGTTTTGTCCAAAAAAATAAAATTGATTCTGACACTTAAACTTTTCACATGAACTTATGCTAACTTTGTAACATTGACCTTTATGTGGAGAATTTTACTCTCCGTTAGCTTGCCCTGAGGAGCTTTTCATTTTTTTACTATTTGTTGTCATGCAATATGGTTTATTTTGGTTAAGTCAGTTTTATTTGTTTGGCCCTTAATCACAAGAAGTCTTAAAGGGAAGTACAGGCTATGTCAGAACCCGAACGAGACAGGACCCACTCTCGTAACGTTTCGCACGGTTTTATTGGGAAGAAGTGAAAGGAGTGCACACACGATCCGGAGATCGCTGGTCGCGGGGAGTAGGTTGCTCGGACGCAGAAGTGGGACTTGTCAGGAACGAAAAAAAGTCGAAAACCAGGAGAGGAGAGGACACGTAGTAATTACGGACTGGATAGCAGACATGGTCGAGATCAAAACGGATCGTTATTCGGGGCTGGAGAACAGACGTGGTCGGGATCAAACAGAGCAGGAGAAAAATAAGAGCAAAAACACAAGACAGGCAAAAAAGGGCTTGCCGTGTAAAAACGGTGATTCGCAGAAGGACCAACAAAAGGGGACTGACAGGACCAAGTTTAAATACTGACAGGGAGCCACTCTGTCAAAAAGCAGCAGCTGGCGTCACACGGGCAGGGACAATTGGGCGCCATGGCAACCGTGACAGACTACAGACGACCATTACAGACTACCATATGCCCTGATCTGAATCCTGCAATTGAGCAAGGGAAAACTCAAAAACCACTGCATGAGGGAAATTAACAAAGTTTGCAGGATGACCAGGCTGCAATAGTCACAATTGCATCAAACAGACAATATACAGACATTTTCAACATAAAATATGGATAATAAACAGAATGTGTCAGGACCAGAACGGAAACAGGACCCACTCACGTAACGTTTCTCACAAGATTTATTAAAAGAAAGGGAGTGGGTTGCGCCCACGATCCGGGGATTGCTGAACGGGGAAGTGGGACTTCCGTGGCGAGCGATGGCGGTGTCGGGAATGTAAAAAAACGGGTCAGCAGCCGGGAAGCTCAGTGCTCTCACTTACCCTTTGTCAGTCCGTCAGCAACAAACCTCTGCACCCGCAAGACGCGTGTTTTGACTCTGTCCGGTATCCTGCTTGTGTATCCTGTCCGGTATTGATCCCGTCTGTCTCGCCCTGTCTGATACTTTGCTACAATCTCCAGTATCGGGCGTCTTTCTCGTCCTGTTTGATATCGGTCTCTAGTGTCTGGTATCGGTCCCGTCTGTCTCGTCCTGTCTGATATCTGTCTCCAGTCTCCTGTATCTGATATCAATCCTGTCTGTCCCATCCTGTCCGCTATCGACCCCATCTGTCCGGTATCTGCTCATGTAACTGGTATCGATCTCGTCAGCCTCTGGCTTCCTGTTGTTCCACGCCAGACATCTGCCTTACTTCTGCCTTACTTCTTACGCCCAACGACCGCCAAATCACTGGGTTAACGTGCACGACTGCCCCATTCCCGTTAAATAAAGCTTGTGTGAGAAAAGTTACACATCTGGGTCCTCCTCCTGTTCTGGTTTTGACATCCACAAAAACGATCATTTAAATCAAATCATATGTTTATGTGAGAAAAAATGGACTTGATCATATGATTATGTTTATTGGATCGGTATAAATTCTAAACTTAACGACGTAATTATCATAAAAGGAGACTGTTCCTTTATCTTGTTTTTTTTTTTTACCCCACTGTGAATGTGTGAAACTGGAGTGTCATGCCTAATTTCATTGACATAATATGTTAACCCATTTTGTAACAATGACAATAAAGGTATATTTTATTCTATTCTATTCTATTCTAATTGATTAGATATTAATATTAAAATGTGACACAGTGCGGCAGCGCAGTGGTTAGTGCGTGTACGGCACAGTTCTGAGGTCATGAGAACGAACCTCCTGTGTGGAGTTTGCATGTTCTCTCCGTGTTTGCGTGGGTTTCCTCCGGGCACTCCGGTTTCCTCCCACATTCCAAAAACGTGCATGTCAGGTTTATTGGCTGGTCCAAATTGTCCCTAGGTGTGATTGAGCAAGAGAATTGTCTGTCCCTTTGTGCCCTGCGATTGGCTGGCAACCAGTTCAGGGTGTCCCCTGCCCACTGGCCGTGGATAGCTGGGATGGGCTCCAGCACCCCCGCGACCCTACTGAGGATAAGCGGTGCAGGTAATGGATGGATGGGTTCAAGGTCTCATTAATATACAGTATATTTAAAGATAGTCTTTTAATGAGAGATTGTGGTTTCGCCTGCTGGTATACAGCAGCCTCACACATGTAAGTGGTCTCAACCGTATCGACCCCTCAATAGTAGAGCTCAGTGAGAGAGGAAAATCTGAGAGGAGTCGTACTCCAAAACAAAATACCTCTCTTATTGTGCCTTACTGGAAAAAGTGAACCTGACTGCAGCTCGCAAAGTTCAAGCTGTGCTTGATAAGGTTCCTCGCTGACACCAATGGCGGAAGATTGCTATTTGTGGTTGCAGTATTAGGAATTTTGGAAAATACCTGCTGGACCTTTCAGCATTCTTCTTATATTTGTGTAGTCCTTGAACATATTATATCGAACGCTCCTTGAACTGGTCTAGTCTACATACCTGTCAACCTGTACGTTTTTGCCGTACAAAGTACGTTTATTATGCATTTTAAGACGTGTACCACGTACGAGAAAATCTGTACAGAAAAAAGCAAATTTGTCAATTATGGGTACCATCCGGTATACACCGACTACCACGAAATGACAAATCAATCAAGTCAAACCAGTTCGAGTTGTGTAGTGAAAGGAAGTCCGTCTCTTTAGAGAACCGGCTTTTCGGCTCAACTCATTAATGAGAGCCGGCTCTTAAATGGCTCACTTGCTGTGATGCATTATCTCATCTCATTAGCTGCACCGCTTATCCTCAGTAGGGTCGCGGGGGTGCTGGAGCCCATCCCAGCAATCATCGGGCAGTGGGCAGGGGACACCCTGAACTGGTTGCCAGCCAATCGCAGGGCACACAGGGACAGACAACTCGCTTATTCACACCTAGGGACAATTTGGACCGGCCAATCCACCTGAAATGCATGTCTTTGGAATGTGGGAGGAAACCGGAGTGCCCGGAGGAAACCCACGCAAGCACGGGGAGAACATACAAACTCCGCACAGGAAGTCCGGTAGCTGGATTTGAACCCACACAGGAGGTTCCCAAGACCTTAGACCTGTGCCGCCCTCGATGCATTATATTACGAATTATTATGTTGTATAAAGAAGTTAAGAAAAAAAATATAAAAGAAGAAAATTAATAAAGACAGGTTTGTGGTTATCCCTTTTAATCAGTATATTGCTTTGGGTCCCCCAAATTTAGTGTGCTCCATGCCCTTACAAACTGTCGTATTTTCCCTTACAAAATACAAAAATATATTATTTTTTTCAAACATGTTTATTTATGTAGTTTAACATGTTATATTGTACATGTGTTTCGTTACATCATATATATTGTTCATTAACATTTTGTTGTGAGATACCGAGTTGCTCGACATGAATGAGGTTTATTATAAAAAAAGTTCAAAAATTAAGTTGCTTGGACGTTCACTGTAGAAGGAAAATATACATGCAAATATAGTCAAGTAGAATAGTACATTTTCTTATTGAAATTATGAATTCATTTTCTGCATTAAATTATTGTTGGTACTATACTGATTAAAAGGGATCACCACAAACCTGTCTTTTTTCATTTTCTCCTTTTATACTTCCTTTTTTTCTTAACTTCTTTATACAACATAATCATTCGTAATATAATGCATCAAAGCAAGTGAGTCGTTTGAGAGCCGTCTCTCTTTAATGAGTTGAGCCGAAAAAGCCGGTTCTCTAAAAAGAAACGGACTTTCACTCCATAACTCGAACTGGAGATCGGCGTGCAGACAAAAACTCGAACCGCGAGACCAAAACAACAATGGCGGATCTAAGTAATAAGTAATCTTTGTTAAAAAATGTTAATGACATTTTCGTGTCAAAAAAGTTGCGTCCCGGGGACGCACGTTGATTTGCCACGATGCGTCCCCCACAAAAATAATGCGTCTGGGACGCGGGCAAATGAGAACACTGTATTACCAACAATAATTTAATGCAAAAATGAATAAATAATTGTAATAAGAAAATGTATTATTCTACTTCATTATATTTGCATGCATTTTTTTCCTTCTACAGTGAACGTCCAAGCGACTTCATTTTTGAACTTGTTTTATAATAAACCTCATTCATGTCGAGCAACTCAGTATCTCACAACAAAGTGTTAATTAACAGTATATATGATATAACGAAACACATGTACAATATAACATGTTAAACGACATAAATAAACACATTTAAAAAAAAAAGATTATTTTGTATTTTGTAAGGGAAAATACAACATTTTGTAAGGGCATGGAGCCCTGGAGCTTGACAGGTATGAGTTTATGTTGGCATACAGCAGCAAACAGTTTGATTGTTCAGGACTGTGTCCAAATTAATGTCAGCAAAAGGAGTCCAATGTGACATACTGTAGAAATGCTTTGGTGAATTCCCTGCAAAAAGCATTCCTATCATCGCAAAAGCTGTCTTCCAAAAGCACTGCAATTCTGCAGCAAACACTCCATACAATTACTAGACAGCGCTACAGCCTGAATATATGGAAGTAACGTTATTTTGTTGTCATGTCAAGCATGAGTCCAAATGCTGCCTGCAGAAATTGGATTGTTAACAGAATTGGAAGGATGGCAAAGTAGAAGGGCGTAGATGTAGGTTGAGAAGTTCGGGAAAACTCATCACTGAAGGCGATTATAATGCAGAGCAATATTGAGATGAGATTTCGCAATCGAAGGCAATCCCGTTTCTCTACATTAAGAACCTGACTGCAGTCCGTCTGAGTTGCTGTCGGATTAGCTATTTCAAATGGTGAGAAAATGAAGCTATGCGGATATCTTTTTTACTTCAAGGTACGGGGTCGGGGTCAAAAAAGGGTCGTTAGCCGGGACGGGAGATCAAAACGTGGTCGGGGTCGAAAAAGAAAAGGGTCGTAGCAGGAGACAAACGGGGAAATCAGGAACGGACGAGTGGAAAATGGGTCACAAAACGATACAGACGGGAGTCAAAGTCAAAAATGCTTAACTTGTGAAAAGAGAGGTTTGCTGACGGACTGACCACAGGCGAGTGAAAGGACTGAGCTTAAGTAGGTGGGGAACCAATCAGGTAGCCAGCAGCAGCTGGCGCCAAATTAGCGGGCACAGGTCAATGTAATGAGTAATCATGACACATTTTGGGCCACGCTAATATCTACCGTAAATTCCTGACTATAGAGCGCACCTGATTATAAGCTGCACCCACCACATTTTAAGGGGATAACCGCTTTTGTACTTACACAAGGCAAACCTGTATATAAACCGCATGCGCCCACATTAAAACATGCAACACAATCACAAATATAACCCAAACCCGACTTTGAGTCCCGCAATTGTAACTGAATATAAAGTACACAGTCCAAAAACCACAGCCGGCAAAATGAACGGAAAATGATACCGGTACTTAAAGTTTGATGCAGACCTGCACAGTCTGGGTCCCGTTGAAAATAATCCAAGGAAAAAAAAATGTATATTTCCAAAGGTAAGGGTGGGAAAAATATATATCCACTATTGTCCGCTGCGTCCACCAACACGTCTCACCTTTACTCCACTTCCCGTCAGCCCCCGTTGTTTTCGCCCCTTCTTTTTGATTTGCCCGTGGAAAACATATCAGAATAAGTCTCTTAAATAAATGCATTACAAAAATATACAGTTGCAAATACATATTACACATGGTGCACATATTTACAAAGAAAGACGGTACACCAAGAGAGTTTTCAAAGCTTTAATAATAATATTATAACTTTCATCCCAAACCGTGCCTGTGAAGGGTAGCAAAACGCTACTAGCAACACAGCAAACGGCTCTATTAAAAAAAACATACCGTACTTGTAGTAATAACGGTAAACCGTCCTCATCTTCCTCCTTATAACTGACGTCATCAAAATCGTCTTCCCCAGTCAGGGAAAGAGACTATGACATATAGACGTCGTCCCAAGCTACCTTATTCAAAAACACGTTAGCAACACGCTCCCAAAATAAAGTTTATGTGCAGTAGCTGTTTCCTTCTTTATCGGACTGCTCGATTGCGTTTAGCTTGAAAGCTGCGTCATGTGCCTTTCTTTATGCAATTTGCATGGTGAGGATATTTCTACGCTAAATTAATTTGTGCACAAGCTAAGAAGTTGCAGTCTTCCTCGGCGCATATATTCCAGCGGTCTAAATCTTACCTTTTGTACTTGAGCGCCGCTGGCGGCTGTTAGAAAAATTACATAAATTGGCCGCATCACTGAATAAGCCGCAGGGTTGAACGTTTGGGAAAAAAGTAGCGGCTTATAGTCCGGAATTTACGGTAGCTCTATAATTGAGAAACTTGAGATTCACTGTCAAAAATGTCACTTCCAAAGTTAGAGTTTAAAAAAATGTGTTTACCAAACAGACATATTGCCCTTTTCAAAAATTGGATCATGAAGCAAGACTCGAGAAATCATAAAAACATGAACATAAATGATCAATACTAGCCTGTATCATTGTGATCTCAAGACTTACTTTAGCATCGATTGCTATGGCTCACTCTGCTTAGCAGAAAAATAAAAGAATCAATAATGAGGTCTGCCATATTTTACATCAGTTCTATTACTCAGTCTGCAAAAGCACATTCCTCCCAAAATAAAATATTTTCTTTGAGGTTAATGTACCAGAGTTTTTAAGAGTTTGCCGGGGATCACATCCAGCATTACCCATTATATCCTTTAAATTAGTGCTGTCAAAGTTCACACTTTTAAAGCATCGGCTCATAAGTCATAGCTTTAAAACTGCTGTAACTTTAAAGTTGAAGCAGGTTTAGAGCTTCAAATTGATGTTGTCGAATAGGTTAAGTTAAAACATTCACTCTTGAGTTAAATCTTTTGTTCCCAACACTAGCTTCAGTATAAGGTAATTCCTTGGGGGCCACAATCCCCGATCGAATGCAAAAATGTACTCTGCAGGCCCCAGCTCACAGCAATAGTTGACCAAGGATAATGGATTTTGCAAGTGCAGTCAATTCACTGGTTCTCAAATAGTGGGGCGGGCCGCCCTTGGAGGGCACGAAGCTCTGCGAAGTGAGGCGGAGGCCTGTGTGACCTCGGGACTTTATTTTTTTTAAACGTTCTAAGGAATCTAGTGCAGTAGCACCTCCACTACACTAGGGAGCAGTGGCACTCTCATTGGCAGTGTTTTGTTTACATTTAACCTCCACGCCATGCCAAAAGAAGTGACCCAATGAAATAAATAATTAAACCGGCTGAGGAGACAGACTTTTTGGGGGGGACAAGAGAGGATTTTTTCTGCCGAGGGGGGGCGTAACAGAAAATAATTGAGAAGCACTGAGTTAATTTAAGGCGTGAAAAACAGAAAAATAGATTTGCCATAAATTTGCTCTCTTGCCTTCAGAAATCATTGACCGGGGATAGATTTGGGTGGGACAGAACGGCACGCCTTCTGCCGGTCCCCGCTTGCAGCAATATGGTATTGGGGATAATGGATTGCGACCACTCAAGTGCATTTCATTTTAGGCTGAAATAAAGGCAAAAGATGAGCCGCCACTCTTGAGAAAAATGCACTCTGTGTCGTGATTGCCTAAGTGAAGTCGCCTGGGGCAATCGTTTGGCACGCTGGAGCGCACTTCCTGATTGGCTGACGTTCTCCACTTAAGCGGTCTGCGTCCAGAGATGGACGTCCAGGTATACTCTTTGTATCCCTGAGTGTTTCTCCAGACTACAAGGTACCCACGACTCCTCTTGCCTGATTCATGCCTGCCTTCCGTTTTTGACCTGTTTCCGTTCCACGTTTTGCGACCTACTCTCTCGTCGACGTCCCAAGCCAGCTCCAACAACTCCTTCAAATAAAAACACTTTTGAAACTAACGCTATCGGATCCGAGATTCCGTTCCGTTTCATGACACTCTGCCAGCCTCTGCTCGCAGCATTATGTTGTTGGGTATAACGGAACGCGGCCGCATGAGTGCAGGTCACTTTTTGGTGGGCAGAAATACTGAATATTTTTCAACACAAAAAAGCAAGATACTACAGTACTGTGTTTTTTGGTCCTAAAATGATGGTTTTCATGTTTTTTTCAGCCACATCCCAGGCTTTCCTAAAATATTCTCATGTTTGTGTACAACAATCTGCCGCCGCTTATGCTGCACTGCACTACCAGTCTGGCGGAGTTGTTTCTTTTGACACACTTATGCATGTTTTCCAGGAGTCAGCCTGCTGGTGCCTCATGGAGCCGTGGCGGAAAATATGTCCTGGGAGATGTACGTGGGAATCAGTCTGGGAGAAGCAAGGTAAGGCTAAGTAAATATGTTTTCCAGTGTGTTTTTTCTGTTGCCGTCTCATCGTGTCATGCATCTTCGTTTCATCTTCTCACCTGTTCACCCAGCATGTCAACCTCCTACTCACTGGCCACTGGTTTATTATGTGTTTTAAGGAGTTTCTACTTTGTCATAAATTATCAAATGCTCCACAGATTTCAATGGTTATGAGGCAGCACGGCGGCGCAGTGGTTAGCGCTTGTGCGGCACAGTTCATGTCATGGGAACCTGTCGTGGTTTCAAATCCAGCTCCAGACTTCCTGTGTGGAGTTTGTATGTTCTCCCCGTGCTTGCGTGGGTTTCCTCCGGGCACTCCGGTTTCCTCCCACGTTCCAAAAACATGTATTTCAGGTGAATTGGCCGGTCCAAATTGTCCCTAGGTGTGGATGAGCGAGTGAGTTGTCTGTCCCCGTGTGCCCTGCGATTGGCTGGCAACCAGTTCAGGGTGTCCCCTGCCCACTGCCCGATGATTGCTGGGATGGGCCCCAGCACCCCCGCGACCCTACTGAGGATAAGCGGTGTGGCTAATGAGATGAGATGAGATGAGACAATGGTTATGAAATATGACCTATTTTGGTGGCTCCTGGCGCTGCCCATTTTGCACATGTATTATGTGCTTTTCATAAGAGTGGGATGTAAATTTGTTTTAACATAATGTTGACTTGATGGATTTTAATGATATCACTAAATTGAGAGCTTGGCTGCACAAATGAGCAACAAAGTTCTAAAAAGTGGGCGAGTTTGGTGTGCATGGGCAGGTCCCCTTAGTTTTAAGATACAAGCTGAAATGAATTGGGTGGTGCTTGTGCTAGGAGCACAAGGGAAGTACGGTACAACCTTGAAGGAGTTTTAGTGAGAAATCAGCATTTTATATGACTTGTCAGAGACCAGAAACTGAGACAGGACCCACTTGCGTTCGTTTTTACTCAGCTTTATTTAGAAGGAAGAAAGGGCTTACACCCACGATCTGGTGATCGTCAGTCACGGGTAGCAGATCACTTGGAAGTGGCGTTTCCGTGGCGAGCGAAGGCAGTGTCGAGAGCGGGGGGAAGAACAGGTCGATGGCTGGGACTATGAATCAAATGGGAATCAGGACAGGATTGAGTCGGGGTCGAAAAGTGCTTGCCTAGCGTGGGGCTGAGGTTCGCAGACGGACTGACACTGGGTGACAGGGAGATGGGGGTTTAAAAAGAGATGAGCAGCCAATCACCGTTGAGGCAGTTGGCGCCAAAGGAGCTGACTCAGGTGCATGACTAAAAATGGATAATCAATATATTTCATATAGGGATTGGTGTGTACACTTATTAAGTATTTTCACTGCTGCTGGGTCGCGGGCTTTTCCTTGGCAAAATAATGCTTGAAGAATAAAATCGGACGGTCACTTACACTGCTTAACAGGAGATGGCGATAATGGCCTTCTCAATCTCGTTTTACCTCATTCAGTGAATCGGCGTGTTTGAGATGAACCACATCTAATTTTATTGTGAGTTGGTTGGTTTTGTTGCCTTTTTCTGAACATAATAATGGGTAGATTCGATCTGCAACCTCAGTGAAAGACTTAAATCTAAGCTTAAAACACACTTATTCTATAGCATATGAATAACCTATATTTTACATTGACAATATCTGTGTATCTGTGTATTATTTGCCCTCATGTAGGTTTTAGATCTGGTGATGGTGTAATAATAGCAAAAATCTGTGGTCTGTGCAGCCCTTTGAGACTCTTTGTGATTAAGGGCTATACAAATAAATATCACTTGACTTGACCTGACTCCCAATAAAGTTAATAATAAGGGGAAGTAAAGGGTAAAACAAGAATCGAGTCAAATAAGAAAATGTTTGCAAAAAATACGAAGACCATGTACGAATGTCACAAAGTAAGAGTACAGTTTAGTCTTCATAAGTATACAGTAGTTAAGTATAGTAATTTGAAAATACTCCTTGAAGGACAAAATGTTCCGAAACGTGCTCAATTAATCGTAACATTGCATATTACCGAATTTTATTGCAATATGTATTCTGTGTAGCACTATCTAGATACTCTATATAACACGCTACAGTGGGTATTAGCAAGTCACATTGGGTATTTGTATATTGTATTATTTTTGCATTATTATTGTATTGTATCTATCTATCTATCTATCTATCTATATCAATCTATCTATATCAATCTATCTATCTATCTATATCAATCTATCTATCTCTCACTCTCTCTATCTATCTATCTATCGATCTATCTATATCAATCTATCTATCTCTCACTCTCTCTATCTATCTATCTATCTATCTATATCAATCTATCTATCTCTCACTCTCTCTATATCAATCTATCTATCTATCTATCTATCTATCTATCTATCTATCTATCTATCTATTGTCACGGGACTGGACCAGATCGGACGCAGGAAGGATGAACTCAATCGCGTAACGACCAGTTACTTTTATTTAGCAAAATAAAAGTTGTCCAACACTCAGGGACAAAACAAAACCAAAACAGGCTTACAGGCAAACAGGATCTCAGACTAGGAATACTCACAAAACAGGCTTTTACTCAAAACGGGCAAACACAGGTTTCCTCAAGTCAAACAGAACAGATTAATGCAGAACAGAAAATGCAATGAACCGGCAATCCCCAAAACCCGCCTTTAAGAAGCACACACGCAAATTAGACGATCTGCTACAGCCGGTGCCCAGGGGGCGGGGCCAGCCGGTCGCCACGGCGACCATGCTGGACATGACATCTATCTATATATCTATCTATCTATCTATCTATCTATCTAACCGAGGGAATTTCACTCATTCCAACCTACTCCTGCCAGTGGCTTATGGTCCAGATGTATAAGAATTCTGTTTTGCATTCCTGATGATACGATTGACATAAAAAAATGTCAGATAAATCAATAACAAGCCATATCATGTTGGGTAAACAGTCAGAAGGTAAAAGTGTATGACCTTCCGCTCAACCATTCTCAAATCGCCGTGTTTACCACCAGGTTGCGTGACAGATGGACTCGGCAAGCAATCCGCCCTCCCCCGTTCCCTATAGGAGTGTGAATATGCGTGCCTATTAGCCGGAGCCTCTCACAGGTGGTGCTTTGCACATCGATGCCCCGACTCTGTCGAGAAACCTCTCAATGGAGTCTTTCTTTTATCCGGCTAACTTGCAGGAAACAAAATGGAGCCTTCAATCTCATTCTTTTCCCATCCACTTGGCCGAAGGTCAATATGTAGTTATGTCCTCCACTCGATGCGGCATCAAGTGTGACACTCCGGGAGCCAGGCTTGACCTTGGAAGCTTGTTTAAACGATGATGAATGCCACGAGAATAGAGTGCGCCGTTCTGATGGACGAACGGGGGAGAATAGAAGGCCTGGATGTCCCTGGGGGCCCTTCATCTCGCGAGTGCACGTGTTATGTATTCTGATCGCAATACGGTAATGACCCTTGGATGGACTGAGCGTCTCCTTGGGGAGGTTTGTACTCTCTTCACTACAGTGAGTCAGGTTGGCCTGCGGTTTACTCTAAAATCTTTATCTTTTCACGTTTATGTGAAGGCAATCACCCGTGTTAATATTCGGGTTGGAAAGACCATGTAGATGCTCTGGGAAAACCTAATAAACTCTTATCATGGGTTCTACCTAGCTACTCCTTTGCACATCTGTTCTCCTCTGCACTATCTTACTCCAGTGTTATTGTTATTGTATAGTGACTTGTTTACCTGACTGCCCATTTTGCACATCTGGTTAGCTGCTCCTCTTGCACTCTTTGCACTACTGTATAATACTATACATAGCTATAATTATTTAGTATATTATTAGTACTTCAATACTCCAACTCAATACAACATTTTATTTATATCTGTACATTCAAGGAAACTGTGCGGGTCGGATGTATCGACATTTCGTTCTGTATACACGTGTACAAGAATGACAATAAAGTATATCTGAATCTGAATCTAAAACATGATTAGGGCGGAAGCTCCTGGCACAAGATGTCTTTAGGATCTAGTAGATTTGGACCCGGGATTTTCATAAAAAATTAAGCCGTTACTCATTCATGACGTTGAAAGCAGGGAATTGTCGGATTAAGATCAGACCATAGTTATTCGGTCGTATAGATGCGCACAGAAACATAAATGTGCTTTTTTGTTTATTGCTAATATATGGTTTATCTACCTTGTGTGGGCTAAGGCACACCTATTGTCCAAAAGATTCTGCTGCTGATACGTTTTTCAACATTTAAATTCTAAAAAAAGGGAATATAGTAGGGCAGCACGGCGGCACAGTGGTTAGCGCGTGTAAGGCACAGTTCTAAGGTCTTGGGAACCTCCTGTGTGGGTTCAAATCCAGCTACGGGACTTACTGTGCGGAGTTTTTATGTTCTCCCCGTGCTTGCGTGGGTTTCCTCCCACATTTCAAAGACATGCATTTCAGGTGGATTGGCCAGTCCAAATTCTCCCTAGGTGTGAATGAGCGAGCGAGTTGTCTGTCCCTGTGTGCCCTGCGATTGGCTGGCAACCAGTTCAGGGTGTCCCCTGCCCACTGCCCGATGATTGCTGGGATGGGCTCCAGCATCCCCGTGACCCTACTGAGGATAAGCGGTGCAGCTGATGAGATGAGATGAGATGGGTAGTACAGAAAGGGTTGAAGACCACTGATTTGAATATCCATCCATACTCAGTAAGGTCACGGGGCTCTGGAGCCCATGTCAGTCATCTTCGGGCAGTGGGCAGGGGACACCTTGAACCGGTTGCCATCCAGTCACAGGGCACACAGAGACAGATAACACTTTCGCTCATTCACATTTAGGAACGATTTGGACCTGCCAATTAATCTGGCATGCATGTTTTTGGAATGTGGGAGGAAACTGGAGTGCCAGGATGAAACATGCAAAATATGCACAGAAAGGCTGAATTTGATCCCATGATCTTAGAACTGTGCAGTGGACCGCTAACCACTCAGCCGCCGTGCCGCCCATGGTTTTGAATACAATTTATTCCAATAATGAAGTCGCTCGTACTTCACCCCGTCCAGTCAGTTTATGCTTCCTATTCTATCTATCGATCGATCTATCTATCTATCTATCTATCTATCTATCTATCTATCTATCTATCTATCTATCTATCTATCTATCTATCTATCTATCTATCTATCTATCTATCTATCTATCGATCGATCGATCGATCGATAGTGATACAGCATACACATCGGCCTTTGGCCTGACCCCCGTGAACATTTTGAAGACCATGCATTGTCGTATTCGTCAACGGGTGTCGTGAAGTCAGATGTTGGAGTGAGTGTTCATCCCAGCAGGCATCACGCTCAGTTTCCATGCAGCCAAAAACCCGGAAGCGACGATGCATCCTGACCATCCCAGACAGCAGCTTGCTCCCCGGCAGTGTGACATACCAACAAAAGAATCACAATCAGAAACCAATATATTTGTTGCTGTTATTCCTAGTGCTATATAGTGTGTTGCGTGTTTAACAATAGTGCTAATTGATATCGTATTCAGTCCAGATCATCATATGTGTCTCTTTCCGCAGATGCTCCATTTTTTATTATAATGTAGACTGACTATTAACGTTGCCAGATAAAATTCAAGGTGTTGAATTTAGTTGAGTCATCTGTTCCTCCTCACTAAGGAATAGGCTTGGATATTTAATCACTAACTGTGCTCATTGAGCTTCTGCCACCCTAGTATTAGCCACTATTGTCATTTGTTCTCCAAAAGTCTTAAGAATTCCTCTTTTAAGAATAGGTATGGCACAGAAACACAACAAACACATAATTATTACGACAGTTAGTACAAGAATCCCCCTTCGCTAACAGACTACCCCAGTACCCAAATGTAGACGAGAACCAATCAAAAGAGATACTGTTCTTTTCAGTATTTACTGTCACTTCATTGCTCAACTCACGAATCTTCAACAGTGCTTTTGTGAAGCTTCCTGCTTCGGATGTATTTAAAGGTATATACGTACAGCCTTCCTCCTTTATCATATGACACACGCCTCCTTTACTGGCTAAGAGAAAATCGAGGGCCTGACGATTCTGCCAGGCCATCCTAGATGTCTCATGTAATTGTTCTCCTATTGCACTAAAGGCCTCGTTAGTGTAATTAATAAAACGTTGCTGGTTGTAATAAATGTAATTAATCCATTCTGCGTTCTTATTCGGAGTTATCCAGATAAATATCGATTCTAATCCAGACTTAATTTCATTCCTAACTTTAAATTCCTCTGGAATTCCTCTCGGTTGTCCGATGGTATCTAGCTATACACGTCCACCCGGAATATATGTTCTCTTTACTGCGGCCAATTGTCAACAAAAATATGTCATTTAATTACTTTTTCCCCTTTTCATTTCTTCCTTTCCTCACTTGTATGTCCCTCCCTTCTCTTTTCCTCAACGCCTACTTTCTTTTCCCCTTTTTACCTTCTTATCTTACTTGTATGTCCCTCTCTTCCTTAAGGTCTACTTTCTTTTCCCCTTCTTACATTCATTTACTAACTTTTATCTTTCTGTATTTGTAACTTCCTTACTTGCTCTGCCAACAATCCATTTTTTAAAAAAAACGAACGTTTTCGATTCCTAACGAGACGTGCTATCGGTTCTATCTAAAACAATACATTTTAAACCGTCGTCCTCTTTAAAAACGTTTTTCTCGTCTCAATGAGTACTGTATTGTTCCCTTTTTCCTTTTCCTTCGATATTTTTCTGTTAATCCTTTCAGTTACGTGGGCCGATTAAACGCTGGACAACCATATAGACAAGAAAGATAAGAATACAGGAAAGAATACAAACACTTACAACATTGAACAAACATAAAACATAAAACAAGACAGATGGCCCACAAAAATTTAAGTTAATTAGTCAAATTAAGTCAGTGCACATTGAGACCATGCGCCTACACAACTACCGAGTTAGGGTTATGGTTTTCCTCTTCTACACAATCTCCCGAATTTTACGTACTGGCCGTGCACTCATTTTTGGCTGTCGGCGTTGTAACCTCACTCTTCCGTGCTGTCGCCGTGGGTGTAGGTTTTTCTGGACTTTGGTGTGTCGGTACCCTTCTCGCCTGTATCGTCACATTAAGGTTTAGCATATTATCCGTCACTTTAGTCTGTACTGTCGTTAACACATTTGGTTTCTGGTAGTCCATCGGCACTCCGACTGGTTGCACGTCTTTATATTTATTTTAAGTGAAAATCAAAATCCCCACTATAAGATGCCCTATCCATTTTGAGCATTCTATCCCAAAATTCTAACTAGAAGATAAACAATTTATTTTTTAAATTGTCAGTTCTAAATTTCAAATTTTGCTTTTTCACTAAATACAGTCACTGGATCAGTTTAACCATTATCCTTGTCAGAATCATTTACCCTGATTTGAGTGTTTGAGTGTTCTCTTTTGTAGAT